>NC_073744.1:134005595-134341845 GCF_029784135.1 Toxorhynchites rutilus septentrionalis | reverse complement strand
TGCGCCACTTAAATTCACATACCAACTTGCGGAGTTTTTAAAAATAATTACGCTGGACTACACTGGTTGACGACTTGAATAAGAATGATCTGTTGTTCCAGCTAAAGGCCTAGCTGACCTGCCTTTTTCCCTAAAACTGCTAACCTAGCGCCATACCCGCTAGTATGCATAAAGCCACTGTTTGTGCCGTACTTTCGCTAGGTAGCTAACTTGGTATAAAGTTTCTGGGTCCCGATGGTATGTCGAAAGCTTTTGGTTCAACCAAAACTTTCCTGTACTCGGAATTAAGAAACGAAATGCAATAACTACACGCAGCGGCTAATGATGCTAGTTGGAAATTTCAGCAAAAAATTTTTAGGTCACCGTCAAAGCCTCTTGTAAAGGAGTCTCACGCCTTTCTGATTCAATTAATACCTTAGATGCTTCGGGATGCCTAAATCTTTTGTCGGTTTTGATCTGATTAGCAATATGTGATAGAAGTCTATTGATTTCATCATAATATTGTTCCAATGGTCTGCTTAGTTGTGAAACGTTTGATAGTTGATAATCTAAAGTTTCAAGATCTCGTTTCTCTCCATAGTATGTCACTAAAGTTCTGTTGAACAATTGCCAGTTAATTTCTACAGTTTAAGCTACTAATGCGTCATTAGTCTCACCTCTTATTTTGCTGCGAATGGTTTTACAAACCATATGAAATTTATTCTGCTCGTTCAATGAGAACCTTAAAATCAGTTTGATAAAGTCTTACGATGCTTTCGACGTCGTCAAAACAACTGTTTTACTCACTGGGTTCCCCGGTAAAAATGAGTAAATCCTTGGGTCTTGATAATTTAAACCCGGTAGAGGAATCGCGGCTGCTGCCAAAGCTATTATTCTGTTAATCAAATCTGAATCTGATCTTCCGCCATGTTATTTATTATAGTTACGTTGAAATGTTAATGTGTTAGCATGCTTTGTTTTGTTATTTATACCGTTTCACTTTTACAGTGAAGGACAAAATAAAGTGTCCACATTTTTTTTTCCATTTCTTTCATTTTTCTGGTTGAAATTCAACGAAAACACATCGTAATCATTTTTAAAATATTATTTATTATGTTCTTCTCAAGTTTTGTTAATGTTACGCTGGTAAAAATTAAAGCTTTTCTGATAGAAAAAAGCACTTAATATTCCAAGAAAAAAACAGGGCCAAAATAAAGTGACCAACTCGAAAATCGATATAATTTCGATAAGTTTCCATCGTGAGGCCCCTCGAATTTGTTTGTTTTGTGTATTTTGACGTTTCATAAACAACTGGTTTGGCTCTGGAGCATTCAACCAGGTGTCTACATTCGAATAAGTTGTTCCATTCCGTTGTCCATCCGGAAACTGGTTGTTCGTGATGTCAATAACGGCCAAACGCACCGGGAAGTGGCCAAGCACTACGAAATCAGAAACACAGCGGTATCAAAAATCATGAAGAAGATGAAAACGTTCGGATCGGTGGTGGATCGCCCGGGAAGAGGACGGAAGGCCAAGACAGATGCCAGAACGGACAAGAAAATCATTCGTGAGGTGAAGAAAAACCCAAAAATTACGATCCGGCAGATACAGGAAGAGCTCCAACTTTCGGTATCGCGTCGTACTGTCCGTCGCCGCATCCAAGCGAAGAAGTACCTTAGCAAGATCACAGTGAGAAGGCCTTTCATCAGCCAGGTGAATGAGCGGCTCAAGTTCGCCCTGGAGCGCGCGTGGGAAGAACTCGACCCACAACACTTGCACAACCTTGTAGAAAGTGTGCCGAAGCGCTTGCAGGAGGTGTTGAAGGCTAAAGGAGGCCATACCCATTATAAAATCGTTATTGTTTGCCTTCAGTTTGATATGTTTGAAGCTGTACTGATCTGGACACTTTATTTTGCCCCTTTTTTTTTGGAATATTAACTGTTTTTTCTATCAGAAAAACTTTCTTTTTTACAAGAACTGCGGAACGCGTGGCTCCGTTCCCAATCCTCTTGCAGTGGAAATCTGGATGCCTCTAGAGCGCGTGTTCGGTTGTTATCGAGTCCTATTGTCTCCGAATCCTAGCGCCGGGTGTGCTGAAGTGTTGAGGATCCTTGTAACCCAGGTGGAGCGCATACTTCTCGGTACGAAGTTTTTCCTTTTTAGATGAAGCACTAGTTTCGCTCTGTGATTTCGTCCTACTGGGGCACCTGTCCGAACGTCCACTTTGAACGAGGTTGGTGTTGCGCGAGTTATCGAACCGATGGTTGCTCTTTCGCACCGAGTCTTACTTCCGTTCACTTCACTAATTTTCCTCTTATAATACAGTTAATTAAATTACTTCACATTTATTTAAAAAAAAGTATTTTTTATTATTCACTTTTCCCTACTACACAGTTTGAACTTAGAATTATAACTAACTGATGAACCGCTGCTCCCTGGTTTTATATTGTCAATTTGGAATGCGCCAGTTGGTTTCCCCGAAACGCAAGTGGCGCGCGTTGTCGCTCGTCGGTAGTGTTTTGTGTTTAATTTCTCCGGTATTGGCAGGTGTTTCTGGAACTGGTGCTGCATGTTTTGGCTGGCATCGCTGGGTGCATCGGTGGATTTTCTAGAATTAGATGTTGCGGCTGGAACTGGTGCTAGCTCTTGTTAACTCTTCCCCCTTCTAAATTCTTTGTCCTCAAAGATTGATTTTTCTCTCTGAAGTTACCATACTGAAGTAGTTATTTAATTCTTCCAATCTTTTGTCGGGAATATCTGGATATGATTTTTTTTCTGCATTCGTAGGATTTTCTTCTGGTGCTGAAGGTTTTTGTTGATTTGGTATGATGATCTGCATTTTTAATCTGAATATCGTTGATGTAACTAAATACATCGCTCCTATGATTATTATGATACATATCATGCCAATGCTTAGGGAACCAAACAGATTCAATCTCCATTTGAAGGATTCATTTTGTAAGTATACATGTTGTAACATATTTCTGTGTTTTAATGTTAAATTCGTTAGATATTCTGGTGACGGTACTTCGATGATATTCTTTTCTTGAACTGATAATCCAGTCGTTGGTCGATAAGAATTCTTATCAATTTCGATGATGAAGTTTGCGTAGATATTATGGTCCAGATGTATTTCACAGTGCTCGAATTGTATTAGGAAAGATCCATTAAGGTTTTGTGTGTGATTGCTGCAATTAGATTGTAGTTTTGTATCGACGTTATTAAGTAGAATAGTAGCATCATTAATTCGTTTGATTATTCCGGTTGTATGAACTATTTCATAGTTGCAGTCTGCGTGTTGAATATGAACCAAATTGTTGATACATTGGTTAGGTAATTGTAATACATCAGTATCACATATGAACATATTGGATTCTGCAGAACATTTCTTTGAAGTCTCGTATATATGAGAATCATTTTTAATAATATAGTTATTTTTCACTGATACTCTCTTTTTGTTCTGAATAAGGGGCTCTATGTATTCATAATCATATTGTTCATTTGATAATTGCGGTATTTTCAACATATACATTATGTGTGTTTTGTTCATAATGATATGTACGATTGATTTTGATAATAAGTCTTCATATGAATCAACATAGATATTTGCTTGTTCCAAAAATGTCTTTGTTTTTAAATAGTCTTTGATGGATAAAATTCGACTGCTCGGAATTCCATGTTTGGCTAGCAAAATGGCATCTTCTAGTATTTCAATTTGATGTTGGATGATATCAATATTCAGTATTATTGTCAAAAGATTCAATTCTATTACATGTTGTTGTTGAGATTTGTAGTCCAATTGCAGAAGATCATTAGTTATTTTACTGATGTGTTGTATTCTTCCATTAATAGCATGATTGATGAGTATTTGATCATTATTATTTGTAATCAAATCATTCATAGTTTTGTTAATCATTCGGAGGTCGCTCGCATCAGGGTTCCCTGCTATCCATTTCCAAAACGTTCCTATTTTGTCCCATCGTTTAGTGCGTTGTTTTTCTGGATTGATCTTCGAAAATGTTTGTTGTAACAATAGGTTTTTATTTCTAAGGAGTGCATACAATTGATTGTTATAAACTTTTTGGTTTACTAGTTTATCAAAGTTATCTATTATATCTTGGAATTGAAATAATTCAATGGGTTGTATTACTCTTACATATCCTAATTTCAATTTTACTTTTCCTAAACTAATAATTGCGATTGGATTATTATTTAAATCATGAATTTGAATATTTCCATATACGAAGGATAAACTAACATATCTGTAAAAAAAAACAAAAAAAAAATATATTGTTATTCATTGTTATTATTTTTTATATATTTTTCTTAAATTCGATTTATGAACTTTTCTTCCCTGTTCATCTATAATATATGTTTTATGATTTTCTAAAACTTTTATTAACTTGTAACGTGGTTCTCTATTCGATATAGAATTGGTTTTTTCATACACATAGCTTGATATAGGAAAATCTATATAAATTGGATCATTGATTTTATTATCTTTGTTCTCATATAATTTTATTATTCGATCTCTATTCTTTTGTTTTTGTTTTGCGAAGTCTTGCATTGATAAATTCTCTATATTAACTCCTGTATATACATTTTTAGGAGTATCATTAATGAATGAATAAACTGTATTATTATATTTATGAACGGCTATTTGAACTAAATCATTAATTGGTAATTCATTAATTGTACTTGTATTTCTGATACATCTTATTATTTCTCTAATTGTAGAATGAACTCGTTCGACCTGACCATTCGTTTCTGTATGATTTACTGGAGTTTTGAATATTTGTATCCCTAGATTTCGTATTTGTTGTTCTATAATTTCAGATGTAAATGTTTTTTCATTATCTATTACAATAGTTGCTGGAACATCCCAGTCATATATTAAATCCATTAAAGGTTCTTGGACATCTAATATTGATCGTGATTTTATTGGTTTAACTTTAACAAATTTGGACAGTTTGTCTATTGATGTTAAAAATATATTATTTTGATTAAAAACAAAAATATCTATGTGTACTATCTCGGCTGGATAGGAAGGAATTGGTGTTTTCACTGGTAAATTTCTTTGAGGTTTCCTATCGTATTTTTCTATCTTACATATTTCACATGTATTGACAAATTGTTTTGTTTTTTTGTTCATTTTAGGGAAATAACATATTTTAATTAATTGTGCAACATTTTCTTTAGCATTTCGATGAGCGAATTCATGTATATTTTTGATTTTTACAATTTGTTCATTTTCATCAGTAATATTTTCTACCTGTTTTTGTGAAAATCTAATTTTCATTCTTTGTGGATTATATGTATCTTTATAAATTTCTTGAATTAAACCCATTATTGGTTCTGTAGTCATTATTCCATTTAATATGCTTGGTAAAAGAAATTCTTTTAATTTTATTTCTAAATATTGCCTTGAAAAGTGTGGTTCAGTAAAAGTATGTCTTTTATGGTTTCCAAAATATGTTGTGAAATTATAGTTTGATTGAGATCCAATTTTGAATACAAGTTGATTTTTAAATACATTAATTGGAGATTCTGTAGATGGAATATAGCAATTATCATCGTTATCGGATGAGTGTAGTGTTGGAGTGAGTGAGTTTATTTGTGTAGAATGAATTAATACATTGTTTTCTGTAATTTTGTTATCAATTTTGACCCTTGATAAAGCATCAGCAACCACATTTGCTTTACCTTTTTTATAGAAAATTTCAAATTTATAGAAAGTTTCATATAAGCTTTCCATCTTTTTAATTTGGCATTAACATTTCTAGGAGAAATAGCAAAAGTTAAAGGCATGTGATCTGTGTAGATAAGAATTTTTGCGCCATATATAAAATTTCGAAGTGAGTTCAAAGCCCATACTATAGCTAACATCTCTTTTTCATTGGTTGCATAATTTTCTTCGGTTTTAGATAGTGTTCGTGAAATGAATGAAATGGGTCTATCTCCATTATCTGTTTTTTGGGATAAAACTGCTCCAATTGCTTTATTTGAAGCATCAGTTGTTAATATAAATGGTTCTTTGAAATTTGGGAAAATTAATACATCATTTGAAGATAAGATATTTTTCAATGTTTCAAAAGCTTTAACTGCTTCTTCATTAAATGAAATAGGAAAATTTCTAGATTCATGTTTCGAAATTTTTCGATGACCATCTTCGCCTCTTAGAAGAATTGTTAATGGTTTTGCCAATTTTGCATAATCTTTAACAAAACGTCTATAATAGCCAGATAATCCTAAAAACATTCTTAACTCTTTCAAATTTGTTGGTTGGGGATATTTTTTTATTGCTTCAACTTTTTTGGGATTTGGCATTAAACCATTTTCTGAAACGATAAATCCTAAAAATTCTACTTTAGTTTTAAGAAATTCTGATTTATCAGGTTGTATGCTAAAATTTGCTTTTTTCAATGTTTCAAATATGGTTTCTAAATTTTTTAAATGTTCCTCAAAAGTTTTGCTGAAAATAATTATGTCATCAATATAGACATGACATATTTTACCAATATGTTCCCTAAGAACATCATCCATAACTCTTTGAAAAATGCTAGGTGCATTTTTTAAGCCAAATGGCATACGAACGAACTCGTATTTACCATTATTAATTGAAAAAGCGGTTTTTTCTATATCTTTTTCACTCATGGGAATTTGATGAAAACCTGAAGCAAGGTCTAAAGTGGTGAAGTATTTATTTCTTCCTAAATTTGCAAGAACTGTTGATGTATCAGGTATAGGATACCGATCACTAATTGTTTTTGAATTAATTTTTCTATAATCAACTACTAAACGGTATTTTTTTGTATTAGAAGCATCGGATTTTCGGATTGGAACAATCCATATTGGTGAATTATAGGGAGATTTTGAAGGCCTTATAATTCCATCACTTAATAATTTTCCAATTTGTTTTTCCACTTCACCTCTAAGTGCTTGTGGATATGTATATGATTTTGAATAAATAGGATTGTCATCATTCATTCTTATTTCTGCTTTTATTCCTGTAGTGAAAGACAACTTACCATCCGGTTGTTGAAAAAGATCCTGAAATTTAAGTATTAGATTATTAATTTGACGTTTTTCTATCTCCGACAAGTGTTCATTTTTAATAAGCTGATTTACTTCCTGAATCCTGTGCTGTAATAAAGGAATAGTATATTTATTATTTATCAATAATTTTTCATTGGATATGTCAATTATGGCCTTTAGATCTTTCATAGTATCATGACCAATAATAGCATCAAAAGTTTTTAGGTTATTCATATGAAACAATTCTACCATTTTATCGGAATAAGGTTGAAATAATCGAGCTTGAGAATATTTTTCAATTCTAATATTTCCTCCAACAGATGACACTTCAAATGGTTTCTCTAAATTGTGTGAAATTGTGGTATACTTAGGATGAATATAATTTTTATTCGATCCTGTATCGATTAAAATTGTCAAAGGATTAACACATTTGCCATAATATAAAATATATGGCAATGTAGATTTTACACTAAAAAATTAAGTTCGGCATTTTCAGTAGCACATTCTGGGGCTTCGTAATTTATATTGTCTAAATATCTATCGAAACTTGTACCATTAAATTCTTCATTGGCCAAATATGGCACTTGTTCAAAATATTGTTCAGTATCAATGTCGGGTTGGTCATTTGTTTGTATATTGAAATTTTTATTAGGTCTATTCACATAATTTATGTGTTTAGATCTAAGAGATTGATCTACTTCCATTGGTACAGGTTTATCGAAATTATTAACTTGTTTTGGTATAAATGGATTTCTTGGGATTGGAGGTGGCATTATTGGATGTCTGGGTGTATTCCAATTAGGTTTAGGTATAAAATTTTGGCGAGGTATAAAATGTGGCTGATTGTTGCCTGGTACATAGTTCGGTTGAACATATCGTGGTTGATGAGTAAAATTTGGTCGAGGTGCAAAATTAGGATTAAAATAAGGTCGTGGTGTGAAATTAGAATGTGGCATAAATTTTTGCTGATTTGAAGGTTTAGCAGGCAAAGGAATTGAATTCTTTGGTCCAGTTGATTCATAGTGTCTTGGTTTAATTAAAAATTTTCTAAATTCGATATTCTGAAAAGTTATACAATATGCATACGCTGAGGCTAAAGAATCAGGATTATGATTCTTTAGGAATTTACCAACTTCTCCGTCAAGTCCCTTTATAAAGGAATCTATCGCTTTCTTATTAAACATATTGATCATTGCCTTTGATGCCTCTGGATGTTTATATTGCGAATCGTTTTTTATTTGTCCAGCAATGAGTGACAATAAATTATTAATTTCGTCGTAGAAAATTTCCAAACTTCTTCCTTTTTGAGTTGTATGAGATAGAATATCATCTAGCGTTGTTAGATCTCTTTTTTCTCCGTAGTATGTGATAAGTGTTCTTTTGATCGCATTCCAATTTAAATTGACGTTAGAGTTAACCAAAGCATTATTGGCTTCTCCCCTAATTTTTCGCCTGATTGTGGTGCATATTGCGTAAAATTTATTTTTTTGAGTTACAGTACTTGATAAATTCGGCTGATACGCCTTAACTAGCGCGTCAACGTCTCTTATCCAATTTGTGAGTTCGTCATTGTTTCCCGAAAAAATCGGAATTTCTTTAATTAAGTCCGGAATTTTTTCAATTACAGATGGATCTGCTGGAGATCCATTACTATTTCGATATATTAAAATAGGATCTCTATAATCGATAATTTCCAAGTCCGTGGTCTGTCTGTTTTCCAAAGTTTCAATCCTTTCTAATATTTCTCGAATTTGTTCCGCCATACTGATATTTAAATTTCGAAAATTAGATATTAGGTCCTCAATTTTTAAATAATTTAATTTCCAAAGAATAAATTAAATCGATACAAATTATATATATTTCAAAAAATACTTCACCTTTTTTATCACTTTATAATAAATGTTTATTTCTTTTTTTTAAATAAATTAACTCATTTATTTTTTTCTTCACTTTATTTATACACTTTTATATAAAAAAATAATAATAAATATTAACTTACAATATTATCCTTATATACATGGAGATCCGTCGTGGTGTTACACTTTCCCGACACGGATGTATTCTTCACGTTCCTCCACGAGCGAGTTATTGGCTGTCGTGGTTACTGGTGTACAAATCGTGCGGCTGCTACTGCGGTCAAGTGTCCCTTTTTCGTGTTCAAATAACTTAGCACTCGCGAACTTTTTCGTGGCGATTTCACTTTGCTATTTTCAACACTACTTACACACGGCGGTCCCTATTCGGGCGCCAGTTAATTAAATTACTTCACATTTATTTCAAAAAAAATATTTTTTATTATTCACTTTTCCCTACTACACAGTTTGAACTTAGAATTATAACTAACTGATGAACCGCTGCTCCCTGGTTTTATATTGTCAATTTGGAATGCGCCAGTTGGTTTCCCCGAAACGCAAGTGGCGCGCGTTGTCGCTCGTCGGTAGTGTTTTGTGTTTAATTTCTCCGGTATTGGCAGGTGTTTCTGGAACTGGTGCTGCATGTTTTGGCTGGCATCGCTGGGTGCATCGGTGGATTTTCTAGAATCAGATGTTGCGGCTGGAACTGGTGCTAGCTCTTGTTAACTATACTAATCACTCGGACGCCAGTTAATGCTTCTTCGCGAAGTTTGCTTTACAAAAATTACTTTGGCACAAATGTGTCTTTATTCACTTTTACTTAAGACCTAACGCAGAGACTTAGAACACAAGTTACAGTTGTGGGAGGCGTTTCGGCTTTTTGAAAAAAGCAAACGTCTTGCTCGGAGTTCTAGTTAAGACTAAATTTTATTCTCATCGATTTGGTTTACATTTTTGATTTTTATACATAAAGATTCGCTTGTTTGATAAGAGCACACTTAAAAGCGTTGAATCGCTCAATCAGAAGCACACCGTAATTGATGTTGATTCGCTTCCTGACGTAAAAAATATGTTTTACGAGAAGGAAAAAATATACTCACGGTTGTTCCGAGTCGTGCGCGTGGTTTTGGCTGAACGTTTTTAGTACTCCAGGTGGTGTAGGCGGGGGGATCCTCAACTCTTCGACGACGTGAGTTAAGTTTCTCTGTCTTCTTATTTAATTTTTAATTTTTTAATTTTTATTTTATTGTCGTCAATCTCTTAATACTACTTAAAACTACTTGCTTAAAACTAAAAATCTAAAGAGAGCTGGCTGGATAATTTATTCGTTTAATTTAAAAGACGATTTTAACAAGTTACAGAATCAATTTTTTTTTATTTATTTATTCCGTCAAACCAGCGTAGACTAAATATGTTGCCCAAATATTACAGTGAAATTTAACGATATCTTATGCTATTCAGATAGTCTTTGAGCATTGACCTTGACATGGTTACATCAATTGTTTCACTGTGTTCGCTACAGAGGCTCATCATACGATTAATAGGACTATATTTGGCATAATTCGTTCTTCGATAATCTATGTAAAAAATGTTAGGGTTTCTCAGGTTCCTAATCGGTGCGTAAAAATTTAGGTTTCCTAATATTTCTTCTGAGTCCACTCGTTGTGATATGATATCAATAATAAATAGAATCATGGCAGAGTTCCGACGTTCTTTTAGGCTTTTAATATTGATTAGCATACAGCGTGCTTCATATGGAGGTAGATGATATGAAGACCAACCTAGTTTACGAAGTGCAAATAACAAAAATTGTTTTTTTTACAGATTCAATTCTGTCTTCGTGTGAAGTTATGTAGGGGGACCATACAATACTACAGTATTCGAGAATTGATCTGACGTATGTAATATACAATGTTTTTATTATGTACGGATCGTGGAAATGGTAACTAAAGCGTTTAATGAAGCTCAACATATTATTTGCTCTATGGATGATTGTATTATAATGATCCACGAAGGTTAGTTTCGAATCTAAGATCACACCTAAATCTCTTACTCGTTGACATCTAATGATGGGTTGATTACCCAGTATAACACCATTGTTCAATGGTGTTCTTCTTCTTGGAAAAGTAATCAAAGTGCATTTCCTAACATTGAGCTGTAATAAATAAACTCTTAGTGCACCAATTATAAACTATGTCAACTTCATTTTTGAATGTTTGAGAGTCTTCTTCATTCTTTATTTCCATATACAGTTTCATATCATCTGCGTAGATAAGTGCCTTAACACTGTTAAGAAAAACGCAAACGTCATTAACAAATAAAATGAACAAAAGTGGCCCCAAATGAGAGCCTTGAGGAACTCCGGATGTAACAAATATTGGTTTTGAAATTTCCCCATTAAATCTTACCATTTGGGTGCGGTCAGTCAAATATGATTCTAGCCATTTCAATAGCTTGACTTCTATCCCTATTTTTTGAAGTTTAAGAAGGAGTAAAGGTATATCAACACGATCGAAAGCCTTACTAAAGTCAGTGTATAGAGCTTCAACTTGATTACCATTATCCATTGCATTCAAAGTGAATGTGACAAATTCTAGCAAATTTGTTGTTGCTGATCGTCCTTTGAAAAAACCGTGTTGCTTATTCGTAATTCGTGTCTTTAGTTGTTGAAAAAGTTTTTGGTTTATTATGGCTTCAAAGAGTTTTGGAATGCAAGAAATAATTGCTACTCCACGATAATTTCTTACATCGGATCTATTACCGGATTTGAATATTGGTACAAGAAAAGAGTTTTTCCATATTTTTGGGAACCTTTCTGATTCCAATGACGTATTGAAAAGCCATAAAAGTGGATGAGTTAATTCAGATGCCAATTTTTTTATAAAAACCGGTGGAATTCCGTCAGGACCTGGCCCTTTCCAGACATCGAGCTTATTTAATGCGTCAAAAATTTCAATGTAAGTTAGTTTTCTGACTCCAACATCACATGGAAATTCTGGAAGAAATGCAAAGAAGTCACGATCTCGGTCCTCCTCAGCTGTTACAATATAAACTTATTGAAAAAATGTTGCAAAGAGGTTGCAAATTTTTTCTGGGTCATTCCCCACGGTATCGTCAAGGTGCATGCGTGATGGAAAACCAATGTTGTTTAATTTTGTTTTTATGTAATTAAAGAAACTTTTCGGGTTAGATTTTATGTCCGACTCTGTTTTTAAACTGTAATCTTCAAAAGCGCTTTTAACAGTTGAGTTGAGCTGTTCGCAAATGTTCAGGTATTTTTGGAGATTAGCGTCAGATTTGTATTTCTTATAAAATTTATGTGCCTTCTGTTTTTTATTTTTTAGATTCTTTATGCTTTGATTAAACCAAATCGGATATTTTGTGTTCATATTCCTCCTTTGGAAAGCTTCATTTTTCCAAAGTGGAGTTAATGATTCGGTCACACAAAAATCTTCGGTCATATTTGTCAACAAGAAATCCAAGAAGCATTTCTGTTGATTCTGAACATTGTTTATTTGATTCAATTGTTTATTTGATTCAACCTTCTCGTCTTAGATGCTTCGTTCAGCGGGATCACTTGTGCCAAGTTGGTTTTTCTCGGTTTGGAGTTGGTTATATATTATCGGCCCTTATATATTATCTAAATCTGTTGAACTTGTAACTTGTGCTTCCCGGCATTCTTGTTGGTATTTCTCGATTCATTTTGACCTGTTTAGTATTTTCATCTGTTATATTATTATTGGTTGAATTAATCATTCTTAAGTCATTTGCATCGGGACTGAGACGGAGATAGTTTTTTCAAACCGCCATTAATGTTATTGAATTTATCCTGGATAAGACAGCTAAACTGATTCGTCGTTACTTTATTGTATTGTGGTTGCAATATGTCTATATTAACTCGCAGAGATGGGATGTTGAAGTGGTGTAAATAATAGCGAAAATCATAGTGATTTCTTCCTATTCCGTGAACATATACAAATAGTGGTTGTTGATTGTGGCTTCTTATTGGAATTAGTTTTTCGTTTGCGTCTATTGTCTATTGTTGTATAGTAGAAGGCTAAACGTCAGTCTGTAAGAGAAGAAAGTCAGATGTCTAGTTAGATTTTTCTAATTTTTATGTCGTCTTTATGAATGTTTCGTCCCTTGTCAGTTGTGATCGTGCTTCTGTGAACTTGTGTTATTCTGATTTTAATTGATCGGTTTTTGTGTTAAACTTTTGTCTTGTTGTCTCGTACGCGTTCAATGTCTACAGGGTTTTTCATTTTATTATGGCAGCGTGAGTCCTGTTTCTGTTTTTTTCGAAGGATTTTCATATTCTGTTGTACTGTGGATAGTCGCATTGTACTTTTCGACAGAAAGTTGGATTAACTCAAAGATAGATCTATCTGTATTTTCGGCTTTGTTGATTCGATAAAGTTCCACCGTAGTCGAATGAAGACGTTCTACTATACCATTCATTTCACTTTATGATTGATCTCTTCTTTTTGTTCTCTTCAAAGAATTAAAGTGCGACCAAGCGCAACTAGATGAAGATACAGAATGAATTTATTCAATATAATTTCTTACCGCTACGACTGTGTTTCCTAACTCTACAGTCTTAGTCAGTCATTTTTATCTGGTGGAATCCAAACGCTAAATCAACAGTTGTGAAGTAATGTTGGTTTTTAAGTTGATCAAACCGATCTGAAATGGTTTTTACCATTCGAAACTTTTTCTCTCCAGGGTCATCAGATTTCTTCGGAACGATCCAAACTGGGGATGTCCATGCTGACCGTGATGGTTCCATAATTCCTTCTTAAAGTATTTTTTTTTCTATTCGCTTGTTCACCTCTGCTGCATAGGCAGTTGGGTATGAGTAAACGACTGTACGACAGTTTCGTGTCGGGTTTATGGAATGTCTCTTTGTGCTGATTTAACAATTCTAGCAGTTTGTTCTTTTCGTCTGATGAAAGATGATATGTGCTGTATACATTTTCAGAGTGGTTTGATTGTGGTGCAGACCGGAATAGATTTTTCGATGTTTTTGCATTTTTCTCAACGGGATAATATTGCTGAAGATCTCTATAATATAGTGCAAGTGTGTTTTTAATTTCTGTCCAATCACATTGGACATTGTTTGCATTTGAAAGCTTCTTCAATTTTTGTGCGAATTGTTCTTTCGAGAACGCTCAATTGACCGGTGGTTACATTTTGTTCTCTGTATACTCGGAAAAATTGAGTCGTTAAAAGGTTTTACATCCCTCACAAAGTCAGGTATTTTACCCAGATCAATAAATTGTTTGTACAATGCAATATGCAATATTCCGGAGAAGCCGGTGGTTTGCCTTCGCCCAGCGACATGATATTTTCTAAATAGAAGTTGATTCGTGATTTTTTAGAGTAATGTTTGAAAATAATGTAAGAAATTAAATTATTTAATTGAATGATTTTCACGATTATTTCACTCTAAATTCAAAACTCAAAAACTTATCTCTCACCCTTTGTCTTTCACTCACTCCTTATCGCTTTATTTTACACTTAAATTTTGATTAAAGAAAATTATTAAAATGTTACTTACAATATTGCCAGCAAGTCACAGCGGGTGGACTTCTTGGATGAACCTTTCGGGTCGTTTTCGGGGGAGAAAAGATCATGTACTTCAAGGGATCCCGTTTGCTATTGCTACTAGGGGTTTTGGCACCTATTGGGGAAGGAAAATCCCACGGTGTCTCTATGTCTCGGTTCGATGAAATAACAGCGGTGGCTCTTTGAACCACTCTAAACACGTTTCACACGCAGCTCGGCTTTTTGAACTGATTTCCCCATATTTTCTGAGCTCACTTCTAAAGATTTTCACTGCATCTCAATCGTGTGTTTTTTGAGATTTTTCACCGCACTTCGACTTATACTATTCCCGTCACAAAAAAACTCCGAAGTCCCTGTTCGAAGGCCAGTTAAAAATTTCGGATGCCGGAGTCCTTTTTTAAAAATTGTGCTACAACGCCTGTTTTTTTAATTTCTTGTTTTTCAAGATCTGCAACTGATTGTACTTTCCTAATGGCAACGCGTTTCACTCTTTTGTGCTTTTGTGTGTTTCGTCCTGTCACGGTCGCCATGTACCATTCATCGTTTCAAAGGCTTCTCGGATTACGAACAACCGGCTACGTTCATGGTTAAGACACAATTGAACTTATTCCATGCTTTTAACTTTTGCTCATAACGTAGAGACAGTTGGAGCCGTTATTTACTTTGTTTTTGAAATCGATGGAGAGAGTGTTTTATTTCTGGAGAAAGCGAGAGAAGAGAAAATACATAGGTGGACACTTGAGACGAGCGGTGTGGTAACACCGCTTGTGACCTTTAGAGCAATTAGGCTGTAATTTGAGCATCTTGCTGTACAATGGGAAAATGCTTACCATATGCCATGCAGCTCATGGAACTCAGTTGTGCGTTGATTACCCATTGTGTTCGATGGATAAAATGCTTTGAAAATTGCTTGTCTCGAAAAAGTCATTTGCTAACATGTGTGATTCACATGTTACAGGTGGATCACTGTAATCTAACTCCTGAAAAGACAGTCTTGCATTTTCAAGAACATTCACTCGGTCTATAAGGTCTTGGATTTGTTGCTATGCCATGTTTAGATGAAAGCCTTGCAACAAATCTGCAACACTGTCAGGATCAACTTTGAAAATATTTTATTTTACTTAGATAGTAATTGTTTTGTTGGTTTTCGCCTAAACTGTTGTTCTTTTTAAAGGAAAGAGAGGTGTTTCTTAAAATTATTCTTCTTCTTTGGGCTTATTTGCGTTGTTGTTTTATTTGTCGTTGCTTATTTGTATTCGTTTCGTTCTTGGTATTTTAATATCGTTTTTCGTATTTTCATATTTCTATCTCTTACAGAAGCGAGTGATTAGTTGTTCTGGATACTTCGAGAGCAGTCCATACGTATCTTCATCAATTTTTCTTGTTGAGATGACAACGTCTGATAATGTTCTTAACTCCTCTAATTTCTATTTCGGCATGAAGTTATTGAATTTCTTCTCGTATTTGGCTGAGATCGCGGTTCAATCCAGAGGTCGTTGATTTGTAATGTAATCCGCAATAGTCTCTCTCGAGTTATCCATTGCGATGTCAATGAGTGACGTAATATGATTGTTTATCGTCACCACGGAGAGATTGCTGTTTTTATTCGCGGAAAATTCGTTTTTTTAATCGATTAGCTGACCCTCAAGTCTGTCGACGGGTTCATGTACAACACTTGCATTTTGTTTCTGCAATGTCAGCCGATGGATCACTTCCCTGTGTTGTATTGCAATTGTTCGTTGAATTTTTCTTGCTGCTTAGCAATCTCACTAAACAGCTCACTATTACAGCATGGTAAAACATATGACGTAAGTTAAGACTTACATGCTCAAATTCACTAAAAAAACGATTTTCACTTTTCTTGCACCAATTATGGATTTATTCACTGTTTACTTAATACTAAACTCACATTCGGATCTATTTTCAACTACCAAAAATACTTTTTGGTTTTCAGCATGATATAGTCCAGCATGAATTGTAATATTAGGCAATAATTCTATACAGTTTTTAATATAAAAATCTTCTTGTTTTTCTGATACAAACATCTCGACATGATTTATTGATTCTCCTAAGTTATTTTCAACAAGTACAGTAGGATAATTCCTGTACATTTCAATATTTTTTCCAAATATTGAGATTGTGTTATATGTTGTATCTATTTTTGCATTTAGTTGTTGCAATGTCTCATATCCTATGGGACCGTGGAAAAAATCATGAAAGTTAAATAGATGAAATGTGAAATGATTCTTTGTTAAATCTGGAAATGGATTAAACATTACATAACTGTTAATAGTGTGTTTTCTGGAAATAATCGTTACATAAGTTGGTACGGATAATTTAGTTGGATTATTGACAAGTCGGGGTCTAGTAGTTTTTGTTAGCACCCGTGTCAATGAGTAATTTTGAATCAAACCCTTGTTTAGTGGGTAGTCTAATATAGGGTGTAAAATTTGCAAAGTCGGACTGTCTCTTTCCGATACCATCTGAAAATTTAGATCATCCTCAGGCTTTGAATTTTCGATAGGGGCTTTTGGCGGTGCTTCTATAGAGAATTGTTTATCTTCTCCATGGATTTCGTCTGGGTTTAAATTCTGATTATGAAATAATTGCTGTTGAGAGTACTAATGGTGATAATAGTTTAAATTTGCTGTATCATAGGATCATCCGTATTATGTAGTTCTTCGGCATGGACCCTAGGAGGACCAATTGGTTGAAACAAATTTCGTGTAGTAGCTTGTAAGTATGGAGTAGATTGTAAGTATGGAGAGTTATATGGCCTTAGGTTGCTTGTGTTTGGTCGATTTATGTAGCTCGCTTGTTTCGATCGTATAGAGCGATCGATTTCCATTGGAACTTGTTTAGGTTGTGGTGCAAAGACGTTTTTGTACATAACTGGAACTCTAGGTACGAAGGTATTTCTTTGTTGTGATGGATTAATGGGGGGTTCAGGGATATATATTTGAGGATGGGAGTTCAATTTTTTTAAATTCAATCCAGTCCGGCTTAGAAAATTGTGTTCATCAATTGCAGCATCGAACCCTTGCTTCAATGTCTTGGGTTTTCGAGCTCGTACATTGCCTCCGATTGGTTCCAAGAATCCTGCCAGGAAAACTTGTAAAGCGTTTTCTTGGTGGGTATTGATTCGGCCATTTTTAACGTTTTCTTCCATAGTATGAATGTCTGTGTGGTTTATAAGAAGGGACAATAAATTTTGTACTTTTCCGTAGAAGTTTTTGATAGATCCTCTTTGTTGAAGTTGAACGAGTTCCCGTGTCATGACTTTGTCATTGTAATATGCAATCAAATTATTTTCGATGTCATCCCAGTTGGCCGAAGTTCCATAGATTTCGAGTATTCTGTCCGCTTCTCCCATCATTTTTGCGCATATGGATTGTAAAATGGTGTACCTTCTAAAGCTGTTACGAACAGCATTAAATTTCCAACAGATTTCATAAAGAAGTGCAATTTCACTGCATCTCCATCAAAGTTTTGCAATTCTCTAATAGCTTGTGGCGTTTGCATGCCACGCATGATCTTTTTTGCCTTTTGAAACATCTCTTCCGTTTCTGAGTTAGGGATTTTCTTGGTAGTTTCACGAGTTAAGAAATTTCGGACTCACTTAATTTAAAAAAATATTTTTTCTTTCGGAGTGAAGCTCCGTCTTTTATTTACTGGTTGAAATATAACTTCAGAATGCCTTTACAATTGTTATCCCTGTCTTTTATATTCACTTGAGATGGTTTACAATAATTTTATCTTATCTTAATTCAGCATATTTAGCGGGAACGATCAGGGTGGTCAGATGTGTTGTTGATGTTATCCGGGCCGTCTGGGAATGTTTATGTTTATCGACCGCTGGTCGATATTGTGATGACTCGTATTTTGTTTATCTCGAGTGTCGTATGTTGAGCTGGCTGGTGTTGCGTTAACTCACGTTTTTAAAAACACTGGGATTAATACACGAACACTTTATTCCTATCAAGCACGATACAGAAAGAAGGCGAGCCGCTTTCGCTTATATTGCCTAAATTTGCTAACCTATGCGCATTCCGCGGCCCCATGCCTGATTGGCGCGCGCTGTATGGCGTGATAAATAACGTTGCGCGCTAACTGATCTTATTTACTAATTTACCTAACAGTGTTTTCCTAACTACTCCCCATCTACTGGGAAGCCGTCCTCGGCTTCCTGGATCCGCTGCTTTGAAGTCGTCTGTGTCCTTTTTTTTTTTTTTTATTGATCCGTTTATTTTTACAGGCTCAGTTACATAAGTTTAATGGAGCCAAACTCTTAACTATATTTCAACTAGCATATATCAACATGTTGTTTCCTTAATTCTATGGTTAATGAAATAGGAAACCGATTACTCGCGGTCGACTCGAGTTTAGAAGGGTGATACATTTTCATTAGGAAAAGGATGGGATGTAAGGAGATGTGTGTTTACACTCGCACTCACATTCACATTCACATTCTCATTCACACTGACACTTCACACTCAATTCTTAAAACTATCCTTACATCTAATATGTATTTACAATTTAACTTATTCTAATGTTAGTAGGAAGGGAACCGATAGCTCGCGAAGGACGAAAAGGAGGGGAAAAGGATGTATGAACAATCACACTCGAAGATCGATAGCTTTAAGGAAAACATATATTTGGGACATGTAATCAAGGTCTAACCGAGCCAACACATCTCTCACCAGCACATTGGACTGCTTCCCTCCAGCCCGAAGGGAGTTTTCTAAATTCGATCTGGCGACAAGATACAACTCGCACGACCAAACAACGTGTTCGATGTCGTGGTAACCATGGCCACAACCGCAGAGATTGCTGTCGGCAAGATTAAAACGAAAAAGCAGCGCGTCTAACGAACAGTGATTGGACATGAGTCGGGAGAAGGTGCGAATAAAGTCCCGACTCAAGTCCAGACTTTTGAACCACGGATTGAGGCTAACCTTAGGGGTAATTGAGTGGAGCCACCGGCCCAATTCATCTTCGTTCCATTTGCGTTGCCAATTAGCGATGGTATTTTTACGGACTAAAGAATAAAATTCATTGAAGGCGATTTGACGCTGATAAATATCGCCTTCAATCGCACCTACCTTTGCTAATGAATCAGCCCTCTCATTACCCGGAATTGAGCAATGAGAAGGGACCCAGACAAAGGTAATGACATAACAGCGTCTGGTTAAAGCACTCAAAATTTCTCGTATTCTCTCAAGGAAGTACGGCGAGTGCTTTTCCGGCCTCACTGAACGGATAGCTTCGACAGAGCTCAGACTATCCGTTACAATGTAATAGTGTTCAACAGGTCGTGAGGCGACGCTGTCCAGCGCCCAGTGTATTGCTGCCAATTCAGCAATATACACTGAGCAAGGATACTGAAGACTGTGTGAGGTGCTAAAAAATACGTTGAACACTCCAAATCCTGTGGACTCATTCATAGAGGACCCATCAGTAAAGTACATATTATCACAATTGACACGCCCATACTTTGCTTCGAAAATCGTAGGAACGATCCCCGATCGATGATAATCTGGAATTCCATGGATATCTGCTTCATGGACAGATCAAAATGTACAGAGGAATTGATGTAGTCAGGAAAACAAACACGGTTGGGAATATACGAAGAAGGATCAACCTGCATGGAGACGAATTCATGATATGAGCTCATGAATCTAGAATGAAAATTTAGCTCGATCAGCTGCTCAAAATTTCCGATCACCAATGGGTTCATAACCTTACACCGGATAAAGAACCGAAGAGATAATAAATTGAAGCGATCTTTTAGTGGGAGTAGGCCTGCCAAAACCTCGAGACTCATGGTATGCGTTGAGGGCATACATCCCAACGCGATACGGAGACAAAGATACTGAATTCGCTCGAGTTTAATGAGGTGTGTTTTGGCAGCTGATTGAAAACAGAAACTGCCATACTCCATCACTGAGAGAATAGTTGTTCGATACAACATTATAAGATCTTCGGGATGGGCTCCCCACCAGGTGCCGGTAATTGTACGGAGAAAGTGTATTCTTTATTGACATTTTTTACTCAGATACCTAATATGAACCCCCCAAGTACATTTGAAGTCGAACCAAACCCCAAGATACTTGAATGACATAGCATGAGTGATCGGTTTACCCAAAAGTTGAAGCTTTGGTTTTGCTGGTCTATGCTTCCTAGAAAAAACCACCATCTCTGTTTTCTCCGTGGAGAATTCGATCCCTAGCCCAATGGCCCAGGTTGAAAAATTGTTCAAAGTATCTTGTAAGGGTCCTTGCAGGTCGGATTCGTTTGATCCTACGACAGACACCACTCCATCATCTGCAAGTTGTCTTAGGCTGCAATTTTGTGTAAGGCAATTGTCGATGTCGCTTACATAGAAGTTGTACAAAAGGAGGCTTAAACATGAGCCCTGGGGGAGTCCCATGTAGGAGACCCGACTTACTGTCGAATCCCCGTGAGAAAAATTCAAATGTTTCTCACAAAGCAAGTTATATAACATATTATTCAATAGAGGCGGCAGACCCCGAGAGTGTAATTTGTCTGACAGGACCTCTATTGAAACTGAATCAAAGGCCCCCTTTATGTCCAAGAATACTGAAGCCATTTGTTTTTTTCCGGCGTAAGCCATTTGAATTTCTGAAGAAAGCAACGCAAGACAATCATTCGTCCCCTTGCCCCTGCGGAACCCATATTGTGTATCTGAGAGTAGGCCATTCGTTTCAACCCATCGATCAAGGCGAAACAAGATCATTTTCTCCAACAATTTCCGTATACAAGACAGCATTGCTATTGGGCGGTACGAATTGAAGTCGGACGCGGGTTTTCCGGGTTTTTGAATAGCTATAACTCGTATTTGTCTCCAATCATCTGGAACAACATTATGCTCCAGAAACCGATTGAATAAATTCAACAAGCGATGTTTCGCCACATCAGGGAGGTTTTTCAACAAGTTGAACTTAATTCGATCCGATCCCGGAGCAGAATTGTTACATGAAAGGAGAGCAAGAGAGAATTCTACCATCGAAAACTCAGAATCAAGATCGCACCTATCTTGTGGTATATCTCGAACAATCTTTTGCACAGGAGCGGAATCAGGACAAACCTTCCGTGCAAAATTAAAAATCCATCGATGTGAATATTCTTCGCTTTCATTCGTTGAAGAGCGATTTCTCATGTTTCGAGCCACTTTCCATAATTTTTTCATTGACGTTTCCCGTGACAAATCCCACGAAATTTCGCCAATAAGCACGTTTTTTCCCTTTGATCAAATTTATGAACTGATTCTCAAGGGCTAAATACGTTTGAAAATTTTCAAGAGTTCCACGTTTCCGGAAAGCTTTAAATGCATTCGATTTTTCTATATAAAGCTTGGAACATTGGCTATCCCACCATAGATTGGGAGGCCTTCGGGAAATGGTGGAACCTGGAACGGGTATCGTTTGAGCGCGAACTGCGCTGTCATAGATCAAACGAGAAAGGAAGTTATACTCCTCCAATGGAGGTAAACTATTTCTGGAATTGATGGCTCGAGCAATCGTGTCCGCATACTTTTTCCAGTCAATGTGTCTTGTGAGGTCATATGCCATGTTTATAGATTCAGAAGAATTCGACCCAATGGTGATGGAAATTTTGATTGGCAAGTGATCACTACCGTTGGGGTCCTGGATTACATTCCACTTGCAATCTAACGATAATGAATTCGAGCAAAGCGAGAGGTCAAGAGCACTTGGGTAAGCAGGAGGTTTAGGAACACGTGTTGTTTCCCCAGTGTTCAAAACGGTCATATTGAAGCTGTTACAAAGGTCATATATCATCGATGAACGATTGTCGTCGTACTGTTCCCCCCAGGCAGTACCGTGAGAGTTAAAGTCTCCCAAGATCAATCGTGGCTCAGGAAGGAGTGAGCACATGTCAACAAGTTGCTTGCGGCTAACCGCAGCTCTCGGAGGCCAATACAAGCTGACAATACAGAGGTCTTTGCCTCTGATGTTTGCATGACAAGCAACAGCTTCAATCCCTCCAATAGGTGGAAGGTCAATTCGAAAAAATGAGTGGCACTTATTGATCCCCAATAGCACCCCTCCGTATCTGTCATCACGGTCCAAGCGTATAATATTGAAATCATGGAAAGAGATATCATCTCGCGAAGAAAGCCAAGTTTCGGACAGAGCAAAAACATCACAATTGAACTTATGAATTAAAAATTTGAATGTATCCAATTTAGGGATAAGACTACGACAATTCCACTGTAAAACAGTGATATCTCCGACCTCTCTATTTAAATTAGACATCAAGAGAGATAATCATTGATAGGAGGGGCCATGTTTGCATCAATTGTTGCAAAATTGTCTTTAATACTGGAAGCATTGAAATGACAATGGTTCTGATGGAGTCGGAAACGTTAAAACACTTGAAGATTTGATCCAAAAGGTCAGACAACTTTATAAATCCCGAAATTGAGCAGGACGGAAAAATAGGGACAGTTGGTGTTTTTGATGTCCTATCGAGTGCTGGGTCGAAGGTGAACTATTCCCACGGAAGCTAGGAGGAACCTGATTTTGCTTGTCCGCTGCACTCGATTTTTTAGGCAAGCTAACAGGGGATATCACCGGAGGGACTTGTGATTGAATTTTGGGAGTGGTCACATTTTTGCGCCGGGGATTCCCTTGGGAAATAAACGGTGTGTCCCCGTGAGCTGTGTCCGCTTCCATTTCGTCAACTGGCAACGTGGAAAAGATATTGTGTGAGGAGATTGGATGTTGTTGTTGTTGTTGGGCCTGTGGAGAAGCGCCCTTTAAAATTTCCGCAAAAGTGCGTTTCGAGCGTTCCTTTAAAGAGCGCTTCTGTTTCTCCCAGCGACTCTTGTAAATTTCACAAGCTGAGAGCTCATGTGGGGTCCCCCCGCAATATGGACACTTATGCTCAGTCGCACTGCAGGATTTGCCCACATGTTGCTCTCCGCAAGTGGCACAGCGCTCCTTGTTGGCGCAGTAGCCTGCTGTGTGACCAACTGACTTGCATTTGTTGCAAGACATGGGCTTTGGCACGAAGAGACGCAGCGGAAGCCTCAATTTGTCCACCATAACGTAGTCAGGGAGGGCGGAACCAGCAAAAGTTACTCGAAACGAGTCGGACGGCGTGAATTTTGTTTTTCCCTCTTCCTGGGACACTTTTCCTAATTGATGGCAGTCCAAAATTTTAACTTTCGTCAAAGGGAGCTTTTTAAATCTGCCATCTCCCTCTTTTATTAATGCGCTCGTCAGACCCGTTTCTGTAATCACCCCCGAAATTTCTACGTTATGGCAGGGCACATAAACGCGATATTCTAGTACGAACCTATTGTCGACAACAATCTCGTTAGCTTGCTTCCGGTCAGCCACGACAACACGCAGTTTGTTCGGCCGAACCTTTCTAATTTCGACCACGGAGGAATAATTTTTTGTCAGATCTTTCATGATCTGAATGACGTTGAGCAATATCCCGTTGGGTTTTGGCCGGAAGAAAACAACCCATGGGCCAGATCCAGATGCATCTTCTGGATAGACCTTGACACGCGGAGAGGGGACAACTGAGGGGGAGGACGAGGTCGATTGTTGAGCGGAAGCGGGAACTGTTGGGCTGGGAGGCAAGTTCGGGAGATAATCGGAAGCGGGAGCGGGAGATTGAGGGGGCGAAGTGGAAAAGTTTGCCAATTTTCTTGAAGGGGGCTTGTTGAGGTTGATTAACTCTTCCTCTGAAAAGACATCGTCTGAGGGGGGATCGCGTTTAAGCGCCTTCCCAGTAGTTAGTGAGGAGGAAACATCAGACTCAATGTCCATATCAAGAGGATCGCACTCTGCCATTATGGCAGATATACAATTATGCTTTTTCTTTTTTTTTTAAATCCTTAACCTAATATATATATATATACTTAAATACTTGAAGCGCACGGTGCGGATGATTTGTAACGGTGCTCCAATCGAACCACGTGATGATCGCTTGGCACAACAGCAATGGTGTATCGCACCACAATACGATGACGATGGAACGGCACACGCTCACAGCGCCCGCAGTGGAGGACTTCTCCCTTCTGCTGGTTGTGATTAGTTATCACTTCACTCTCGCAATGAAGGAAACCCCGTTAGGGCGAAACAATCACTTCAGCGAAACCGATAACGGTATTGTTCCAACACAATAACGGACACGAACAACTTTGCGTCCGGCGGCTTCGGACTGCGCGAGCTGACTGATGTCTGTGTCCTTACTGTTGTGGTATTAATCTTGGTTGTCTGGTGAGTGCAATGGAACTACGCTCTCTGTCCGATTCCATGGGTGTCTTGGGTACGTCCACGGTAACGCCGGTACGTGAAAAAAACATACGATGATGATTATTATAATGAGAATGGTCGTTGTGGAGACTGATCCTAACGACAGCCACTTGAAGATGTTCAGCCTTATATGTATGTTGTCTGTGGTTAAGTTCAACTTCTTGATAGTTTCTCGATGCTGGAATGTCTGTAAATACTCCAAGGGAATGCGGTTTATAATTTTGGTTGCATTTACTTTTAGTCCAGTGGTTGGTATGAATGATCTGACTGGGATGTTTACATCCAGGTTTATATACTCTTCTCCGTCAATATATACTGAACAGTTAGAGATCTGAATTAAAAATGATCCAATCAGTTTCTTGGGTTGTTCTAGGCAGTTTGATGATAGGGTAAAGTTCCCGTCGCTGACAATAATGTTAACTTCATCAATCCGTTTGACGTGGTTTTGGCCGTATGTTTTCTCTATGGGACAATCAGCAGAGTTTCCGTTCATTATCTTCGTAATGCACGTATCCGCCGGTGTTAACTGAGTGCTGGAGCATATGTACAGATTCCTTAGCTTTGGGCATGTTGATTGAACTGAATATGACTTTGTACCTTTGAGAAAGAGGTTTGATTGGATGTGGATTTTCGAACCGTTATTGATAATTAGTTCTATGTAATATAGTTCGTAGTTTATGGTTTCAATTTTTGGAATTTTAAGTACATAAATGATCTCTTTAGCGTTATATAGGATGTATGTACTCGCAATATTGAGAATCTCGTTCGGTGAATCCAGACCAACGTTATTATCCGTGATGATGTTCCTGGCCAGCTGGAGATACTGGAGCGAATCTTTCATCCGATCTGACTATTCCAGGGAGAGTCAGGTGACCAAGGTGCTCCTGGGTCGCGGCTACCATTTCAGGAGTTGGGACAATAGTTGTGGAGGGAACTAAGGGGGACTGGACTGGTGACTCCATCGGGATAGTCAATATTTTGGATTTGTTCCGATCCACTCGGAGTGCTTCATGCATCTCATTATTTTCTAATTTCACTGTGATGTAGTTTTCATCACAGCTAACATAGGTGATCCTGTTCGCTGGGTCCCGATTGACATCAGCAAATATAATGTTTAATTGCTTCATGAGCCAGTCGTTGGAGCCTTTAGCCTCCTCTTCTAAATTTCTAAGAACTCTTTGTGTCATAGTCTTCTTATTTATTAGCACCGGATTTATGTTTAGCTCGTCAATCTCGTGTTGTGTCTCGATATCATCTGAGACTGTAGTGGCGGATCTGAACGGTCGCCAAGCGGCGGATCTGAAGGCATCGGTCCCGCCAACGGACTTTGTCATCGGTAAGAACAACACGTTCCGTCTTCGTTCTGAACTCTACTGTTCGACTGCACTACTGCACTCTCTTTATTCGACTCACAAGGTTTTTATCATTTCTTACATTTCCGTTTCCTTATTCTAAGTTAGTAAAAGAAATGAACATAAACATAAACATAGAAGTTTGGTTTGCTCGGCGCGTGTTTGTTATGTTTACATCGAGTATACGCGCACGGTCGTAAAGTGGGTCAGTTTATTACGCTCGCGTATGGTCGTAAAGTATGTGTCGCGCGCTGCGCTGCAATTATGCGTCAGCTTTACTTATGATGATTGAAAAATAATCAACATGACTCACAGTCATTATTCCGCCTTAATCAGTATGTCGATTGAAACAGAATAATGTTAGTAAGCACATGTCTAGGAAATGAACTGATTTCGTTCCAAAATTATATGGATGTAAAAGTCCAACTAAGTCATAAAGTCATAAATGATCGTCGGATGATTCATGCGTATGCTACACTCTTGAGAGGGTAATAACAGTGTTTCCTCCCTTGCCAACATTATTTGTGAGAGCATATCTATTCTTTAAGCTGGAGATTCTGGTACGTCCTGCTTCGTTTGTTCTCATCAACATCTTGTCGACATTATTCCCTCTGCTAAGGAAAAGTATTATCATAGCTGCTGCATCCCGTCTAACATTGTCCCTATTGCGTCCTTCACCAGCAAGACCCCTTCTGAAAATCTCCTTAGCGATTGGCAACATAATGTTAGAATATTGTATTTTAATGTTCTTATTATAGTTTCGGTGGATAATTTTGTCGAATCTATTGATTATATTTAGTGGACCAAAAATGCAATTGCTTGAAGTAGGGTTCAAGTATTTTTTGATGATTTCTCCAAGTTCTTCATCCGTATAACTTTCTCTATGGAAAGCGTGCCTTACTTGACCTGGAAATATAGTACACATGATATGTGAACTTTTCTTTTTGTCGGAGGTAACTCTGATTAAAATTTGATTATTGAATTTGTTTACGATTTCCGGACCGTAGATTTCATTATTAGGGTAGCATTCATTTGAAAGTTCTTGAAGGTTGATTTCGGCAGGATGGATTCTTGAAAGTCCGTCCGCCACCACATTTTGTTTTCCTTTCTTGTATGATATTTTGAAGTCGAATTGTTCTAAATACAATCTTTGACGCGTTACTCTACCCGTAGCGTCAGTTAATTTTAGCTCCTTTGTCAAAGGCTCATGATCGGTATAGATCGTAAAAGGCCTTCCATATAAGTATGGTCGGAACCTTTTGGTTGCAAATTATATAGCCAATAATTCTTTAGCCGTAGCGAAATAATTTTCCTCGGCTTTCGAAAGTGTACGGGAAAGATAAGCTCTGGGCTTCTCCTTTCCATCTTCCATTTGTGACAGTACCGCGCCAATAGCAATATTGGAGGCATCTGTTGTCAGCAGAAAGGGTTTATCAAGATCAGGATAAGCAAGAAGCAAATCTGAAGACATGATTTGTTTTAACTTTGCAAAGGCATTCTGAAATTCTAATGTTTCGAAGTTGATAATCTTGTTCTTTCCTCTTAATTGACTAGTAAGAGGTTTGGCAATGTTGGCAAAGCCTGGTATGAACCGCCGATAATAGCTTACGGTTCCCAGAAAAGATTTTAATTCTTTTGGAGTCTTTGGTATAGGCCATTTGACAACTGCTTCTACCTTGCAAGGATTTGGTCTCACTCCTTCTGTTGTAACAATGTGCCCTAAGAATTCGACTTCCTTACGGAGGAATTCTGATTTATCACATTGCACCTTTAGTTTAGCTTCTCGGAGAGTCTGCAATATTTTCGTTATATCCTTAACATGTTCTTCCAAAGATGTCGAGAATATGATGATATCGTCCATATAAACGAAGCATTTAATTCCCAAGTGTCATCTAAGAACTGAATCCATTAATCGTTGAAAGGTTGTAGGAGCATTCTTCAAGCCGAACGGCATTCGAACGAATTCGAATTTGCCGTGGTCGATGTTGAAAGCGGTTTTCGGTATATCCATCGGATTTATTTCTATCTGATGGAATCTGCTTGCTAAATCCAGCACGGTGAAATACTGAGCTTTTCTAAGGCGGTTGAGTATTTCACTTATCTCCGGAATAGGATATCGGTCTGCAGTAGTTTTCTCATTCAACTTCCTGTAGTCCACTACTATCCGGTATTTTTTCTTACCCGAATTGTCCAACTTTTTTGGGACCACCCAAATGGGCGACATTTCTTCTCTTAAATGGTATGGATACTTGTAGGTTCTTTGTGCTCCCTTGGCCGAGTGGTTAGCGTCATAACTAACATGCCGGGTGTTCGGGTTCGATTCCCGTTCTGGTCGGGGGAATTTTTCGTCAAAGAAATTTCCTCCGACTTGCACTGTGATCACGCGTATTCTAGAGCTTGCCACTGAGAATGCATTCAAGGCGTGTTATTTGGCATAGAAATCTCAACTAAGTACTAATAAAAATGACGCAAGTAATACTACGTTGAGACGGTGAAGTTCCTCTAGGAACGTTAGTGCCATTGAAGAAGAAGAAGAAGAAGGTTCTTTGGTGAATGGGTTTGTCATCGCAGGTATCAATGCGATGTTTGATTTCATGTGTAAAGGTAAGCTTTTGGTTTTCCTCAAAGAATACATCTTTGAAGGGCCGTAATGTTATACAATCCACTCTATTCCACTCCATTCACTCTATCTCAGTATAAAACCTCTTTCCACCCCATAAAACTAAAACCCCCCCACCCCACCCGTTCCTCTGATCCCACCCAAATCCTTTCCACGCCGTTCCTTCCGATCCCACTGAAAAGGGCCGTTTTTTTGTTTGTTTCGGAGCACACCCTTCGCTTGAAATCTAGGTCATTTGTGCTTCGTTACCGCTTCGGTCCTCGGAACAGTAAATATATATACATATACCGTTCTAAATCATATTTCGGACGCTTGAGGCATTTGATGCAGAAAACAGATCTAAACTTTATGCACATGTATTATTTGGTTGATATTTTGAATAAATTATTTCAATATGCTTTTAAGCTTTCTACTTTGGTACCTATTTGATTGGAAACATAAAAAATCCTCGAATAATATGCTTTTCAAATGAAGCGAAAGAGAATCAAACATCGGACACTAAATCAAATTTCGGACAGATTGAATTCAAATTTCGGACAATTCATTTTATAAATTTTTGGACGAAAATTACATTACACTTGATTATATTTTATAGTCAACTGCGAAACACTTACCAAGCAATCACAGTAAACTGTTAACAGAACTGGTGAAACACGGGAGAAATTTAAATATTTATGAACGGATAAATTCTACGTGTTCACGCTAAGGAATCGTCAAACCCAAATGATAATGAGTAGTGTTGTAAGATTTCTGCCGATTATGTTATAATTTAAATGTAGTTCTCATGCGAAATGATAGTAAAACCAAGGGATAACTCTAAGGAAGCAATTGTGATATTAATTTGACACAAAATTTCATTTCCTTTTCAGGGACACAAAATTTGATGAACTAAGAGTTCAGAAAAGTTTCTGCAGACCGAACTGAAAGGAGTTATTAGCGAAAATCGTGGTGTCAATGATAATTCGATACCGATGGGTGCCATCGACTATGGATTTGATAATGACGAATACGAAATATATGATAGTGGATACTTCCCCATATCGAAGAAATCACTTTAATGAAAGCTGCATTATAAAATTATTTGTGTGCGAATGCCACAACCGTTTATCGTTTCTAATTGGCGGGAAAGGGCATTATTTTTGCTGAGTAATTCCAAGAAGGAATCCATTCCTTTTTTTAAGCGTTAATACTTCTGCTTCGGATCAACGGAACAGTATGATAATCAATCCATACAAAGGATAAAATGTCCAAGAGTTAAATGATTGCTATTTATTGACTCGAAAAATTGTTTCACTAGTGTTGAAAACAGGTTATTAAAATCATCTGTATCCGTATGTAGCGCACCCACTCGGAAACCCATTAATTTTATTGGAATGTGAGATGGGGAAGCTCACACTCACGTCTATGCATTATGCTGTTCTCTTTCAATTAATTTCGTTTCTGCAGACCAAACTGAAAAATTTTCAGTCGAGTCAACTCTCTTTTAAAGTAATGCGGACACTTTGCATCACATTCAGTATTATATAGCAGCCATAACATTTTGTGCATGTTGATTAATGCAATTGATTTGTAATTTTGGTAACATTGGTAACATCAATTTGAGCTTTAAATGAACTGAAAAATAGTAATGTAGAGCATACAAAAAAAGCTGAGGATATTTCCTATTAGTTCGTGTATTTGGAATCAAAATCCATCGTTAAATTTTATTTTAGCATCGAACACATTATAAATACTATAGACTGTTGAGTCTGCATTCATCCCGGTGGCATGGTACTCGTGCAAGGTGATACCTTTGTTTTCCTTTCTGGCGAATTCTCGCGCGTATCATCATTAATCCTGGCGCGCGTGCAATGGGCCAAGCTCGGTTGCATGTTGTTACTATGGGTTCAAATGAATGTGTGGGAGGGAATGTTCATAACGTATATAACTTAAGTTCCCATACCAACTTTCGAAATTTAAAAAAATAATTACGCTGCACTACACTGGTTGACGACTTGAATAAGAATGATTTATTGTTCCAGCTAAAGACCTAGCTAACCTGCCTTTTTCCCTAAAACTGCTAACCTAGCGCCTAGCATTCCTATGTTTGCAGCTAGTGTCCGGCCTGAGGCCTCGGGGTGGCTCCGTCTATAATTGATGTCGCTGGGGTGGTTCCATGTTTAACTTATATATTTCATCAGTGTTCCTTATGGAAATATTTTGTTTACTTAATCTGTCTAGCACAAATTGTATTTCTTTAACATTTAGTATTACTTTCGAGAAGATCCCTATCTTGGACAGTTGTACTATTTCGAAAACATCTTATAGCTGACTGTTTAATAAATCTATGTCGAACAGAAGATCGTGAACTATTCCGCTCAAATTGATTTCATTTTGTGTGTTTGTTAGTTCCAGAACCATTTTCAAGATTTCCTTTTATTGTGTTATTTATTATGTTCAATAAGATTATTGATTTTATTCTCGAAGTTTTGATTAATTCGAACATGTCGGTTATTTTGTCTACTATTGTTAGCCTGCATTAAACTTCCGCGAAGGATAGAATATTTTCCACGCTTTGAAGTTTATCTGGATCTCAGAATTTGATCGAGAAGTACCTCATCCGTAGTTCTATCACAAGCTTGAAATTGCATCGTCGTTCTTTATGCCAATTGGAACTTTTATATGAGCCTTCGTTTGCACTCAGGTTGATGTCGTAGGAATTGAGATATTTATTGCTTAACTGGATGGTATAATCCGGAAATCTAAGTGTGTTGGAAGAAGTAAGGACGTTGGCTTCAAGTTGAGTCAGTGTTTGATAGCGGATAAGCCCGTCGAAGTATGGGTGAAAGTTGAATAAAAAGAATGTGATGGGAGGTTTTCCATCGAATGGAGAAAACTTAACAGATTCGCTAACCTGAATGAGTGCCGTTGATATTTATTGCGAAGGATTGATTTGCTTTGGAAATTCTTAGATTTCTCATCTTTGCGGGATTCATGTAATTTTTGTTAGCGCCACTATCTATCAAAAATTTCATCTCTCCTATCTCTGTGTTTAATTTTACGTACCGGATGTACTTTATGTATCGGTGTGTCATTCGTGGTTACAATTTTGAAAGGCTAATTTTTGGCCATCTTGAAAAAAAATCTTTTTTTTTTTTTTTTTGGCTCCGGGCATACACAGCACACTTCAGTGAAATGCATGAAGGAATTCTCGAAAAGAATATTTTGTCGGTGTCGGGCACGAACTACATGGGCGAGTAGCACCATACATACAAACCCAACGTCGAAGTTCGTGGTGTGGGTGCGTTCGTCGCTTTTCGGTACATCGGTTCAATCACCAGTAGCATTTCTCCGCTCCGTCTGCGCTGCCGGTCCGTACAGAGAAGTTGCTATGCCTGATGATATGAATACATCATGTATTTGTCTGCCGGTGTCGGTACGTGCCGTTAACGCTACGTGCTGGATAATATAAAACGGCCTTAAAGGCCGTAAAGGTATTCATATCATCAGGCATAGCAACTTCTCTGTAGGGACCGACAGCGCAGACGGAGTGGAGAAATGCTACTGATGATTGAACCGATGTCGTACCGGAGAGCGACGATCGCACCCATACCACGAACTTCGACGTTTGATTTGTATGTATGGTGCTACTCGCCCGTGTAGCTCGTGCCCGGCACCGGCAAAATATTCTTTTCGAGAATTCCTTCATGCATTTGCCTGAAACGTGCTGTGTATGCCCGGAGCCGTTCCGATATATATACGCATACACATTTGAAACACACGCAATAATATTTGTCTTGCATGAAACGTGCCGTGCCGGTTACGCTACGTGCCTGATAATATAATATTACCTTTACTTGTTCCTCTCAGGGTGGCGTTCTTTGTCGCTTTCGCTGGCTCGCTCCTAACGGCTTCCTAACGGCTCGCTCCTTCACCCGGCTTCCGATCGGGATTAGAACAAGTTGATTGGATGCACTGGATTGCACTATATCTGGATTACAGTCCAAACAAATACCTCTAGATTGCACTTTTACTTGTTAAGTTTTCACACTTTCTTCGGGCTTACAACAATTTGACACAATATCTGGATTACAGTACCTCCAGATTGCACTTTTACTTGCTAAGTTTTCACGCTTTCTTCGGGCGCCAGTTATCTAGATGACTATCTAGACTTATGAGCAATCGTTTTTCGACTGACTTTATTTTTCAATTTATTTCTTCGCGCACCCATTGTTTATCTTAGTAAGCATATTTTAATCTAAACAAAAGATAGCATGTTTACCCGCATTCCGCCTTTGTTATTGTTCTAGATCGTTTTTGATCTCAGTCTGACCGTTCTATTGCGGATGTTTGTAATGCTTCTATGTTAGCTACCGTAGGGTGATGTTATATTAATATGTGGTACATTATAAACATATGTGGTACATTATAAACATATGTGGTGCATTATAAATGTGTGTGTGTTCCAACTAGTCAAGTAGATTTTTGCAAGAGGCGCCATCTAGACACCAACCTTATGAACTTTTCAGCCGAACTGTTATTTAGTTTATATCAATACACATGACGTTAGACCTATGTTTTGAATCATTCATTAACACTTTGCCGTCCGACGTAACCAGAGTGGTTACGTGCGCAAAATAGGTCGCACCGCAGTGATGTCGTGAGCATAGTATAGCTCAGTGGCCGTATCTTTTGCATTCTGTTGGTGTTTTGTTTGGTAACAATAACTTGTACACGTCAGCGTTTTTTTATGATTTCATAAGTCCTTTTGCCCTGTCATCATTGCAGACGAAAGAGACGATACGATTCTTCACGATGCATTCATTTACTATACATACTATACATTTACTATACCATACTTCGAAATTTCATGACAGTGAGCGAACAGAGTCGAGAACCTATAAGAACTATCAATGAGATTGGTAAAACTTAACAGATTGTAATTTCCCGATAATGTCAAGAACGGCCTACGACAAACCAAGTAAACCGAATTAGTGCTGCCGGTGCCAAGCGAATCATTTTTTAGCAAACGTGCGTATGGCAACATGTGCGTCACCAATTTCCTTCAAAATGACCCTCCTAGAGGGGTATCTTTTGAGCAAACGACAATGAGTTGATTCTCAAAGCCATAACTGAACATATTTGTGTAAAATTAAGATTGACTACATCCAAGCGATAGCGGAGACCGTTTCACTCCAGTCTTTGAGCATCCCTTCAATCTCGTACTGTTAGCCTATGTCAATCTGTATAAATAAAAATGGAAGGCCAAATATGTTCATAAGCGGAAAACTCCAAGAAGGTTTGATCCGATTTTAGCCTTCTTTTTTTTGTTGTATTCGTCTCTTTCCGTAGATCGATATAGTGGAGGGCAAAATCGGATAATGTCCCGAAAACTCTGAAGGAATGTCGGAAAAATCGAAAAATTGAATTCCAATATGACAAAAAATTACATCATGATAAGCGTTGTTAGTCCATTCGATATTTGCGCTTGCGAAGTTGATTTTTGTTCGAAAGTGGAAAAGGATTTTCAGGCAAAACAACGCATTCATATATCTCCTATCTATCTATATATATAAATAAAAATGAAAGGGCAAATGTGTTGCTAATCGCAAAAATCATATCTCAAAAAACCATTCCAAAACGATAAAATAGCATCTCTGAAATCACGATATGTCATGTAAAACATCCTCAGCTTTCAAGAAAAATATAAAAAATATATAGCGCCCTCTAGTCCAAAGCAATGAAAACAATAAAAAACAACTACAATCGATAATCACGAAAATAAAATCCATCTGCTTTTGCAAGTTCAATATTGTTTAATAAAAGCTGTGTCGATATGTCGATAATCAAAATCGGTTCAGTAGAACCACTGTTATGTTTTTTTCTTAAATTAGTTTTGGGAAAAAATTATTTTTCGGACTACCCTGAAGTGGAAATGGTCACTCTAACGAAAAAATAAAAAATACGGGTCTAATGTTTCGTGATAAAGGACAAAACTACAATTTTTCATCGAAATCCGAGAACCACTATATTGGTTTGACATGGAATGGCTGTATATATACAAAAAAATACAATAATATACAAAAGACAATCTTACGTGCATCGTGATGTGCAAAGTATTAATGAATCTGTGAAAATTAACGTTAAAAGACATATCTACAGATCCGAACACTTTTACAGACATTTCTACATGTTTAATCGACTTTCACATATTTTTTACAGACTTTTTTGAAAATCATCTGGCAACTCTTCGTTCCACTTTTTATCGAATATTTTCAAATCGCAGGAGAAAACATTTATGTGACTGTGACTTCGTTTGTTTTTATTTCGTTCGAAAAAATATTATATCAGGGAAAATGGACATTAAAAATGCGTTGTTCAGTGAAAAGCTGCCCGAATACGAGTGAAAATGTTCGCGTAAGCTTTAATCGTACACCCTCGGTAACGGTTTTACAGACGCGCTGGGTCGATTTTTGCGGAGACGACAAACTAGTTTCGAATAAGGGTTCCCGTATCTGTGGAGTAAGTTCGATGTTTGAATTATTGAAAACCAAAATGTAGCAAACCTTTAATACACATTTTCAGGATTATTTTGATAGGAATACATTGTCACATTCCTACCGGAAAAGAAACGACGTGAGAAACCCTAATGTCTTCTCCACAATTAATCCGGTAGTTGACTCAGAAGATTACGTCCATCATCGAAGCTTCGAAGCATTACCGTTATATTCATGACCAGCACTAGCGGATCGTCAACCTGACGGGCCGGGAGTTCATTATTTCGACAATGTTTTCTTTATAACTATGTTAGTAATATGTAACCGATTACTCGCGGTTGGCTCGAGGTTAGTATTACAAGTATTTTCGTAACTGTGATGTTGCTGTTTTCAATGCTCTGTACGTGAGCCCGACACGGGATACTTCCTATTGGGACGTCGACAAATTTATGGACTTAAAGAGACAGGATGTTAATTCTGGGTTCGTTTCGTATGGCGTGAATTGAATGCATTAGTTTATTTTATGTAATCCATCAATAGTCAATTTAGTGAGACAAATGTTTGAGTCCAACATTTGAGTCGAACGTTGGATGAAACGTGTAGCACCACCATAACTCGGAGATCATTCATAGCTTTTTCATGCTTTGAGCATTCTTATAAATTTTCATTGACTGTCAAATTCACTGGAAACGAGAGATAGAGAGATAAGAGACAAAAAAATAAACAATGCAAATCAAAAGAGAACATAAAATTAATAACAAAATGAAAAATAGGATGGGATTTCAGCTGCTCATGTACAGTTTGCATCCGAAGATAATGTAACAACAGCCAGCAATCAAAGAATAGCAAGTATCTGACGAATCGCAACAGCTTCTTGTTTCTGTGGAAGAAACTCTGTAAAATTCAACTTCAAACTATTGAATTGCTTTGTGGAATCTTTCGATCGATATACACCAATAGCCAAGACCATTAGAAAAATAGTTAAACATACATTACGATATTTTTTGACAATTGAATTTTCTGTTATGCTCTGTTAGGAAGAAAAAAATATGACCATTTTGCTTAATGTGTTCAGAGGGGAGATATAAATTTATCACTAGTTCCTTGTAAATAGTATGTATTCTGTTAAGTTTCTCTAAATGATTATTGCGTATGTCTGCAATGTGATTCAACAATGAATAATAAATAACATGATTGCCGCATGGTGGAGACGCGCAATTAAATTACCGTAGGTAATCTAATGAAGGTGTAATGAAGAAAAAATGATAAAACAAACATGAAACATATAAAAATATAATAAATATGAACTTATGAACCTATGTATGCCACTAATCGATCATAGTGAAAACGAAACATGTGTTTATACATTTCTACTTTAAACAAAATCAATAATGTAATATAATATTATATCCACTGTTTTACGGCCTAATTATTTCAAAGGTATCCGAAATTCTTCCCCTGCAATATCTATCCACGATTTTCCGATGACGTTATCAAGCTTAATCCCCGGTTTTGATTTTGTATGTGAAATATACGAAAACAGTTTGCATGTAGAATTTGAAATATAAAAGTTAAAACAAAAAAACAGATTTTTTTCACGGTGACCATAACGCAACTTAGGAAAAAACGCTTTATCGATTATTTCAAGAGATAGAAAAAATATTTGTTCCACAGAGTTGTTACTGGGGCTACCTGGTGCACCTTCTGGACCATTGTGCAATGCTACCGGTGTATGGGCTGTCGAACGAGGTTTCCGACTGGCCAGAGATAAACTCCTAAAAGATCTATCTCCGATTTACAAAAATGCACTGTAGATTATCTTTTACCTGCTACCACCAACATCAGCAGTCTCAGTATGCGCTGAAGTAGAGCAACCTTGATATTTTCGTGGACGCAGCGGTAATCTCCAGAACTGCGAGCTTCCTCGCCTAAACCAGCGAAGGTGAGGAGACGCAACAGGCTGTTATAACACTTTCGACGCCCCGTCACCCAGATATGGGTGACACTTTCCTCGCTCAAATTGAGTAGTATTTTTAGAATGAATTTGATAGAATAGGCACCTAAATATAACTATAGGATGTGAAGAAAAATAATTAAATCATAACCATAATATTATACTGTTTATACTATACTTTTTATTACTTTATAGTACAGATGGTTTGTACTGCAATTTTTTGCAAAACCCCTATATTATGACTTTGGCATGTGTTATTGTCATCAATTCGTCTTCAATTGAAAACAAACATTGCTAGATCAAGTTGGGCTCTGCAAGAAACTCAAAAACGTCGCGTTGGGCGTCGAACGTGTTAATAAAAATAAATGTTACAACAGGTGACACACTTGGGGGTCTTCGTAGCCACATTGGTAGCGCGTTCGCTTAGTAAGCGACCGATCGTGAGTTCAAAACTCAGGGCCCTCTTTGATCATCTTTGTGTTGTTACAGAATAACTACGTCCACGCAACAATCATCAGCGATGGAGATCGATCCACGGTCGAAATAAGATCGATTCATCCATACAGCTGCTCTGCTCTGCAAGACACATCCGACTGCTGTTCTATAAATAACTGAATCAATTCTTAATGAATGAGTGAATGAATAAATTGCAAGATTGCTGAAAGTTCTTGTAAATCTGTGAGCGGAAATTATCATATATTTAGAAAACTTCAATTGAACTCTTTCAAAGTTGTGAAGTGGTCCTGAAAGAACCGGTTTGGTGTTATGTGGACCTGAAATGAGTGATTGCCGGATGGTTTGGTTGGTGAGCCTATGTACGGATCTGAAACGAAACAATTAGTATAAATAAAGTCATAACAAGATCTATGTAAATGTGTGTGTATGGGTATGTGTGTGTGGTGGGTTCTCCGATGAATCAAACGGAACCAGTTTTCGATACTAGTACTCTCTTGGTCGCCTTCTCTTCTCCTCCTGATGGATCGGCTCTTTTGCGCTCCCTCACAGTTCGAAACAAACTGAATGCGATTCAGGTCAGGTCAGGCCAGGTGATGAATTCCTCGATCCCTCGATCCTTCGCCGTCCATCTCGTCCAGCTCGTTCCGCTCGTTCAGCTCGTTCAATAACGATGTTGTTTTGTCGATGTCCTCACGAAAAATGAATGCGTTTCACCACCAGAATATCGCTTAAGTATGCTTTTTGTCCGTGATTGAACTGAAAGAAGGTGTGGTTTGCGATGGCAATTTGGAAGGCAAACTAGAGGCGAATGAACTCTCTGAGTTTGAAGCTTTCGGTGACTGAGCAATAATCGATTGAAAGCTATGTTTTTCGCGATTTGAAACATTTTTCGTTGCGCGCGCATCTAATATTGGAAATGAACATATCCTACTGATGGGGAAGAATAATCTTCAGAAGCTTTCCTGGTAATTGTAGTTGATTGAAAAATCACAAAACCAAATGTATTTGGTCGCAGTATTATATTAGGCTGTCAAAAAAGTCCTGCGGTATTTCCGCGAGGTGTCGTTGTAAGCGCGTAGTTCTAGTTGTATTCATTGTATCGAGTCATACTATAGCTTGTTGGAAAGGTATTTTTGCGCGCTATAATATAGTCCTTGACAGTGTTTTGTTTGGCTAAGTCGTTCGTGAGTTAAAGTGCCGCAAATATGGAGCAAAATAAAGAGAAAATCCGACATATTTACAGTACTACTATGACAAAGGCAAAAATGCATCTCAAGCTGCCAATAAAATTTGTGCAGTTTATGGACCCGATACAGTTTCCATTTCCACCGCACTACGATGGTTTCAACGTTTTCGTTCTGGTGTAGAGGTCGTCGAAGATGCGCCACGCTCCGGAAGGCCTGTCGTCGAAAATTGCGACAAAATCGCTGAATTAGCCGAGAAAGACCGGCATAGTAGCAGCCGTAGCATCGGCCAAGAGCTGGGGATAAGTCATCAAACCGTTATTAACCATTTGAAGAAGCTTGGATTCACAAAGAAGCTCGATGTATGGGTGCCACACACGTTGACGCAAAAAAAAAACATCTTCGACCGTATCGACGCATGTGAATCGCTGCTGAATCGCAACAAAATCGACCCGTTTCTGAAGCGGATGGTGACTGGCGATGAAAAGTGGGTCACTTACGACAACGTGAAGCGCAAACGGTCGTGGTCGAAGCTCGCTGAAGCGGCTCAGACGGTGGCCAAGCCCTCATTAACGGCCAGGAAGGTTCTGCTGTGTGTTTGGTGGGATTGTCAAGGAATAATCTATTATGAGCTGCTTCCCTATGGCCAAACGCTCAATTCGGACCTGTACTGCCAACAACTGGACCGCTCGAAGGTAGCACTCATGAAGAAGAGGCCATCTTTGATAAACAGAGGCCGCATTGTCTTCCATCAGGACAACGCCAGGCCACACACTTCTTTGCCAGAAGATCCGGGAGCTCGGATGGGAGGTTCTTTTGCATCCGCCGTATAGTCCGGACCTTGCACCAAGTGACTACCACCTGTTTTTGTCCATGACGAACGAGCTAGGTAGTCAGAAGTTTGCCACAAAAGAGACCTGTGAAAATTGGCTATCCGAGTTTTTTGCCAATAAGGAAGCGAGCTTCTATAACAGGGATATTATGAAGTTGGCATCTCGTTGGGAACAAGCCATCGAACAAAACGGCGCATATTTGACTTAAAACAGATGATTGTAACTAATTTTATGAACAAATGAAAATTCAAAAAAAATACCGCAGGACTTTTTTGACAGCCTAATATGTTATATGTAAGCACCTGTTAATTGCACTTGATTGAAAAATCACAAAACCAAATGTATTTGGTCGCAGCGTTATATGTTAGAAAACATTTAAAAAAAAACTCTTTCGGATGAATGTATTTTTCAAATACCAGGGGAGCTGGCAGATTATTTCTCAGCAGCAATAACATCTTCCCAGATTCTCTTCGATACTCAAAGCCCACCAGTGGTTAATGCTAACTCGATAAACACCTGTTTTAGTTGAATTATTTAGGAGCTATTAACGCTCAAAATCTCGGTCTCCGGTGTAACGCTTTCGTTTTCGAAACTTTAATTTTACACCCCGGTGTAGAAATGAAAGACGTAGTCCTACTTCAAAACTCTTACGCCTCAATGGCTACTGTGTAAATGTGTACCATATGCAATGGTATGAAAGGGAATACTCTAACGCCGAAAAATGGCAACTGTGTAATGTGCTAATTATAGATATGATAAACATGTGACATGTACACGATTAAAATTCGACTCTGTTACAGCTTAAAAGCTAATGAGCCTAAAATAATCAAAAGAGACAAAAAAACAGGAGGACGGCGCCAGTGGTTGTATGGTTAGCGTAACAGCCTCACAATCCGATCGGCCTGGGTTCAATCCCAGCTGGCGTCGTTGGGATTTTCTGAGGCGAAAAATCTCTGGTTACGTCTTCCTTCGGAGCGGAAGTAAAAGAAGTTGGCCCGGCTCATGAGTTGTTGAGTCTGATAGGTAGGAACAGGTGGAGTCGCCTCCCTGATGTCGGTGATTGGCACTAAAGTGGCAGAAATAGGCCGACGAAAAATAAGCGAAGATAAAAAAAAAAAAAAAAACAGGAAGTGGGTTATATCTATGGTATAACCGCAAGGGTGACGTAGGACTAATGTTGATTTAGAGATCATTTGTTTGAAGTTGAATCTGAATTCATTCTGAATGAATGAATATTCGAAAACGAGAGCGTTACGTTGGAGGCACAAGGTTTTATGCATCCAATATTGGATATGGAAATACCCTACTGATGGGGAAGAATAATTTTTAGAAGCTTTCCTGTTAATTGCGATTGATTGAAAAATCACAAAACCAAATGTATTTGATTGCAGTGTTATATGGATAGAAAACATTAGAATAAACTATTTCGCATCAATGTATTTTTCAATTCCCAGAGGAACTGGCAGAGTATTTTTCAGCAACGATTAATTCTTTTCAGATTTTCCTCGATACACGAAGCCCACCAGTGGTTAATACTAACTCGATAACCACCTGTTAGTAACATTTGATTCAAAAATATTAGGTCGCAGTGTTACATGGATAGAAAACATTAAAATAAACTCATTCACATGAATGTATTTTTCGATTCCCAGAGGAACTGGCAGATTACTTTTCAGCAATGATTAGTTCTTTCCAGCTCTCCAGTGGTTATTGCTAACTCGATAACCACCTGTTAATAGCACTTGATTGAAAAATATTTGGTCGCTGTGTTATATGGTTAGAAAACATTAAAATAAATTCTTTCCCATGAATGTATTTTTCAATTCCCAGGGAACTGGCAGATTATTTTTCAGCAACGATTAGATCTTTCCGAAATTTTCTCGATGCTGAATGGCGTCCAAACGAAAATATTCCTTTCAGTTTGGTCTGTAAAAAACTTTTCTGAACTCTAATCCATCAAATTTGGAGCCCTGAAAAGGGCAGTTGATTTTATGCTAAGCTAATAGCACGCTCTCCTCGGATACGATGGGCCAGCTGGATGTCCTTGGGCATAATGTGACGCGCTTTGCGTGGATAGCACACAAATTGTTATTTTCGAATAGGCCTCCTGCAGCATCATAACCGCGGAACTTTGGAAGCGCAAGTCGGTTTTGAAGTCCTGAGCAATTCCACGAATCAAATGCTGCAAAGGTAGATTGCGGATCAGCAATTCGTTCGACTTCTGATAGCGACGAATTTCACGCAAAGTTCCCGGTCGATAGCGATGTGGTCACACTCCCCGCGGCTGGTGCACTTATCCGAGCTGCTTTCGTGGTGCCTTACCACCGAAAGACTAACGAGCTGTGTGCTTGGTCCCACACAAACGAGTCCTCACGGTGCGAGAGTAGAGTAAGAAATGAACGAAAGCAAAGGAAGCGTCATTTTATAAACCATAAAAGTATAAAATGTAAACCCCACCCTTATTATATTCGTAGCTTACTCTGAGAGAGAAACGCTTAGCCTGAGAGAGAAATCGTTTACATTGGGGTTTACATTCTGGACTTTTATGGCTTATAATAAGATGCTTCCTTTGCTTTCGTTTAGTGATCCCCGATTTTTGAAATTAATCGTTCATCAGCTAATCGAATAGTTTTCAGCAGTTTGTTATTCGATACGATTAATCGACCCAAATAATCGATTAATCGATTAATCGCAACACTGAGAGAAATAATTAGTTAGACTAATACCTAAACCTCATTTGCTAGAAAGCCATGTGGAATCAAAAATATGTTCATTCCGCCTGAAAATCAATTATTATCTTTACGCTCCCCTAAAATCGTAAACGAAGCTCAATTCGCGTTGACGGCATTGAGCTACGTTTATGAACTTAAGGGAGCGTCAAAGATAATGATTGATTTTCAGGACAAAACTGCAGCAGCCGTACGTTTTTTCCTCTCTGCGTTTGGATCGATTAATCGACGTAAATTATTCGTTCGCTTCGATTATTGGTTATGCAGTATTCGTTCGATTAATAATCGATTTCTGTAGGAAGTATTCGATTAATCGATTAATCGAACGATTATCGGGGATCACTACTTTCGTTCATTTCTTTCTCTACTCTCGCACCGTGAGGACTCGTTTGTGTGGGACCAAGCACACAGCTCGTTAGTCTTTCGGTGGTAAGGCACCACGAAAGCAGCTCGGATAAGTGCACCAGCCGCGGGGAGTGTGACCACATCGCTATCGACCGGGAACTTTGCGTGAAATTCGTCGCTATCAGAAGTCGAACGAATTGCTGATCCGCAATCTACCTTTGCAGCATTTGATTCGTGGAATTGCTCAGGACTTCAAAACCGACTTGCGCTTCCAAAGTTCCGCGGTTATGATGCTGCAGGAGGCCTATTCGAAAATAACAATTTGTGTGCTATCCACGCAAAGCGCGTCACATTATGCCCAAGGACATCCAGCTGGCCCATCGTATCCGAGGAGAGCGTGCTATTAGCCTAGCATAAAATCAACTGCCCTTTTCAGGGCTCCAAATTTGATGGATTAAAGGGTGTGTCACATCAAATTGCATCACGGAAAAAACGCTGTAGAAATTCGCCCAGTAGACCGATCCTTTTGAAAATTTTAGACAGTAAAATAAAAACTATTAAACAACTTTTGGCATTTTCTTTTTATTCATACTTCGAGCCCAAGCCCGTATGCTCGCACCTTCCTCTTTACCCCGTCCATAAGGTTCTGTACAACGTCAGGTTGTAGTTTTTTTTGAACAGAAATCCATTTTCTCTTGAAGTCCGCCTCCGATTTGACAACTTTTGGGTTCTTCCGGAGGGCCTGCTTTATAATCGCCCAATATTTCTCTATTGGGCGAAGCTCCGGCGCGTTGGGCGGGTTCATTTCTTTTGGCACGAAGGTGACCCCGTTGGCTTCGTACCACTCCAACACGTCCTTTGAATAGTGGCACGAAGCGAGATCCGGCCAGAAGATGGTCGGGCCCTCGTGCTGCTTCAATAGTGGTAGTAAACGCTTCTGTAGGCACTCCTTAAGGTAAACCTGCCCGTTTACCGTGCCGGGCATCACGAAGGGGGCGCTCCGCTTTCCGCAAGAGCAGATCGCTTGCCACACCATGTACTTTTTGGCAAACTTGGATAGTTTCTGCTTGCGAATCTCCTCCGGAACGCTGAATTTGTCCTCTGCGGAGAAGAACAACAGGCCCGGCAGCTGACGAAAGTCCGCTTTGACGTAGGTTTCGTCGTCCATTACCAGGCAATGCGGCTTCGTCAGCATTTCGGTGTACAGCTTCCGTGTTCTCGTCTTCGCCACCATGTTTTGCCTTTCGTCGCGGTTAGGAGCCTTCTGAACCTTGTATGTACGCAGGCCCTCCCGCTGCTTGGTCCGCTGGACGAATGAACTGGACAAATTCAGCTTATTGGCGACATCCCGGACCGAACTTCTCGGATCTAAACTGCTTAACTATGCGCTTGTGATCTTTTTCACTGACGGAGCATCCATTTTTGCCGTTCTTCACCTTCCGGTCGATGGTTAGGTTCTCGAAGTATCGTTTTAGTGCTCTGCTGACCGTGGATTGGACGATTCCCAGCATCTTACCGATGTCCCGATGTGACAACTCCGGATTCTCGAAATGAGTGCACAGGATTAATTCACGACGCTCTTTTTCGTTCGACGACATTTTTCCAAATTTACGAAAAATTGACAGTGAAGCATGGCCAACGTGATCTATACACTCTTATCTGATTATAAGCGAAAGCTGAAGATATAATTCCTGAAAATTAAATTTCTACAGCGTTTTTTCCGTGATGCAATTTGATGTGACACACCCTTTAGAGTTCAGAAAAGTTTTTTTGCAGGCCGAACTGAAGAAGCATTTAACGAAAATCGTTGTGTCGATGATAATTCGATACCGATAGGAGCCATGGATATGGATTTGATAATGAAGAATATGAAATACATGACATTATGTAATGAATATTTCCCCATATCGAAGAAATAAAATTATTTGTGTACGAATGCCGCAATCGATAGTCGACTCTAATTTGCGCTGGGTAATTTCCTCGGAGGATTCGATTCCTCCTTTGAGCAATAATAATCTCTTTCTGGCAAAACGAAGTGGTATGAATCACATTATTCGAAAGATAAAATGAAGATGTTTTCTGCCAATTTTCTTCAACCTCCAAACATCTCTTTCTCCCGTTTGTCGTTTTTGCGTTCGCTAATCCTTTCGCACAACACACATTTCTCATTTGAGAAATTGTTGAGTAAACATCGTTTGCCAGTGCGCGTAGAGCGGGAATTCCTTAAGATTCATTGCACCTCTAATGAATTGCCGAAAGACGTGGTCTTACTTTGATTGCACTTGATTGAAAAATCCAAAACGAAATGTATTTGGTCGCAGCATTATATGAGTAGGAAGCAAATAATTACTCGAAAATTACATGATTTTGGCTTTGTGAAAATTTTACCGTTTTTCATGTTATGCATCCAATATTGGATACGAAAATTATCTGATGGGGAAAAATAATAGAAGCTTTCCTGTCAATTGCGATTGATTGAAAATCCACAAAACCAAATGTATTTGGTTGCAGTGTTGTATGGATAGAAAACATTAAAATAAACTCTTTCGCATGAATGTATTTTTCAATTCCCAGGGGAACTGATATGCAACGAGAGTTCCGCGCGTGTATGTGTGTGTGTGTGGCGGCTGCTCCGATATTTCAAGCGGAACCGTGGCATCACTCTCCTCCTGATGGATTCCCTTCTGGCCTAAAGTGTACAAACAGGCTCTTGGTAACACCGTTCATCAGCGCTTTCATGATAAACGAAGTTTGCTTCATCACAACAGCGACAACATGCTCCAGTCGCTGTTCAATTATAACTGAGTGGGTTTACGAGCGGCGCTCGCTTATATACCGATTGGTGGTTTCAATAGCCTGTTTTGAAAGCAATTTTAAGACTATTGAAACAAGTTTTTGTATGAAAAAGTAACAAGTATATAACGCGTAGACATTTTATCTTTCGAATGGAGTGTTTATCATACCATTTCGTTCAGTTGTTTAGGAGCTATTAACGCTCAAAATCACGGTCTCCGGCGTAACGCTTTCGTTTTCGAAACTTTGACTTTACACCCCGGTATAGAAATGAAAGACGTAGTCCTACGTCAAAAAAACCCCGGTGCCATACTAATAGAAATTTGGAAAATTATTTACTATCCTGCCGCAAGCTAAAATATTGCTCACATCGTTCCATCGATGTGAAGCTGAGCAAAATTTTTCATATCTTGTTGCACCCATCTTGATTGACTTGTTCCAACTTTCTGATGTGGGCAGAGGCAACTGTCAGTGTACCGGGAATTCGTAATTATTCGCAGCAAAAGCTTGGTAAGTTCTATTTTTTTTCGCTCTTTCGCAAGTGATCCCGCGTTTCGTTCTGATTGGTTGGCGAAAAAAGTTCGCAAATATTCGCATGAATTTGTCTTCATTGTGAAGGATTGAAAAACAAGCTTAAGCTGTTAGTTTCGCACTGAGATGTTTCACGGGTTCGCACTCGGGTTCACCAATACAACTATACTGAACTGTCAAGTTCCGAGTGTTGTTTTGGAAAATCTAAAAATAAAGACTATGAAAATGGAAAACGTGCTGCATTTGCTTTTGTTTTATTGGAATTGTAATCCAATTCGGATTCGGATTTTGAAGAGTATATTCGCGTAGACGGCATTAAGCTTCGTGTGCTTTCATTAGGAGGCGAAAATAATTGTGGATTTTCAGGTGAAATAAACATGCTTTCAAAATCAAAATTATGAATGAAAATTTATGAATGATAAAAACATTTTGGCAGACAAGGATCGACAAGAGCTTTGTTAAAATAATTATTTTAGCGAAATAGTTATAGAGATTACGCGCTACACTTAATTAATAACATTCGAATATATGTATCTTTACATTAAAATACACGGAGAAAAATAGAAATTTCTATTATGGCTATGATCCAATTGATTATTCAAAAAGTTTCACAGAAACAATGCAAATTGTACATTACGATTGTATAGCCGGATTAGGTGAAGCGTACTCCCATTTAGGCTTTGTGCTTTTTGCCCTGAAATGCTGGTCTCGTTAAGAAGTAAACTATAATGAATATTCGTGTGCAGATATCCTTAATCGGTGGTTAGTTTCGCCAAAAAAGCAGATGATTATGTTGAAATTAAGAACATATTCAGCCAGAAAGATCAACCAACCCTCAGATATGATTTTCGGGTACCTGAATGCTCTTCGGAGAAGTGAAATATGGTTATAAGAAAATTGATCGGAAACGAAGATTGGCTAATTCATGGAAAATACAAGGAAGCATTCGAACGTGAGCTCGAGCCTCTGTGTTTTGAATCTAGGTCCGAACATGTTGATAATCCTTTCCTGTAATTTTTTCGGTTCAAATTTAGTGGGAAAGCCGCTCAATGAATATCGCGAAATAGGTGCCAGTTAGTTAATCAATATGCGTCACACAAAAGCTCTTGTGCGTTAGATAGCTTGTCTAACTGTTTCACAAAGTTAATGTTAGTTCTATGAAATATTTCGCACTAATAGAAAGATCGCATCTATATCTAAATCATCTACAAGAACGTCGATTAATAATGACTCCGCTTCTGCTGCATAAGAGCTACGAATGTAAACAAATGATGTTTGCCCAACAAATGCTCTGCATGTATGTGTAGCAAGAGCCCTATTCGTGAAACTGAAAACGTTTTGACGTAGGATTACGTCTTTCGGGAACATATTGGGGTACAAATTGAAAAACGAATATCGATCGCATCGTGAAAAATGTCCAATTTCAAACGCTTATTGCTCAGTCATTTCATGACGGATTGATGAGATTTTTACATCAAAACATTGCGGCACTCTATAACAGTTTTTTACCTTGAATAAAATAATATATATCATGTAATTAACTATCCAACAATTGAAAAATCTCAACCCCTATCCAAACGGTACTGATTGGTCGAAATTGACGTCATTTCTTTTTCGCCTGCTTCGCTTCTTTCGTTCCCCGATAAGTCAAATATTTGCATGGCGAGCGAGTGGGGGGCGCCTATTTCTCACATACCAACTGATATAAAAGGACGGTAGCATTTTTGGATTTCTCATTCTCGTTCAACACTCAGATCGGCAAACATCTGGGCTTCTAGTGTGCAGTGCTCTACAAATCAACCAACACCATACGGTGCGGCAAAGGAGAGGAAGCCATCGGCAACCAACTATGGATGCGGCAAAGGGAGCAAAGAAGAGGAAGCAGCGGAGAGCATCGAAATAAATCTAGTGTGCATTGCTGCATTGTATTGCATCGCATCGTATCACACCCGCTATCCGTCTTTTAGCCAGAGCTGCATTTTTTCATCAATGTCACTGACAACTGACGAGGCACGTTAGTCACTTCCTACTGACAAAATTCTCGGTCGAATGGTGACTGACAGAGTACGATGCAACAATTTGCCTGTTACTGAGTTTTGTCAATACGCTTTGACCGATCAAGTAGGCGGTAAAATTGTCCATAATGAATTGATGATTGTCGCAGATTGCATTTTATTTTCATCGAGCAAAGCTTCGGTTTTTATTCCGGTTGTTGCTTCTTGTATTTACTGAAGTAAATACTATGGTGAACACGCGATAACGTGTGAGCGATTGCAAACCATTTAGGCAACGGAATATATAATTGACCAAAACTTGAACAATCTCCACATGCTGAAATAATGAAGAAATTTCTCTTTTCGTTAAAATTTCTGCCTGACATCGAAAATCACGCATTTGAAAGTCCGTTTAGACTCAGTTATATCATTTGTCCTCCTGGAAGTTTTAGCATTTTATATAAGAATGGTATTCAGGTAGCAACGTGAACAAATGCATCCTGGTAAACGTGTAAACCTCCATTATATCAGGTGACATGGTATTTCTTGTCTTGACGATCAAAGTGCGCTGACTTGCAACATTCTTTGATGGTCAAAACAATCTGACAAACTATCTAGCATCAAAGAGTGAGGAATTTGTTTTGTCGGTTTATATATTGTTGCACGTCGTTTGGTGGTAATGTTGCAATGGTCGTCATAGTAGCCCAAATATATGCAGTGACTGTGACAAATTGCAGCTCTGCTTTTAGCTCGTCGTGGTGGTGCCAATCAAACCCTCGCAAATCGACGCACAGAAGCCGATGGCGCCAAAGTCAAGGAAAGCATCAGCGAATCCGTAAAAGCTACCGCTCCCAAAACTAAACTGCTACATCCGACTGAAACGCAGCAGATTCCGTACAACCCATTAAACCATTCCAGTCCTTCTCAGGACTATCAATTTTTTGACGTTACGTCTTTCGGGAACATGTTGGGGTACAAATTGAAAATCTAAAATCGAGCACATCGTGAAAATTGTCCAATTTTAAATGCTTATTGCTCAGTCATTTCATGATGGATTAATGAAATTTTTGCGTCAGTCGATTTCGGCACTCCATAACATTTTTTTATATTGAAGAAAATAATATATGTCATGAAACTAGCTATCGAACAACTGAAAAACGTCAACCCCTATCCTAACGGAAAGACCCACTTTGGCTTCGAAATTGACGACATATGCGGTGGGTCCCTAACAGAGACATCAAAACCAAGCTGCCTGGGGAAAATCGGCATTTCAAATACATGAAAGAAGACAGAGATATTAACAGAGATATCAAAACTAAAGTGCCCGGGGGAAATCGGCATTGCAAATATGTGCAAGTCGGGGGCATTTTGATATTGCAAGTAAGGTGAGTGATACGATTAATTCTAGCAAATAAAATTTAATTTTGGAACTTTAATGTTGGTTGCTTCGTAAAATTTCATATCAATGACCTATCGTGTATTGTAAAAAATTTAGCACAAGTGTTAGTGTAAAATTGTATATGGTAGCAGTTGTGTTATAAATGACTTGATATATGAAACGATTTATTTCAATTTTCATAAATAAAAACCAAGGTGTGTTCCCGCTCGAGAACGGGTCATTTGGTTTAAGCTGTCTGTTTTGTTGTGTTCATTTTCACCCAAGAAAATTTTATATGGTGAGAAAAATTGGAAAAGTGAAGAAATATTAGAAAAAAGTGATTTTCCATATGCTCTACATATAGTATTAGTTGTTGTTAGTTCAATTAATATGCATCGGGTTGAATAAATACTCAGAAAGTAAAAATTATAAAAGAAAATTAGCTTTTCCATTTCACATATGTTTTTTCTATATTAAAGTAACATGTGTTTACTAATGAGAAAAATTCATTATTGTGTTCGGTATTGGTAATCATCTTATATTACATTGGTGAGTTTTTTTTCTTTATTTCATCCAAACATAACACAGGTGGCATCTCGTCTAGGATCACAGAAGCCGGTTTTTATCATATCTCGCTTCACCAGAGCCTGAAAACTGCTGGGTATACATGTCCCGAATCGATCCAAAAGCCTCTGAAGATGACATACTTTCGCTAGTCACCGAGTGCATTCCGTGCGACGAACCCATAGTTGTCAAAAAGCTGGTAAAAAAGGACGCTGACCTGAATTCGATGCGTTTCGTCTCGTTCAAAATTGGAATTGGCGAAAAATATCGGGAAGTGGCTCTATGTGCTGACACGTGGCCTGATGGAGTATACTTTCGTGAATTCATCGACTATCAAGATCGGAAAACTCAGTCGGGGTTCTCCAAAACGCCCCGTCTGAAGTAGAAAAGCAGATTGGACGAGGAGAACGAGGAGAATATGTACCCAGCGAGTCACATCAGCAGCAATCATCAAAGTTTGTACAACCGGGATGCAATAAACAATGTACCATGGGAGCTCTCAACTACTCCGACCCAGTCGTGCCACACGCCGGACTTCATCCACCTCGGATTGACCCTTGCCGTTCAAGTCATCCCGGTCCTGTGGTCGGATGTTGGGGGAGAGTCTCCCAACCTGACTCTTCAGGCAAGTATGCATTTTATGATCGCTCGTATCTGCCTGACTTCGTTCAAATTTCCAGCCAATTTATATGGACTGATCAGCTCGATGATGAGCTTCGATTACTGGGACGCACGATTAACGGCATCATGGAAGCCCCTAACCCGTCCAACTCAGTCGAGCCTTGTAGCCAGCGTCAGATTAGCCGTCCCGGTCCTGTTGTTGAGTCTGGGGAAGGGGTCTTCCAACGTGCCACTCTAGGCGAGTACGATTCAATCGAGCACCATTCGCAACCTGATCTGCCTCTCATTTCTAGGGGCAACGACACGACTTCCAATGTTATGTGGCTGTATTATCAGAATGTACGCGGCCTGAGGACGAAAATTGACGATCTCTATGTAGCAGTATGCGATTGTAATTACGACGTCATCATGTTGACTGAATCCGGACTTGACGACAGCATCAACTCCATACAGCTATTCGGAGCTGAATTTAACGTTTTCCGTTGTGACCGTAGTCCTTCCAACAGTTCCAAGTCCAGATTTGGTGGTGTCCTTATCGCAGTAGCTCGTCACTTCTCTGCTGTATCGGTTCAAACGAGGAATGGAAACTCTTTGGAACAGATTTGTGTCTCCACTACCATACGTGGGAAAAGGATATTACTTTGTGCAGTATACATTCCTCCCGACCGCAGTCATGACGTGGGGGTTTATGATTCACATTTGGCTTCTGTGCGTGAGCTGTGTGACCGTGCGTCTTCTGATGACACCGTATTGGTATGTGGCGATTACAATCAGCCTCATATTGCATGGGAATTACATGCTAACTCTGTTGTTGATCTGAATCCGTCTTTGACCTCTGCGGCGAGTGCTGTTCTATTGGATGGAATCACCTTTCTCGGTCTCCAGCAGCGCAACTTCATTCGTAATTTTCGTGGCCGAACACTGGATCTGGTTTTTTGTGCTCCCGATATTAACATCGCTATCAACGAATCTGTATCGCCACTGCTAGCGGTGGATTTGCACCATCCTCCGTTAGTATTATCGTTATCGGATACAAGAGGAGCAGTGTTGGCCGTTGAGGATCGGAACGAAGGCGAACAAGCATTGAATTACGCAAAAATTAATTTCGCTGCATTTAACGAGTTTCTGAGTAGCTACAATTGGAACGCTCTTGGTCAGGACGTTAACGACATGGCGACGCGTTTTTGAGAAATCGTTTGCAGCTGGCTCGTGACGAATACCCCACGAAGGAAACCTCCAATGTCTCCAGCTTGGAGCACTCCACTTCTTCGCATTCTACGGCGCGACAAAAATTCTTGCCAACGTAAATTACGCCGTCGACGAACTGTTGAAACCATACACAACTTTCAACTCGCTAGCAGTGTATACCGACGCCTTAACCGTGCCCTCTACAAATCATACGTGCTTCGTGTCCAGACAAACCTGCGTAGAAATCCAAAGAGCTTCTGGAAGTTTGTCAATTCCAAGCGAAAAACAGCAGATATCCCGTCTAAGGTGTTCTCGGGCGCTCAGGAATCGTCCTCCGTTTCTGAAATGTGCGATTTATTTTCAAAACACTTTGCATCGGTGTTTGTCGCTGAGGCAGCCACCCCGTCAGAAGCCGAGAGAGCTGCAGCTAACATTCCAGAGAGTTTAATAGACTTGGGACCATTCGTCGTTACCCCACAGATGGTTGAGAAGGGCGTAAAAAAATTGAAACGTTCAACAGTTCCTGGCCCAGATGGCGTTCCAGCTATAGTTTTTTGCCGCTGTGCTACATCTTTGGCTTTACCGCTCTCCCGTATTTACACAGCTTCGCTGAGTCAAGGGGTTTTTCCAGATGTGTGGAAGCATTCCTTTATGTTTCCCGTGTTTAAGGAAGGTGATAAGTGTAACGTGGCTAACTATCGTGGCATAACCAGTTTATCTGCCGCCTCCAAGCTTTTTGAGTTGATCGTGAACGATGCTGTCTTTTTCAAAGTTAAGCGTTATATCTCACCAGTACAACATGGCTTTATGCCAGGACGCTCGGTTAGCACCAATCTCCTCGAGTTTTCGTCGTTTTGTATCAACCGTCTAGAGGAACGCGCTCAAGTTGATGCTATCTACACCGACATAAAAGCCGCTTTCGATCGAATTGACCATCGCATCCTACTGAGAAAACTATCCCGTCTTGGTGCTTCCGACGAATTCATCAACTGGCTGAGATCATACCTGTCTGGAAGAACGCTCCGTGTCAAGCTCCTGTCTCACACTTCATCTCCGTTTGCTGTTTCTTCGGGTGTTCCGCAAGGCAGCAATCTTGGACCACTGCTGTTCGCGATCTTCTATAACGATGTGTCGCTTATTCTAGCATGTGACTGTGTGTCGATATATGCAGACGACTTGAAAATCTATCTAGCCATCGAAACCCTCGAGGATTGCCGACGGTTACAGAGCCTGCTTGACCAGTTTGTGAGTTGGTGTCGCCTGAACAAACTAACTATCAGTATAAATAAATGTGTCATCATGAGTTTCCATCGAAAAAGACAACCAACTATATTCGACTACACGATCGATGATATTATCTTGGAGAGAGTCAGTCAGGTCAATGACTTGGGCGTAACTCTCGACCCTAAGCTCGACGCACACCGATCTGCATTGATATCCAAGGCCAATCGTCAGCTTGGGTTTATTTCGAGAATCTCTAGGGACTTTACTGATCCCTACTGACTGAAATCTCTCTTCTGCTCGCTTGTTCGGCCGATTCTTGAAACCGCATCTGTAGTATGGAGCCCGTACCAACACATGTGGATCGTCAGGATTGAACGGATTCAAAAATGGTTCATCCATAGAGCGCTTAGGAATCTGCCTTGGCGTGACCCGCGGAACCTGCCGTCATATACAGCTAGATGTCGCTTACTGAACTTGAATACTCTTGAGCGTCGTAGGCGTATTCAACAAGCCACCTTCGTTGCCAAACTTCTTTGTGGTGAAATCGATGCGCCTAACTTGCTCGAGAAGATGAACTTTCGCGCTCCCAGTAGAATTCTACGATCCTCGTTTTTGCTGCAACCGCTTGCACATCGTTCATCGTATGGTCAACATGAGCCGGTCACGGAAATGATCAGAACCTTTTCATCCGTAGAGCAGTTTTATGACTTTGGAGAATCATCACTACGCTTCAGAAACCGAATTGAGAATCCCGATGTGTTTAATGTTATGTTTTAATGTTATGTTTTTGTTCGACTATTATACTAATTTTTGTTCATTAAGACGATTTTGTCAGACGAATGTTATATCTAAACAAATAAACAAATAAACTTCGGTATCTTTTATCTGATACGCATCATCCGCCGACTGTTTACCATCCTTCTATCATCATCACTCGGTAAACACTGGTGGAGTGAACAAACAATATCCAACAACTAAACAAAACGGCCATTTTCAGAGGTGCCAAATCATTATCAAAGAGTTTAACGATGTAATTTTTCAAACATATCCAAAATAAACAGATATCCTAACGGAATCCTACGTCAACTATGCGGTCGTGTCTCGGACACAACCCTCCTGTGACTTTTTTACTACAGAGTCAGTGTGGCACTGAGGCTAGGCGCAAATTGAGAAGCGTATAGCGCTCGTAAGCGAACGCGAGTCTACCAACACGACTCATACAGTGTCGGACAATAGAATAGGACCACAGCTCAATCCAAAACAGAAAGTGACAAAACTTTGAGAAAAAAAATTCCATTTAAGTGCATCAAACCATTTACAAATTGTAAATTCCATTCTTCGAAGAAATTAAAATCATCCGTAGTTAAACCAATCGTCCTTTATTTAAAAATGCGTTTTAAGCATACTTACTGACTAAAATAACGCGACATAAAATAGGACCGCTTTAGAATTCATGGTAAAAAAAATTTGAAAAAAAGGAAATTCATACCGTGATCGATTTGCAGGGTTAGTACTTGGTGGTATAACCCTTATTACGCATCACTTCTCGCACCCGGTTCGGCATCGACTCCACCAGCTTTTGGCACGTTCTCAGCGGGATAGCGTACCACAACGCCTGAATTATTTCTAAAAAATTCTGCTTGTTTTTTGATTTTTCGGTGTACACCTTACGTTTAACTATTTCCCATAGGTTCTCTATGGGATTGAGATCAGGGAACTGTGCTGGCCACTCCATAACGTCTACCTTATTATCCTGGAACCACTTTTTAACCGTTTTAGCGGTATGTTTGGGGTCGTTGTCCTGCTGGAACTGCCACTTTGGGGGCATCTCCCACTCGGCGTGTGGCAGCATTACTTCCCGAAGTATCTGGGCGTAAAGATTCTGGTCCATAATCCGGTCGATCCAGTACAAGGGACCCACCCCGTACCAAGAAAAGCACCCCCACACCATGATGTTACCTCCTCCATGTTTGAATGTTTTATTTGTATACTGGGGCATATACGCACAGCCGAGTGGGCGATGGACCCGGAAAAGGACAATTGGTTTAACTACGGATGATTTTAATTTCTTCGAAGAATGGAATTTACAATTTGTAAATGGTTTGATGCACTTAAATGGAATTTTTTTTCTCAAAGTTTTGTCACTTTCTGTTTTGGATTGAGCTGTGGTCCTATTCTATTGTCCGACACTGTACGTGCCACGAACGTAGCGTGGTGGAGCGCATATTGAGTCGCAGTTTGGACAATTACTGATCAACACAGAGTTGCGCGATATATTTATTTACTAACACAATCACCCGACCAGTACAGCCATACAGTGTCAAACCCACGGCGCTATATGATTGTTCACCAACACAACTACCACAACCGCATGACCAGCACGAGAAACTGTGGTTCAGCCACAGCGTCGCGCGAGTCGTGTCTCACGAGCGCTCCACCATCTCGCGTCATCTGGCGAATTTGCGCCGTTCTATCTGTTTTCATTAGCCACAAAAACAGGCGCTATATCGCGCCAAGTTACTCGCGCTATATGCGTCTCAATTTGCGCCTTGCCTAACTCAGTTTTAAAAACGAATTCGCTATTAGCTCAGAACGAGCGAAGACAAAGCGGGCGATAGAATTTGATGTATGTGTGTGTAGGATGAGGCGCGCATCACACAAGTGAGAAGCGATGTTTAGTATCTGAACTCTGCGCTGTGTTCATTCGGCGCTGTCTTGTTCATGAATTTGGTACACTCCATACCAAGAGAGAATGCGTGTTTTGTTATGAACGCATGCTGACGGAAATTGAACTCAAGTGCAGCGCAGCGTATGTTTTCTGAACACTACTCACTGGTAAAACTCACATTAATTTGTCTATCCTCGAAATATAAGCGAAATAAAACACAGATACTTCCACAGATTTCCCGCTAATTATATTTAGTTTACTAAATATGAGATCAACCCAGCTCATCTACATTAAACGTAGTTTTCACAGTTAAGTATTAATATTAATCACACGTGTTTGTGACCTACACAAACGATAGTTCCAATGAGGAATACATTGATTTACCCTTTCCCATCCTCATAATCTCCAGGAATGTCAACAGAAAATTTCGTTAGAAAACCCCAATCCAAACATACACACTAAATTTCTTCATAAGCTTGACACGGGATCCCTCGTTTCCTTGGTTTTCCTCGGTGGCTAAACATATCTCCACTGTGTGATACGCTTCTAGTTCCTTGATATGAATCTGGTGGGTGTAGAATGAGTGGATCCCCCCATCGTGCTGAGACCCCCAATGGGCACATGGCCACCGTGGGTTGGCGTCGATGTTGCGGACGAAGTCGACCCGCCAACAACCGCAACGGCTGTCACGCTCGGTGGGACCTTCAGCTGTCGAATCTCGGGGAACAACTCGAGCATTATGATCTCCAGCAGATCGTAGAACAGCTGCTTGTTGTAGATGGGATTCTGAACGACGTCAAACAGCTTCAGAATGCCCGTCCGGGCGTTTTGCGCACCGATAATATTGCACAGTAGATCGGGGATGTTGTCGAGCAGCAGTGATTTTGCTGCAATCGCGGTCATTTCTTGTTGATCCTCGCTGCGATCGATGTTTTTGATTGTGAACACTCCACCCGGCCAGAGGACTTTCAGTACGGTCGAGGCGTACGTGTGGAGCATCGTTTCCTCAAATAGGTAATTGATGGATTCTCGAATTTGTCGATTGATTGTCTGGCCGTAGGTTATCTGCACGAAGGTTATCAGACTGCGTCGTAACCATTTGAACACACCGCCCATGTCGAAAATTTCCCCGAGCAAAGCATACAGAGGCTCAGCGATGGAATCTTTCGCTTCCAAGTCGACTTGTGACTTGGAGGACCCGTTTTCTCCGCTCGAGCCCTCGAGATACATCGATACCTGTCGGAAGCTGCGTGATTAGCATGGAATTGAGCTTCAACTGAACAATACTTACTTGATCATCATCTACGAAGTCAGCCGTGTTGAACCGGAAATGTGGGCCCCAAAATTGGTCCAGCTTTTCACTGTTGTGCTTGAACAATGTTGCCAGCGAGAACTTGGATTGTTTTTTCGAAGGCGATGGAGTTGTGCCTTGCTTCAACCGTTCCGAGCTTGGACTGAGAAATTCGTACAGTGCTTCACTTTGGTGCAAGTGCTCATCTTCAAGAACGAAGCTGAGATATTTCTGAACCTGCTCTTTCGTTTTCTCCAGCAGTGTCTTATCGTTTTTGAATAGGAACAGTTTTAGCAAGTTATTTGCGGGAAGGTCAATCGTTTTCAGTTCGGCGCACATCGGTCTCAGCTTTTTGTGCAGTTCGTGAAATTGCGCCAATGTCCGCAAGACAACCCATCCGGTTGAAATGCTGTCCGCTGCATCCATCGCGGTCGCAACATCTTCCTTACCGCAATCGTTCATCTCATCCACCTGAACAACAATCATGAACTGCGGTTGGGGCTCTTTATCATCGGACAAATCAACACTCTCCACAATTGCTCGCCACTTGCCAAGATATTCTCCCCAAACCTCCGTCCTTAGAAGGTGCGATTCAAGCTGCCGCTTTTCACCCCTCAACCAGTCAATCTCTTTTTCAAGCATCTGCAAAAGCTTCGAATCCGGTTTGAGAGATTGCTTGAGAGCTTCCAGAGCTTGGTTTTTATTCGACAACTTTTCATCCAATTGTTCTAACTTATTCCGCGCATATGTGGAATGATTACTCAGATCCATAATCAATGGATCTACGTCCCCACTGGCCGAGGACGCATTCGAAGCGGTCTCATCCTGGCTATCCGCACTAGTGGAGATGTAAGTATTCAAAGTAATTTCTTTGAGATCGTCCTGGGTTAGTGAATTTTTCAGCCGCGCGTATTCTTCACTCAGCAGAAACGGTTGGTAGTACTTGTCCTCCATTGTCACCAAACACTCACGCTGCACTTCATAGAAGACTTCCGGGCCACTATCACCCACCAGGAAGGACTCCATCTTCTTGCGGGTTGCTTTATCTACTGGAATCTCCGAATTCGGACATCGTATGTAGGTGTAGAAAATCTCCGCACCAAGCTGATGCCACGAGCCTTTCGGAGCGTGCTTCAACTCTTCAACCGTCGTGTAAAATCCCACCAACGAGGCAGCCCGCATTGGCTCGAGGAAGACGGTGAAGTGGCGTCGGCCGGCTACCGTCGACAGGATATCGAGTATCGACAAATCCATATCGTTACTCACATTCCCGTCCCATCCGAGGCGGGATAAACATTTCTCGCACTGGTTCTTGGCAAACGACAACTGCTGGATGTATTTTTTGAGCTTCAGCGAAGCGGTCACCTCTGCCCGGGTTGGTCCGTTTTCCGAATCACCGCCACCGCCTAGGCTGCATCTGGAATAGGAATCGTACAATTAGGCGTCCAACTCGACAGGTACTGCCGTGCGGGTATGCTTTCGACATTTTAACGTGGGAGTAGGATTGGCAAGATATATGAAGTGAACACCTAACAAGAAAATGAAACATTTTGAGGGTTCATCACTCGACCATTTCTTGATAGATCCTATAGATGTTTACATCAATCAATTGAAGAAACTTATATATTTATTGAAATAAACTAAACACTTCAAGGTGAAGGTGGAAGGAAGCCACAAATGGCAGCCGCAATGGCGCTCCTTCTGTCATCTCCCTCCCTTATCCCTCGCCCGAATATCAATAATTCTGCGAAACAGTGTGAAGAAAATTATCGTTTTCACAAACGTCCCATCAAATAGTATCAACCAAACTCTAATCGATGACTCGCAGTATATTGAATTTTCATCTACCGTCGCAATGTATAGTGAAAACGTCGTAAAACTCGAGCTAGTGGTCTGAAAGTTAAATTTTCTTTTTCAATTTTCCGCAATGGTTTTGTTTGTATTGGTGAAAGGATCGTTATTTTGTCAACACTGATGCCAGACAACATCAGCGAAACAGCTATAAAAACCACTCAATAAAATGTTATTCCTGAGTCATAGCGTTTCATGTCATGAAAATCTATAAAAAAAAAATTGTGTTGACATCAATGCAACTATTATTGTTGCGTTTAAGGTGAAGGTGGAAGCTAGTCACAAATGGCTGCCACAATGGCGCTCATTTCTTTCATCTCCCTCCCTTACCCCTCGCCCGAAAATCAATAATTTGCGAAACAGTGTGAAGAAAATGATCGTTTGCACACACTTCCCGCCAAGTAATACTAACCCAAATCTAATCGATTACTCACCAAATATTAAATTTCCATCTGCTGTCGCAAGGTATAGTGGAAAGCGTCGTAAAACTCGAGCTAATGCTCTGAAAGTTAACTTTTCATTATTCAATTTTCGCAATGGTTTTGTTTGTATTGGTGAAGACATCTTTATTTTTTCGACACTGATGCCAGACAACATCATTGATACAGATATAAAAACCACTCAATAAAATGTTATTCCAAAGTCATAGCGTTTCTCATGTCATAAAAATCAATAAAATAAAATTGTCTTGATATCAATACAATTATTATTTTTACGTTTAATGGGTCTATAATGTAAGTTTTAGCAACTTTAACATTGGTTAAGAAAATTGTATTGCAGAGCTCGGAACACTGCCACGGAGGCCTATGTTTTCAAAAATAGTAAACGGAAAAGTATTACATTCAATCAAAATGCCTCGGCCAACGAAGAGAAGGATTAAGGCTCTCCAGCGTGAATATGTGAAAACAATGCGATCAACGAAGGAAAATATTGAGGAATTATCAATATCGAGTTACTGCGCGGAAGAACTTGTTGATAACAAAAGAGCCCCAATTCGCATGTATTATAAATTTGCTCATGTTACGCTCGCGTATAATCAGAATTTTACTTCATATGCAAATGCACCTTCTATATATATTTATATTTGCATTTCTCGCGTAACTTTTGAAAAGGTCCTATGTAACAAATGTAAACAAATCGAGTTAATAGATGCACGCTAATAGTTTTCAATCATTGAATGCATTACAAAAACAATCGTTCACGTATCTATCTTCTTCATCTTTTTATCGCCGATACAAAAAATATCCAATGTACAGATTCGGATTTTAAGCACCCGGCTGTTACTTCGGACGCCACTTTCCTCCGACGCCTGAAACGTCCGAAGTAACAAAGCAGTCAAAACAACACGAAGTCGTATTTCGGTCGTTTTGAGTATTTGTTTCTTGCAGGCAAGGATGGAAAACAAGGGAGCATGATGTAATTTACGATTAATCGCAAACTGCACAGATCGTAATCTGTGCAAACTGCGACTAACTATTAATCCTCACCCATCATAACCAAATGATTTTCTCTTGGTAACTCTGAGTTGACCAAAGCATTGCTAGACTGAAACTAGTTCGAATAATTGAGTTACTCTCCTTCCTCGTTTTGCTTTCAACTCCTAACAAGAATTTGCTCCATGGGAATGAGTGTCTCTATGACGTACGATTCTCGCTCTCTCATCCGGGCGTTCAATTTTCCTTTCCGAGCGCGTTTACTTCGATGAAACTGGGTAAAATAAAAAAAATGCGCTACAGCAGATAGGACGACTTTAATGTTTCATGTTTCACGGAGGATTTCTCAGATGGTGTTTAAATTAATCAAGAGACTACAAACAATAATCCCTCTCAAATCACTAATTTTATGAGTTAATGTAAATGCGTTATTGGCCAAGGCTTTTACGACATCGAACACGTGGTCTTGCGAGATATATTTTTCCGCCTGCCCAAATACAGACCACTTTTTTCGGGGCCGAGTAAACTGGTGTCTAGAAAAGACCTTGATTACCTTGAATTAATAAAAAAAAAAATGGGTGGGTCATATCTATGATACAACCGCAAAGTTGACGTGGGACTAGGTTAGCTTAACAATCATTTGTTTGTATTGATTAGATTTTTGATTGAATGAAACAATTTCCGAATACAATCGAATTCAATATATTTGCTTTGTGAGTAAACAGATTGAATAAATGCCATGTAAGGTCTATTCATACATTGTGATAGATTATGTTCTTCGTTATAAATAAATTTAATGACAGTCCTTTTTCGTTTGGTACGAATCCTAGGACAAAATATGTGAACGGAAGAATTACCAAACGATTATTTTATTTTACATTTCCCTCTGAAGTTTGTATCTCTCAAGTGTACGTACTTCTCAATCCGCACCAAAGCGTTGTGTTCGTACTCTTTTTTGTAATCTGTGTTAGGAAAACACTCTTCGGAGTGCAAAAAAAAACATGCGGATGCAGAAGTACCCCCGGGTTGCATGAATCAACAACTTCAAATTATACCGTGTTCAGGAAACATATTCTAGCCTGCACAAAGGCAAGCGAGTACAAAAGTACTCGCAGTTTGCATTTATTTGCAAAACCAATTTCCCCAGACACCTTGGTTTTGAAGTCTGTTTTAGGCAAACACATTTCAGTCGGAACAAAAATACCCCCGACTTGCATGAATTAGCAATGCCAATTCCCCCAGACACCTTGGTTCTGAAGTCTGTGTTGGGGAAACACATTTCAGTCGAAACAAAAATGCTCCTGACTTGCATGATTTTTCAATGCAAATTTCCCCGGAGCTCCTTGGTTATGATGGCTGTGTTGGGGAAACTGTAAATCGGACCAATCAAAACAAAGTAGTAAGGGCGTTTAGATAACGCTTAACATTTCACAGTTATTCAATTGTTTATCTAATGATAAATAACATTTTATTAATTACGATGGATGCGTAGAAATATTCCATATCAATTGATGCAAACATCTTTCCGATACAGTGAGAAATGTTCGAGTTATAAGCATTTGGAATCTTTCATTTTTTCCTGCATGTTCTGCGTTTAGGTTTTCATTTTACCCCCCATATACTCCGGTTAGACGTAGTCCCACGTCAAAACATAAATTAGCGCAAATATGTCAACATGTGTTTTTTTGTTTAAGCACGTAAATATTTGCTCATAATTTTTTTGGATTGTGGCACTCTACATAATTTGTATGCAGATAGACTATCCACAGTTTGTGGGGGAATGGAATACTCATACAACTCAAATGGATAATGATTATCTGCTATCACAAAGCTGAATATTTTTTGACGTTTTGTTTTACTATTGATTCATTCAAAAAAAAAGCTTTATTTTTAAATGTTTTCTTATCCTGAGACTGGCTCACCATATTGCACTGCTACTAAAACCGTAGGCTAACTTCAAGGATATTTTTTATTCATTTTCGGCGAATAATCAATAGAGTGCCGTGTTATGAAACATCAGAGTAATAGCAAAAACAAAATTATGATCATAAGGTGTTGGACAGGTTATTCCAAACGACAATGGAATATATTCCATCTGATCATCTTTAGAAAGGTTAATGACCTTCAAAGGATAAATTTACCTTGGGCACATTGAATTGATGTTCATGACTTCCAGTCGGACGTTTATTCGCTCTGATAATAATTGTGTGGTCCTCACAAATCATATATTCCAATGCCGTCAGTTCACTGAAATTATTCGCATACCGTTTGATGATAAGGTAAGATGTTGATAATCATTTGCTGCGATACCTATTGTTCCAACAGTATTCATTCGACAATATGAAGACTGAATACCTGAAATTAACCAGATTCTACCATGCAAATCTGCGGTCAAAGCAGTATGTACAATTGAGAGATGCAACAAGTTTGAAGGGATATAAAAAAACATTAGTCGTTCGACAAATCTACTGCCACATATGTCGGAAGTCCACGATACATGAATATCATACGTCCATACTATTTCATTACATTTATTCGCAACGAAGAACGTAACCACACAGAATTGAATTAATCAAATATGTGATCCGTTTTATCTACAAAATAAAAAAGGGTCTGAAATTCAATCGAATTCGAAAGGTGTTTCGTGAAGTCACTAATTGAATTACTGTTGGAAAAATTATTTGGAGAGAAATGTGAATGTTCAGAATTATTGGAATCTAAAAACGATTTTGGGCGGGATGAGATTCGCCCAAATCTGCTGGTAATAAAATTAATCAATTGCATCCATTACCCGTCTGCTGTTTATCGGGCGGGAGACGACAGCAAAATAAAATCGACACGAGACTGAGTCAGCCACTCACTGCGGACAGTGCAATAGAGAATTAAAAATCCCTCGATGAGTGTCGTAAGATTTCAGTTGATCGTCTCTTGTTACACTTTCCGATCAAGAACTCATCATCCGCTCTATGGAATGGGATTAATCGTTTGTGGCTTGCACTCACGATAAAACCTGAGTAGTAGAAGTAATGCTTCGAGAGTGCAAGCAGTTGGGATTCCGCTCTCATATTTCTTTTTTGAGATCTTGGTAGCTCACCGTTCCAAGTATTCTCTCTGTGTACATATGAAGAATAAAAGAGCCTCGCCTGCTGGGGGTGATTTAAAAACATCCGACTAGAGGGATATACTTATTCATTGATCGTTGAATGTGATTTTTTACCATCCCTGCTTGCAGGTGTAGTTATCGATTTCAGTGCAATTCAACGAGTGATAACAATAATAATCTGTCTTTAGAACGAAATGCTGATATTTGGATTGTTGTTCATTAGTTAGTTTCAAATTCTAATCTTGCAACGTAATATGTCCAATGTGCAAACGCGGGCAGTCAAAACGTCCAATGTAACATTTTTCGCTACGAGGCTTCAACTTTAATCTCAAATCACGGAACGATAGTTACAATTGGTTTTACGGAGTTATTCTTGACAGCTAGTGGTGAAAGCAGCGATAAAGATCGATAGCTTTTAAGACAATTCGCGAAATAATGTTCGGGTCTTCAACTCCGTTTTTCTCGAGCTGACAAAAATGTTACATTGGACCTTTTCAAAAGTTACGCGAGATTTGTTCATCGGAAAATATCGTTCATACATTTTACCTTAAGGTGAAGGTGGAAGCCAGCCATTGTAGCCAAAAACGTGTAAAAATGGGGTACTGAAGTTTGTGAGAGAAGAGCAAAGCACACGTAAATAGATCAATTCACTTATCAGACCGTGTGGCGCTTCACTGACACGAATCTTAGAATACATTTGAAAAAAAAAATAACAATTCAATACTAAAGTGAAATGTATGAACGATGTGTTCCGATGAACAAAATTTCCATACAAATTTTAGCAATTTAAAACTGCCTCTGGGCCGACTAATCTGATACAGAATAGTTGGCCTCACACAAACTAACGTCGTATCCAGATGTCGACATCATTCCTCCGTCAACGCGAATAACCCGATCGACACAGAAACAACAGTAGCAACATCAATGCAGTCACGTCATCCCCACTGCGCATCAGCCCATCGGTGGGGCGCCAAAGTACAACAGCGTATTGAAGTGAAATCATTCCTTTCCAAACAGTCAAACCGAACACGCCCAAACGTGAAAGTGCAAGCGAAACATACCAGAGAAATATAGAGAACATTTAACCTACAAATTGAATGTTTATTTCAAGTAAGTGTGTAATAGCAATTTAAAACTGCCTCTGGGCCGACTAATCTGATACAGAATAGTTGGCCTCACACAAACTAACGTCGTATCCAGATGTCGACATCATTCCTCCGTCAACGCGAATAACCCGATCGACACAGAAACAACAGTAGCAACATCAATGCAGTCACGTCATCCCCACTGCGCATCAGCCCATCGGTGGGGCGCCAAAGTACAACAGCGTATTGAAGTGAAATCATTCCTTTCCAAACAGTCAAACCGAACACGCCCAAACGTGAAAGTGCAAGCGAAACATACCAGAGAAATATAGAGAACATTTAACCTACAAATTGAATGTTTATTTCAAGTAAGTGTGTAATAGCAATTTAAAACTGCCTCTGGGCCGACTAATCTGATACAGAATAGTTGGCCTCACACAAACTAACGTCGTATCCAGATGTCGACATCATTCCTCCGTCAACGCGAATAACCCGATCGACACAGAAACAACAGTAGCAACATCAATGCAGTCACGTCATCCCCACTGCGCATCAGCCCATCGGTGGGGCGCCAAAGTACAACAGCGTATTGAAGTGAAATCATTCCTTTCCAAACAGTCAAACCGAACACGCCCAAACGTGAAAGTGCAAGCGAAACATACCAGAGAAATATAGAGAACATTTAACCTACAAATTGAATGTTTATTTCAAGTAAGTGTGTAATTGACCAAAACCATGTTTATCAGCGAGTTTCCTTCAAACCGTCCGAACACCCTATCTGCCACGTTTTGATTGGTCCGATTTACGATTTCTCCAACAGAGACTTCAAAATCAATGTACCTGTGGGAATTCACTTTGCAAATACATGCAAGTGGGGGGAACTTTTGTTCCCATCGAAATGTGTTCTCTAACGCAGCCATCGGAACCAAAGTGCCTTACGAGATAAGATAGAGAAAATTTAAAGCAGTCAAAAGCAATTAAGAAAAAAATTACGATTGCGTTGAGGTTGTATAAATAAAATCATTTCGTTCCTAGTGCTTCATCTGTTTCGAATTTGGCGAAATTGAGAATGAGCGTGTAAGTATAAATTTGGGCTCTCAATAAACGAAAGAGATATACAGCACTACTTCGCAAGCAAGACAAAGGCAACATGAAATAAGAGTGAGTGAAACACGTCCTGTACTGACTGAAGATCAGAATGTGAGAATGAGAAAAATAAAAGATTCTCATTATCTATATATGTCGCTGGTTCAATTGAACGATTATTCTCTCGAGTATTGTTGAAGGAATAAGTCACAAAGGACGTGGGCTGCGATGGGGAGAAGGAGATACATTGTAGTCATATCATATATAACCCACTATTTTTTTTTACCCTTGGCTTGTCCAGCAGGAAATATCGTTCCCTATTATTCTCTTTCGAAATGGACATAAGTGACATGTCTCTTATGAAACGATGCTGTTATGCACGAAAAAAAAGACATAAACTTGGTTTACTTTTCACAAATCACTTAGCTGCTGGACGTCAGCTATTTTCGACCACTCAAAAGCTGTGGATAGAATGACGAATCTACAATCGACATTGATCAACGGTTTCCGGCGATGTGGATTGTATCCGTTAGATCTTGATGCTGTTAATTACTCAGGTCTTATTGGAAAATCTAGTGAAGCATCTGCATCACAAGCTGTGTCGCCAATGAATAAACGACATATTACTACTGTAACTCATTTGATTATTGGTTTCGACTCATTTAACTTTTCCAAAACATAAAACATTATTAAATCTGCTATTTGAAACAGGAAGTGGGATATATCTGTGGTATAACCGCAAGGTTGACGTAGGACTATTGATTTAATGATCATTTGTTTGAAGTTGAATCTAAATCCATTCCGAACGAATGAATAAATGAATATTTGGGGGACGTCAAAAACGAGAGCGTTACGTTGGAGGCACAAGGTTTTATGCATCCAATATTGGATACGAAAATATTTTACTGATGGGAAAGAATAAGTTTTCCTGTTAATCGCACTTGATTGAAAAATCATTTGAAATGCATTTGATTGCAGTATTATATGAACAGAAAACATTGATGATGATGATGATGGCCCACCTCATACCCCTACAAAGGTTTGAGCTGGACGATTTATCTTATAGATAATAATTAAGTTTAAAAATATCAAGAGACCAGTATTAAAAAAAAACAAAGCGAACTGGATCTGTTGCAGGCATAACTATCTATTAATAGAACAGTAAAAATAGGCACAAACTGCGAAAAAAACAAACAATGTTCCTATCCATATTGACATTGACAAAGTCATAGTCTCAACTTCAGGCCCAATGTTTTTTCTAAGGCATGTCAAGAAAATTTCCAACCCGGGAAGATCCTTGACTGATTGGGAATTGAACCCAATATCTAAAAGTTTCTACTTAGAACATAAAAGAGATCTTCTACAATCAGAAATAATCGATATAACCATCTGATGAAAGATAGTTTACGACAATTCCGAATGAGCTATCCCAATTCTAGTTTCCACTCCAGACCCTATATAAAAATTTCATCATGTGTCAGTTTTCTGCCAGTGTTCATTATTAACATTCGTCCGGGCCCACCAAACGCGCGCGAGGCTCAAACTTTCGTAGACAACGCTCTTTTTTTTAAATAATCTACAATTTTAACAAATTTAACAATACAAATTTAACAACAAAAAAAACATCATCATCATCAGTACGAACATGGCAGTTTGAGATACCTGTAAATATTTTTTCTAATTTCAATTGATATTAAACATAAATAAATCATTTGACAAAAAAATTACGAAAACCTGTTTACAAAACAGATTTTACGTGGGAAATACACATTCTCTTAAACTCTGCCATTGTTGCCGTACGTTTTATTTCTCTGGGCATCGAATTCAAAAAATGTATTCCTTTGTATAACAACGAGTTCTCCATTCACACAGTTCAGCTTGAAGCGATCGGACGCTTTGTGCTATTGTGCTCGCGTTTCGGTAACAGCTATTGTTATTGGCTGGTGGTTTTTCCTCAACCAAGTGTGCTTCTTCCATCGCGTGTTAATTGTGGGAACAGTGAAGTGCGCTCAACAATTCCCACCAGCTGGAGTGAATAGCTTCTCACAGCAGACACTGGTGAAGGTCTATAGAGAGACACTTTTGATCGTCGAATCATCGCCATTTCCACCGCCGACGTAGGTGCGCTCGCTCACCAATACACCTACAGCAGTGTAGCAATAGACGCCAACACGTGATCAACTGGACGGTGCAGAACGAGTCGAATATTATCTGCGCGGGGTGCGCATTTACGTGAATACGCATAAAAATACATTTAGAGAAAATATATATAAATATTATATTTTATTTTATTTTTTTTCTTGAAATATTATAATTTTTTATTTTATTATTGTGAAATATTTTTAAAAAAATAGAATTTAAGTGCCATTTATAATGGCAGAAGGTGGGGGGTCTCCGAATATGGAGATCTCAGACAATGAAACCAATGAATCCCCCCCATCAGGTAAAAAAGGGAAAACACTTAAACGTGTTCCTAAATCGCAAGATGTTTCTTCTGGGGACGAATCAGCTCATGCTAATAAGCCCCCTCATAAAAAAATCGCAAATCTCTCCTCTCCACCTCTTGACGCTCCCACCCTACCTTCCACTTCGGGTTCCCTTTCTGTTATCCCCGCTACCACTCAATCCTTACCTTCGCCTACTCCCCATGTTGTCTCCCTTCCCACTCAATCCTTGTCCTCGTCTTCCCCCTCTGGTACTTCCTCTCCCCGTGTCAAGGTCTATCCAGAAGATGCATCTGGAACTGGCCCATGGGTTGTTTTCTTTCGGCCCAAACCAAATGGAAAAGCTTTGAAAGTCATGCAGATCGTGAAAGATCTGGCAAGGTATACCTCCGTGTCGGAAATTTCGAAGGTTAGACCAAACAAATTGCGAGTTGTCGTGAGTGATCGAAAGGACGCAAACAAGATTGTTGTCGACCAGCATTTTACAATTGAGTATCGGGTTTACATTCCCTCTCACGTAGTTGAAATTGAGGGTGTGATAACCGAAACGGGTCTGACGTGCGAATACATTACGAGTGAAGGTACTGGCCGTTTTAAGAAACTGCCCTCGATGACTGTTAAGATCTTGGGTTGCCGCCAGCTCGGAACAGTTTCCCATGAAGGGGGTGAAACCAAATTTACGCCGTCCGACTCGTTTCGAGTCACCTTCGCTGGTTCAGCTCTCCCGGACTACGTGATGGTAGAGAAATTGAGGTTAGCCGTGCGACTTTTTATTCCGAAGCCAATGATTTGTCAAAAGTGCAAGTCAGTTGGTCATACGGCTGCTTATTGTGCCAATAAAGAACGCTGTGCCACTTGCAGAGAGCAACATGTGGGCGAAGCCTGCAGTGCGACGGTAAAAAAGTGTCCATATTGCGGGGGAACCCCACACGTGCTCTCAGCTTGTGAAGCATACAAGAGTCGCTGGGAGAAACAGAAGCGCTCTTTGAGGGAACGCTCTAAACGCACTTTCGCGGAAATTTTGAAGGGCGCTTCTCCACTGGCTCAACAACAACAACCAATCAACACACATAATGTTTACGCCACGTTGCCAGTTGACGAAATGGAAGCGGATACAGCTAACGGGGGCACGCCGCCTATTTCTCAAGGGAATCCCCGGCGCAAAAATGTGACCACTCCCAACGTTCAAGGACAAGTCCCTCCGGTGATACCCCCAGTTAGTTTGCCTAAAAAAACGAGTGCAGCGGACAAGCAAAATCAGGTTCCTCCTGGCTTCCGTGGGAATGGTTCACCTTTGAACGACCCAGCATTCGAGGGAACATCAAAAACCCCAAATGTCCCTGTTTTTCCGTCAAGTTCAACTTCCCAATCGGGATTCATAAAGTTGTCCGACCTTGTGGATCAAATTTTCACGTGTTTTAATGTTTCCGACTCCATCAGAACCATTGTCACCGCAATGCTTCCAGTATTAAAGACAATTTTGCAGCAATTGATGCAAACATGGCCCCTCCTTGCAATGATTATCTCTCTTGATGTCTAATTTAAATAGAGAGGTCGGAGATATCACTGTTTTACAGTGGAATTGTCGTAGTCTTATCCCTAAATTGGATACGTTTAAATTTTTAATTCATAAGTTCAATTGTGATGTTTTTGCTCTGTCCGAAACTTGGCTTTCTTCGCAAGATGATCTCTCTTTCTACGATTTTAATATTATACGCTTGGACCGATATGACAGATACGGAGGGGTGCTATTAGGGATCAATAAGTGCCACTCATTTTTCCGAATTGATCTTCCACCTATTGGTGGGATCGAAGCTGTTGCTTGTCATGCAAACATCAGAGGCAAAGACCTCTGTATTGTCAGCTTGTATTGGCCTCCGAGAGCTGCGGTTAGCTGCAAGCAACTTGCTGACATGTGCTCACTCCTTCCTGAGCCACGGTTGATCTTGGGAGACTTCAATTCTCACGGAACCGCCTGGGGGGAACAATACGATGACAACCGTTCATCGTTGATATATGACCTTTGTAACAGCTTCAATATGACCATTTTGAATACTGGAGAAACAACACGTGTACCTAAACCACCTGCTAAGCCAAGTGCTCTTGACCTCTCGCTTTGCTCGAACTCACTATCGTTAGATTGCAAGTGGAATGTAATACAGGATCCCAACGGTAGTGATCACTTGCCAATCAAAATTTCCATCACAACTGGGTCGAATTCTTCTGAATCTATAAATATGGCATATGACCTCACAAGACACATTGACTGGAAAAAATATGCGGACGCGATTGCTCTAGCCATCAATTCCAGAGATGGTTTACCTCCATTGGAGGAGTATAACTTCCTTTCTCGTTTGATCTATGACAGCGCAGTTCGCGCTCAAACGAAACCCATCCCAGGTTCCACCATTTGCCGAAGGCCTCCCAATCCATGGTGGGATAGCCAGTGTTCCAAGCTTTATGTAGAAAAGTCGAATGTATTTAAAGCTTTTCGGAAACGTGGAACTCCTGAAAATTTTCAAACGTATTTAGGCCTTGAGAATCAGTTCAAAAATTTGATCAAAGGGAAAAAACGTGCTTATTGGCGAAATTTCGTGGGAGGTTTGTCACGAGAAACGTCAATGAAAAAATTATGGAAAGTGGCTCGAAACATGAGAAATCGCTCTTCAACGAATGAAAGCGAAGAATATTCACATCGATGGATTTTTAATTTTGCACGGAAGGTTTGTCCCGATTCCGCTCCCGTGCAGAAAATTGTTCGAGATATACCACAAGATAGGTGCGATCATGATTCCAAGTTTTCGATGGTAGAATTCTCTCTTGCTCTCCTTTCATGTAACAATTCTGCTCCGGGATCGGATAGAATTAAGTTTAACTTGTTGAAAAACCTCCCTGATGTGGCGAAACATCGCTTGTTGAATTTATTCAATCGGTTTCTGGAGCATAATATTGTTCCAGATGATTGGAGACAAGTACGAGTTATAGCTATTCAAAAACCCGGTAAACCCGCGTCCGACTTCAATTCGTACCGCCCAATAGCAATGCTGTCTTGTATACGGAAATTGTTGGAGAAAATGATCTTGTTTCGCCTTGATCGATGGGTTGAAACGAATGGCCTACTCTCAGATACACAATATGGGTTCCGCAGGGGCAAGGGGACGAATGATTGTCTTGCGTTGCTTTCTTCAGAAATTCAAATGGCTTACGCCGAAAAAAAACAAATGGCTTCAGTATTCTTGGACATAAAGGGGGCCTTTGATTCTGTTTCAATAGAGGTTTTGTCAGACAAATTACACTCTCGGGGACTGCCGCCTCTATTGAATAATATGTTATATAACTTGCTTTGTGAGAAACATTTGAACTTTTCTCATGGAGATTCGATAGTAAGCCGGGTCTCCTACATGGGACTCCCCCAGGGCTCATGTTTAAGCCCCCTTTTGTACAACTTCTATGTAAGCGACATCGACAATTGCCTTACACAAAATTGCAGCTTAAGACAACTTGCAGATGATGGAGTGGTGTCTGTCGTAGGATCAAACGAATCCGACCTGCAAGAACCCTTACAAGATACTTTGATCAATTTTTCAACCTGGGCCATTGGGCTAGGGATCGAATTCTCCACGGAGAAAACAGAGATGGTGGTTTTTTCTAGGAAGCATAAACCAGCAAAACCAAAGCTTCAACTTTTGGGTAAACCGATCACTCATGCTATGTCATTCAAGTATCTTGGGGTCTGGTTCGACTCCAAATGCACTTGGGGGCCCATATTAGGTATCTGAGTAAAAAATGCCAACAAAGAATAAACTTTCTCCGTACAATTACCGGCACATGGTGGGGAGCCCACCCAGAAGATCTTATAATGTTGTATCGAACAACTATTCTCTCAGTGATGGAGTATGGCAGTTTCTGTTTTCAATCAGCTGCCAAAACACACATCATTAAACTCGAGCGAATTCAGTATCTTTGTCTCCGTATTGCGTTGGGATGTATGCCCTCAACGCATACCATGAGTCTCGAGGTTTTGGCAGGCGTACTCCCACTAAAAGATCGCTTCCATTTATTATCTCTTCGGTTCCTCATCCGGTGTAAGGTTATGAACCCATTGGTGATCGGAAATTTTGAGCAACTGATCGAGCTAAATTTTCACTCTGGATTCATGAGTTCATATCATGAATTCATCTCCATGCAGGATGTTCTTTCTTCGTATATTCCCAACCGTGTTTGTTTTCCTGACTACATCAATTCCTCTGTACATTTTGATCTGTTCATGAAGGAGAAAATCCATGGAATTCCAGATTATCTTCTATCGGGGATCGTTCCTACGATCTTTAATGCAAAGTATGGGCGTATCAATTGCGATAATATGTACTTTACTGATGGGTCCTCTATGAATGAGTCCACAGGATTTGGAGTGTTCAACGTATCTTTTAGCACCTCACACAGTCTTCAGTATCCTTGCTCAGTGTATATTGCTGAATTGGCAGCAATACACTGGGCGCTGGACAGCGTCGCCTCACGACCTGTTGAACACTATTACATTGTAACGGATAGTCTGAGCTCTGTCGAAGCTATCCGTTCAGTGAGGCCGGAAAAGCACTCGCCGTACTTCCTTGTGAGAATACGAGAAATTTTGAGTGCTTTAACCAGACGCTGTTATGTCATTACCTTTGTCTGGGTCCCTTCTCATTGCTCAATTCCGGGTAATGAGAGGGCTGATTCATTAGCAAAGGTAGGTGCGATTGAAGGCGATATTTATCAGCGTCAAATCGCCTTCAATGAATTTTATTCTTTAGTCCGTAAAAATACCATCGCTAATTGGCAACGCAAATGGAACGAAGATGAATTGGGCCGGTGGCTCCACTCAATTATCCCTAAGGTTAGCTTCAAACCATGGTTCAAAAGTCTGGACTTGAGTCGAGACTTTATTCGCACCTTCTCCCGACTCATGTCCAACCACTGTTCGTTAGACGCGCTACTCTTTCGTTTTAATCTTGCCGATGGCAATATCTGTGCTTGTGGCCACGGTTACCACGACATCGAGCACGTTGTTTGATCGTGCGAGTTGTATCTTGTCGCCAGATCGAATTTAGAAAACTCCCTCAGGGCTAGAGGAAGACAGCCCAATGTGCCGGTGAGAGATGTGTTGGCTCGGTTAGACCTTGATTACATGTCCCAAATCTATATTTTCCTTAAAGCTATCGATGTTCGTGTGTGATTATCCTTATATCCTTTGCGTGCAATTGGTGTCCCCTTGCTACAAACAGTAGAATAAGTTGAAATGTAAATACACAATAGATATACGAATAGATTTAAGAATTGAGTGTGTGAGATTATCATTATTGTAACAATTTCCTTATATCCCATCCTTTTCTTGAACAAATATGTCACCCTACTAAACTCGAGTAGACCGCGAGTAATCGGTTTTCTACCTTACTTACCTTAGATTTAGAAAATGTTTATGTATAGTAATAAAAATATAATTAAGAATTCGGCTCCTTTAAACTTATGTAACTGAGCCTGTAAAAATAAACGAATTTAATAAAAAAAAAAGAGTTCTGCGACCTACTGAATATAAAGTTAGGTGTTCTTGCATCATCCGCGTTTCTAGTATTGTATCTATGAACATCACTTCCTCTTTCAATTCGATCACAAGTATCGAGGCAGCATACCGTTTAAAATTTTGAAGACGAACACCATTGTCAAGTAATAAATTCTTTGCATCACAGATAGCCACTGTAGCGCGTCCAACATCAAATTAGAGGAAGTGTATCTACTACATCTTAAAATCAAACGCATTATTTTATTTTGTAAACGCTGCAATCTCGTTAATTGTGTATTGTTTGCAAGGAATAGGATCGACGAGCAAAAGTCTATGTGCGGTGAGATCGATGATTTATACAATTTAATTTTACTGTTCACCGTCAGTTCTTTTTTCAAACGACACAAAACGCCGTATTTCTTGGCAATCTTCTCGATGACATTATTAATGTGAGACTTAGTTAATTATAGTTATATTAGACTTATTAAAGTTAAATTGTCATCAATGATAACTCCTAGGTATTTGATTTCATTCACGCGTTCTAATGTCTCACCATCTATTTCAAAATTTACGTCAATACTGGAGTTTACTGAAGAAATCAGCATGTATTTTGTTTTGCCAACATTTAATTTCAATTGTTTAAATTTAAGCCACTGAGCCAGAGAATGCAAATCTTCGTTTATGTGATCCTCGGTTTCTTTTATATCCTTAGCTGCGATGAACAGGAGAGTATCATTCGCAAACAAATAAATATCACAATATCGTAAAACCCGTCGCAGATCATTTATATATAAAATGAACAAAATGGGCCCTAAGACACTTCCCTGCGGCACCCCGAGTGAGTTGCCGATGGGACCGGAAATAGAATCATTAAAACGAGTCTTTTGAGTTCTGTCGCACAAATAGCTTTCGAACCATTTGTACGACATTCCTGCAATTCCATTGCGCTCCAATGTTTGTAACAATAAGGGCCTAGAAATTGTTTCAAAAGCACGTTTAAGATCCAGAAATACCGCAAATATAGTCTCTTTCGCTTCGATATTCTCTTTCCATTTTGCTAACACCAGATTCAGAGCGGTTCCACAAGATCGCCCCTCTCGATATCCCGACTGTTCCGGTATTAGCAAATTGTTGTTATCTACAAAATGCATCAGCTGGACTTTCACAACAAGTTCTAGTATTTTTTCTAATGTGTGAAACATGTTAATAGGGCGGTACTCTTCGGCTTTATCCGTCCCATTAACTTTGGGGATCGGAATCACAAGGGATCCCTTCCAAACCGTTGGCACGTGCCCAGTTCGTAAAGATTCATTAATTAGGTCCAGTAGATCGTGTCCAATGACATGAAAGCAATCTTGTATCACTTTTGCGTTGACATTATCGATACCAGCCGATTTTTGCAATGAAAAACAAATATCTCTTAACTCAGCAAAAGTGATGGGTGAAAAACAATAAAAGAGAAATAAACTCTTTCGCTTGAATGTAATTTTCAATTCCAAGAGGAACTGGCAGATTATTTTTCAGCAACGATAACATCTTTTCAGATTCTTCTCGATGCTTGATTACAAACCAAACGAAAAGAGTTCAGCGCCACACAACGTGTGTGTGTGGCGGCTGCTCCGATGCCTCAAGCGGAGCCGTTTTTCGAGGCTGATACTCTCTTGGTCGCCTTCTCTTCTCCTCCTGATGGATCGGCTTTTCTGCGCTCCCTCACAATTCGAAACAAACTGAATGCGTTTCAGGCCTCGCCGTCCAACTCGCCCAGCAAAGATGTTGTCCAGTCGGTGTCCACACGGAAAATGAATGCGTTGCACCACCAGAATATCGCTTAAGTATGCTTTTTGTCCATGATTGAACCGAGAGAAGGTGTGGTTTACGATGGCAATTTGGATGGGAAACCAGAGGCGAATGAATTCTCTGAGTTTGAAACTTTCAGCGACTGAGCCATGATCGATTGAAAATTATATGATTTTTACGATGCGAAACATTTTCTGTTGCGCGCGCATACATGCTCCAATCGCTATTCAATTATAACTGAGTGGATTTCCGAGCGGCCCTCGCTTATATACCGATTGGTAATAACAATAGCCTGTTTTGAAAGCAATTTTAAGGCTATTGCAACAAGTTTTTGGATCAAAAAGTAACAAGTATATAACGCGTAGACATTTTATCTTTCGAATGAATTGTTTATCATACCATTCCGTTCAGTTGTTTAGGAGCTATTAACGCTCAAAATCTCGGTCTCCGGCGTAACGCTTTCATTTTCTAAACTTTGATTTTACACTCCGGTACAGAAATGAAAGACGTAGTCCTACGTCAAAACGATCCATTATTATAACAATTTGATTGGCTGCCATAGAAATAAAATACAAATTTCTGCATAACTCAAGAACTGATCAAGCAAATGGAATCAAACTTGGCATATAGAGGTTTAAGGGATCGATAAACGTTTCTATGGTGGTTCGACGCTTCCCCTCTCTCTAAGGGGAGGTTGCCATACAAATGAAAGACAAAATTCTGCATAACTCGAGAACTAATAAAGCAAATGGAGCCACATTTGGGATGCGAGGGCTTTTGGGTACGAGAAATGTTTCTATGATGGTATGACACCCCTCCCTCCTCTGGAATGAATAGGGGGTTCCATAAAAATAATACACATATTCCAACCAAACATGACAATTGAAAATTTTCAGAAAGCTTTGAAGGAAAATTGGAAGATTCGAAAAATGTAATTCGCCTCTGTTCTACAATTACATGTTGAGAAGCGTTGTTGGTCCATTTGATGTTTGCGGTAACGAAATCGATCTTCGTTAGAAAGTGGAAATGGATTTTAATGTGATAAAATGCATTTCTATATCTTCTATCTATATAAATAAAAATGGATCGCTTAATGCATTGATAAGAGCAAAACTTGAGAGAGGAATTGTCCGATTTAGGGCTATCTTTATTCTATCATATTTTCTGTATCGAACATTTATTCCATGTAACGGAGAAACATGTTATTTGCAAGTGGATGAAAAACCTTGCACGAGAATTGTGTCTGAAAATAATCTGATATTATAATGACGAGTTTTGAAAGAAGTACTGGAATTTTATAGTAAACAATAATTGTAAAGGATAGATTAGAAGGTCAATCATAAACAGTTCTGCGATTGGGCCCAAGAGCGCTTAGTAAGAAAACGTGGATGTGAAAACAAAAAATATTTTTTGGGCGGAACGAAGTTTGTCGGGTCAGCTAATATCCTATAAAACTACTGTAAATCATGAAAAAGGAAATTTTATTCATATGTTTGGAATCATTTGAATACCCAATTTGACCCATGTGCATTGAATTAGTCTAACTATAATCTCACTATAAAAAATTCGTGTCCAAAAGCGCGGTGTGAATAAACAAAAAAAAGACGGGTGGGTAATGTCGGGGACATAACCGGAGTGACGTAGGACTATACAAAGGGGACAGCTTTTGTTAAATATATATTTTAAATATATTGTTTTATTTTATTCTCCTACGTGAATACCTACCTATCTACCTGAAAAATGGATTAGTTTACTGTTTACTCTTTATGAATATGTTGATGGTTCTGAAAAGAACCTTTGGTGTTGTGTTTTTGTTATCACTCGATATTCCCATCTTGTTCGGTTAAACCTTCCTGTTTAGCTATTACGTTTGCCACTCGCCACAGCTTTCACAGTTGGAAAATTTCTTCCCATCCAGCTTGTGACATATTGTTCAGTAAATTACATTTAATGCGACGTGCCGGAGAAATACTTTGCCACTCACTGAAACTAATTGTTGCCTTGATGAGCGCGGAACCGAAGCTGCTCTGTTCTTGATGCGGGGTTTCTGATTGTCGTGAGCAGCTTTGCAAGCCAACTCGAGCACTCCGACGGCCGAAACTCTATAATCGCTGTTAGGTATACTGGTGCTCCGGCACCAATTCGTTCGGCCTAGTTACCCTTGCGGAGCAATCAGTGAATGCGACCAACAGGGAACTGGAGACCTGCACGGTTCGAGTGAGACTTTGCCTTTCCCTTAACTTGTCCTCCTTTGTTACGTCCACGATGCCGATGCCGTACAACCACACGGGTTTACGGTTTGAAAGAAAATAAGATATTTTTTTGGGGTCCGCGTGTTTTATACTCTAGCGGTACACACTCACAGGATAGAGACAAATCGGCAGACTCAGCCAGAGGGGCGAGTCCAACGAGACGAACGAATGAGCGTTAAAAGGTAGCGATGGCAAAAAAATACATTGGATCGTTGGATTCACATGCAGGCTAAAAAGGGTCCTTTTCAGGATCACAAAATTATCTTCAATCTAAAGAGTTTATTGTTTTGTTATCACTCGATATCCCCATCTTGTTCGGCTAAAACTTTCTGTTTAGCGATTGCATTTGCCACTCGCCACAGCTTTCACAGTTGGAAAATTTCTTCCCATCCAGCTTGTGACATATTTTACAGTAAATTACATTCAATGGCACGTCGCATTACCACCACTCAGTATCGGATTGGAGGTAATTTTAACCTGCAATTGAACATTTGCGATGGCAGTGGTACAGTGTCGACTTTCCATGTGGGGTCATAGTTTGGACCCCGAACTCTATGTTTACAAAAATGTCCAACTAAATATGTCGCATTACAGGTCCGTCCAATTAGCTAAATGTCGAGATAAGTGTAAATTACTGTACTTTCAATCTAGAAGCAATTTAAGAATTGGTGAAAATCAATAAGCTCAGAACAACTGCCAAATTCACATACTCATCATATCTTGGCGAGCAAATTATGAAAAAATCAATTTGTGTTTTATTATTATTTTGGATATTTTTTAGAAAGCATTGAACTGTATTTCCTAAACTCTTTTTTGGAAGGTTTAATGGCCCTGAAAAGCGCCTTGTTTTATGGAATGGTTCCAATTTAGAAAACTTAGAAATCTTGGTTTAAAAAAAAAACCATTTCGAACGCCCTCGATGCCGCCTTGTTCTGGATTTGTCTCCAAAGCAGTTTGTATAAACAACAAACTTTTTTTCTTCTGCTACCTGATGCCGTTTTGCGATTGCGTTTGCCACTCGCCACTCGCTGCAACTGCCTGTTGTTGTCTTGATGTGTTCTGTTCTGAATGCGGTTTTTCTTATCGTCGCGAGCTGCTTTACCAGCCAACTCGATCACTTCGGCGGCCGAAACTATATAACGCCGGCTAGGTGGACTGGTGCACTGGTACTAACGCGCTCGGCCTAGCTACCTTTGCGGAGAACTCCAGATCAACACGATACGAGCGGTATTTTGCCTTCCCCTTCACGTTTCCTCCTTTACCATGTCCAGACATGGTTGCTTGGGTTGGTTTGTTGATGTGTTGTGATGCGAACCGATGTGGTGTACGGTTTGAATGAGAATGATCGTTACGGAAGGAAGGAAGGTATTGTATTATAGAGACTTTAAACTTTTACAGTTCATTCGTCTCTAGCCTTGAGAAAGGCCCTTTGAAAACTCTACTCTATTCTACTCCAGCGCTACCACCTCCGCCCTCTTGCCTTGAGAAAGGCACTCGATCCCTCGCCGTCCAGCTCGTCCAGCAACGATGTTGTCCAGTCGGTGTCCACACAAAGAATGATCGTTACGGCAGCGGAGCGGGGATTTTTAAGCTGTCTGGCTGGCTCGAGAATTACGCATGTGTGAGACTGCGACCAATGTTTCGTTCATTTTTTTCTTTTTCCTTTCCAATCGTGCTTCATTCTATTTCGCTGCTGCTCTGGTTGCCCGTTTTGGTCGGTACGATTTGAGGAGCACAAAATGGACCAATCAAAAATGGGCACATAGTGCATTTTAACAATGCTTGATATTTCACAATTATTCAATTATTTATCTCAAGAAAAATTAAATGTTATTCGTTATGATAGATGCGTAGATATATTTCCTATCAATTGATGCAAAAACCTTTGCGATCTATTGAGAAATGCTCGAGTTATAAGCGTTCCAAATCTTGCATTTTTTCCTACTTGTTCAGTGCCTAGATTTCCATTTCACCCCCTATTTCTTCCGGTTAGACGTAGTCCTACGTCAAAAATGCAGTGAGCAGTGATTGCTGCGATGACAAAATGTGCACGAGAACGGTGCGGTCGTAAACACTGAGAGAAGCTTTCCCTCAACTATTAGTATTAATTGGTCGCCGTTGACACCAATGTTTTTGTTATACCAAAATTTAAAGTCCCTTTTCGAACATTGTTTTTTTAATGAGCCCCCACAGGAAACATCTGCCACTCTCCCATCGCCGAAGCGGTGTTTTTGAAGACAATCGCCGACGATGGCGTGGCTGAGCGATGGAAAGTAACAGTACAACTATCGGTGATTGGCACGTAGGTAATCGGCCAGATCACCGTGCACTATCCGCTACTGTAATGAATTCTTGTCTAAAGTTCAGAGGGGTGAACTTTGAAATCATCCGAATCCATTTTTACATTTTATCACCATGTAAAAATGGACATAGCCGTTTTTCGATATCTCATTTTTCGATTTTTTTATGAGATTATAAACAGCGATTTTTCATAAAAAATGACTCATTTTTAACAAAAATGGCCGTCCGCTTACAATAATCTACTTCATTTTCATAATGTCGGTATTTTAGTATTCCTTTGTCAAGGTTTACTACTGTCTACTTATTGATGAAAAACCGATGATTTCGGGAAGGTTTGACGTGTTTTTTCCCGCTCCGTTGAAGCTGCCAATTTAGGTTGGTTGGTGGTGATGATATTGGTACTGTTGTTGCAAAACTGGATGTGACTGAGGAAGATATGAATAATGAGTCTGTTCGAAGGATGCTACCATTGCAAAACCCGCGGTGGTGGACTACCATGTTTGACACATGGGTTGAATCACTTTGATTAGTACGGTCTTGATCGGCCATCGTTGCCATTGGTTATAACCTAGGTAGTGCGGACTGAATCAAAACGGCTGTCAAAAAAGATCCAATTGAAATGTCAAAAGAGATCCAACGATCAGGAGTGTTATTTTTCTTATGATAATCAACACTATAAAAGAGGTATTGTTGTCAAGGGCAAAAATAATTAAAATTATAAAATGAAGGAACTACATTTTTCCGTCAATTGTTCAATTAACCATTGCATCTCTGAAAGAGCATCTAAGCCTTTCACTGAGAAACGCATTTCTAATGTCCCCTCTCTTTGACATAACGTTTTTCCGAACGAAATAAAAACAAACGAAGTCAGAGTCACGTAAATGTTTACTCCTGCGATTTGAAAATATTCGATAAAAAGTGGAAGGAAGAGATGCCAGATAATTTTTAAAAAAAGTCTGTAAAAACATGTGAATGTCTGTTAAAAATGGGGAAAAGTCTGTAAAAGTTTGCAGATCTATATAAATGTCTTTTAACGTTAATTTTCACATATTCATTAATACTTTGTACATCGCGCCAAACCAATATAGTAGTTCTCAGATCTTCGTCAAAAGTTGTAATTTTGTTCTTTATCGCAAAACATTAGTCTCGTATCTTTTTTATTTTTCATTAGGGTGCCCATTTCCATTTTAGGGTGATCCAAAAAATCATTTTTTCCACTTTTTCCCAAAATGACTTTTTTCAAAAATATATAACTTTCGAACCACCTAACCGATTTAGATGATCGACACATAAAATTGAAGCCAATGAGTTTTAATTGAGAAATATTGAACTTGCAGATAATATGGATCCTATTTTCGTAATTATTGATTGTAGTCGTTTTTTAATGTTTTCATGGTTTTGGACTAGGGGGCACCATATTTTTTAATTTTTTTTTTCTTGAAAGCTTAGAATTTTTTTCATAAAATATCTTGATATCAGATATGCTATTTTTTTGTTTTTGAAATATGATTTTTCAAAACTAATCGATGGTTCGAAAAACAATTTTCCCCATTTTTCCCGCTACAAAAAGTCATAACTTTTGAACTATTGGACCGATTCATATCATCGGTATAATCAATTGAAGCTTACGAGTAATTTTTCTTTGAAAAAATATTCCTTTGCGAAAAAATTGAATTTTTGCTTTTGTAATTATTGATTGAGTTAGTTTTTCATTGTTTTCTCGGTTAAAGATAGGAGCGCTATATATTTTTATATTTTTTATGGAAAGCTGAGGATTATTTACCTAACATATCTCGATATCAAAGATGCTATAATTATCGTTTTTAAGTTATAATTTTGTAAATTTAACATTTAACATATTCATATGTGACTAAACTAGACCTATGCTACTAGAATCCAATCTTCCCGCAGATGTGATATTATTGGCTTGGCTTATTGGCTTCAATTTAATATATCGATCATCTAAATCGGTGTATTCAAATTAATCAAATGTTATGATTTTTTGCAGAAAGTTATTTTTGGACAAAGGGGGAAAAATGATTTTTTGAACCACCGGTTAACTTTGAAAAATCATATCTAAAAAACGGAAAAATAGCATCTCTGATATCGAGATATGTTATGTAAAAAATCCTCAGCTTTCAAGAAAAAATATAAAAAAATATAGCGCCAAAGTCATAAAAAATAAAAAACGACTAAAATCGATAAATACTAAAATATAATTATTCTTTTCGCAAGTTAAATATTTTGACGTAGGACTACGTCTTTCATTTCTATACCGGGGTGTAAAATCAAAGTTTCGAAAACGAAAGCGTTACGCCGGAGACCGAGATTTTGAGTGTTAATAGCTCCTAAACAACTGAACGAAATGGTATGATAAACACTTCATTCGAAAGATGAAATGTCTACGCGTTCTATACTTGTTACTTTCTGATCCAAAATCTTGTTTCAATAGTCTTAAATTTGCTTTCAAAATAGGCTATTGAAATCACCAATCGGTATATAAGCGAGCGCCGCTCGGAAATCCACTCAGTTCTAATTGAACAGCGATTGGAGCATGTTGTCGCTGTTGTGGTGAAGCTCTTCATTTATCATGAAAGCGCGGATGAACGGTGTCACCAAGAGCCTGTTTGTGCACCTTAGGCCAGAAGGGAATCCATCAGGAGGAGAGTGATGCTACAAACGGTTCCCCGGGAAGATCTCGAAGCAGCCGCTACACACACACACATACACGCACGGAATTCTTTCCGTTTGGATCGAGAATGATCCGGAAAATAATCTGCCAGTTCCTCTAGGAATTTAAAAATACATTCATGTGAAAGTGTTTATTTGAATGTTTTCTATCCATGTAACACTGTGACCAAATATGTTTCAATCAAGTGCTATTAACAGATGGTTATCGAGTTAGCATTAACCACTGGTGGGCTTCCAGTATCGAGGAAAATGTGGAAATATCTAATCGTTACTGAAAATAATCTGCCAGTTCCTCTGGGAATTTAAAATTACGTTCATATGAAAGAGTTTATTTTAATGTTTTCTATCCATGTAACACTGTGACCAAATACATTAGGTTTTGTGATTTTTCAATCAATCGCAATCAACAGGATAGCTTCTGAAGATTATTCTTCCTCATCAGTAGGATATTTCCGTATCCAATATTGGATGCATAAAACCTTGTGCCTCCAACGTAACGCTCTCGTTTTCGAAGTTCTCCAAATATTCATTCATTCAGAATGAATTCAGATTCAACTTCATACAAATGATCTCTAAATCAACGATAGTCCTACGTCACCCTTGCGGTTATACCATAGATATAACCCACTTCCTGTTTTTTAATAAAAGGCTAGGTCATTAGTTTCAATTTTATACGTCGATCATCTAAATCGGTTCAGTGATTCAAAAGTTATTAATTTTCGTTTGTCATTTTTGGGAAAAAGTGGAAAAATCGATTTTTCGGACCACTTAATAACTTATGTGTTGTAAGTGTGTTTAAATGTTTCAACGATCTACATATACATACATACACATACATACGCGTTGTTAATTTTTATAAAATTCATTATTTCTTCGTTGATATATTGGACATCCACCAAGGCTTGCGGTCTTGTCGTTGATGAAATTTATAAGAAAATGTGTATACCATCCGCCATGCAAGGCTATACAAGTTTTAGATCACCACACGGCCATGAACCATGTCTGTGGTAACAATATCGAATAGTAACCCATATTTCGTCATAAGCAGACCCGAAAGCGAATGTAAATTGTTGAAAATAGAATGAAAATTTTTATTCGATTTTGTTCAAATACTTAGAAGACATAGTCCTGACCCTAACTTAACTATTTTCAATAAATCTCCTTGCATTTCAGCAAAACAATCTTATCTAGAACAGAAAATAATTATCAGAGACAATTTTCGTTCAAGATTTTTCCTTAACTGCATAGAATGCAATTTTTCATTAATTGTGTATAACCGTATGCTCTCTTTCGTCTGCAATGATGTCAGGGCAAAAGTACTTATGTGTATGAGTTCCAAACTTTATACACACCAGATGGGCCAATCAGAAAGACTGCCGGGCCGCTGGTTGAGTATCGCTGGTCAAACGTCATGTGTATTGATATAAACTAAATATAATAACTTTTCTGTATTAAAACTATGGAAAAATGTCATATGGTGAGTCAAATATCTTTGATGTGATGGATAGAACCTCTTATTTTTCAAAAACCTGTGAAATATTGTTATATCCAAAAAGTCTAAAACAAAAATAGAAAGTGTTTTACAGAAATATCTGTAAATTTACAAACATATTTGTTCAGTCTCACGACTGAAGAAAAGAGAAGGCGCAAGAGAAAACATGTCTGTACATGTTCATAAGGAACAAACGCCCCTTTTCTTTGATTCCCCTTCCAGCAGCGCACGTGCATTACATAGCGCAATAACGGCAACAACACAAGAGATAAAAATGCTGTCCATCGCTATTGCAGCATTACCGTTGAATAAAACTATGCGTTTCAGCCAGTGAGACGCTCTCACATCAAATTTTATCTTACAGTGCCAAAGTGTCTTCAGCTTGAACAGTTTTTTTACAAGTGTTTCTCTTTTAGTCTAGAATAAGTTAGTATAATTTTAGATTAAGTTAGGGCAATGTAAATAAAGTGTATTATAAAAGACAACATTCCGTGTATTGAATTTCACAGTGTTTGAGAGTATCTATCTAGCAGCTGATTCAACGAGTGGTCGTCAGCGTAGATCAGCGAGTGGAAAGTTTCGCAGCACGCAGCTTTTCAGCCAGCTTCTTCCCGGCGATTGTGATTGTCGCATGCGTGAGGCATCACCAGCTGTCCAGTTAAACCGAGGAAAGGTCACGAGCATCTTTGCCTCCTCCCCAACCATATACAGTCCACCATCGAACCACACAATATTTGTAAATCTGGCATCTCTGGTGGTCTGAGAATTTATTGCAAGAAATCGCTTGAAAACATGCATGAATTTGCTTGAAAATGAAGTAGATTGAGTCCGCACCACTTAGGTTATAACGCTTGATGAAAAAATTATAGGAGGTTGTGTCCAAGATACGAACGTATTGTTGACGTAGAACTACGCTGTTATTCTTTATAAGTCGCTTATTCATACCTTCGGATATTATTCTATAATGCTGTGAAATTTTAGAAACAACTGCTTAGTAGAATAATCTCTGAAATGGTTTTTTCATTGTAGAATTTGTTGACGATAATTGATTGATGATTCATTCTTGCCTTCGCAAAACAATACACTAGCTGATCGTGAGTCGCAATTTATTTCATGTCAATGCAATGAAAATTCACCTCGAACGCTTTTCTTTTTTGGCCTTTTTCGCAATTGACATAGACTCGGCTAGACTCGATTATATACATGTTGCACCAGCACCATTATTCCACATCTCATAACTACATCAATATATCTTTGGCACCGCATGGAAACAACAACAATTATAACACTTGCAAGTATCAAATATCATGCTACATGTTATTTAGTATTGCCTTAAAGGAATCGCACCTCTAGGCATCGTTCGTACAACGTAAACCAAGCGTCAAACAAGCGTTCGCCATAGCATGCATACAGAGCCATACATTGGTGGCTTGAAACTACTAGGAATATAAATCACTTCTCATCATTTTGCGCTGTTCTCAAAAGAAATGTTTCTGTTAATATTACTGGCCTCGAAAAAAGTTGTATTTCTTTCTCATGCTCGAGAGAAGCGCAGCTATCACCCTTAGTGGAGGAAGTTTTGCTACTGACAAGCGAAACCACATACAAAATTCCAGAACGACATTTACTTTCTCGGTGACTAAACAAGCGAAATAAAATCTTTTTGTTAATAACAACCTCGAAAACAGTAGCAATGCTTCATAGCGCTAATGCAATCCTAGTTGAAGGCAGTTTTGCAACTGGCACGCGAACCCAAATAACTTATAACATTCAAGATGCTTGGTATTCCCCAAATTTTTTTTTGACGCACAACCTTATGATGACGGAAAACAAACAATGTTAACTGCTTGGAAAAAGACTGAATTATGCCACACAGCTTGTACTCTGCTGTAACACCCATCGATGCGAATTCGCTGATGAGTTTGTCAAGAGCGACCGCCTTCACCACCAGCGGGAGGAGCTTGATTTTGGTTGCTGCCTGGGTAACGGCGTTTACATTTTCGACCGACGCGCCGAAATCGCCTACTTCGCTGTTGTGCGATGCGGTGTCACACTCGCGAAGGCTCGGTTCAGTGCGAGCGCTTTTCATTGCACCAACATTGCGTGCATCATTGGATGACGCTTGCCTCGAAATATTATTGCCCCTGGCATTGTGTTCGTTTTTGACGTAGGACTACGTCTTTCATTTCTATACCGGGGTGTAAAATCAAAGTTTCGAAAACGAAAGCGTTACGCCGGAGACCGAGATTTTGAGTGTTAATAGCTCCTAAACAACTGAACGAAATGGTATGATAAACACTCCATTCGAAAGATAAAATGTCTACGCGTTCTATACTTGTTACTTTCTGATCCAAAAACTTGTTTCAATAGTCTTAAATTTGCTTTCAAAATAGGCTATTGAAATCACCAATCGGTATATAAGCGAGCGCCGCACGGAAATCCACTCAGTTTTAATTGAACAGCGATTGGAGCATGTTGTCGCGGTTGTGGTGAAGCTCTTCATTTATCATGAAAGCGCGGATGAACGGTGTCACCAAGAGCCTGTTTGTGCACCTTAGGCTAGAAGGGAATCCATCAGGAGGAGTGATGCTACAAACGGTTCCCCGGGAAGATCTCGAAGCAGCCGCTACACACACACATACACGCACGGAATTCTTTCCGTTTGGATCGAGAAAGATCCGGAAAATAATCTGCCAGTTCCTCTAGGAATTTAAAAATACATTCATGTGAAAGAGTTTATTTGAATGTTTTCTATCCATGTAACACTGTGACCAAATATGTTTCAATCAAGTGCTATTAACAGATGGTTATCGAGTTAGCATTAACCACTGGTGGGCTTCCAGTATCGAGGAAAATGTGAAAATATCTAATCGTTACTGAAAATAATCTGCCAGTTCCTCTGGGAATTTAAAATTAAATTCATATGAAAGAGTTTATTTTAATGTTTTCTATCCATGTAACACTGTGACCAAATACATTAGGTTTTGTGATTTTTCAATCAATCGATATCAACAGGATAGCTTCTGAAGATTATTCTTCCCCATCAGTAGGATATTTCCGTATCCAATATTGGATGCATAAAACCTTGTGCCTCCAACGTAACGCTCTCGTTTTCGAAGTTCTCCAAATATTCATTCATTCAGAATGAATTCAGATTCAACTTCATACAAATGATCTCTAAATCAACGATAGTCCTGCGTCACCCTTGCGGTTATACCATAGATATAACCCACTTCCTGTTTTTGCAGGGCTCGAGCCTGCCTTCCTCTTCTTCTTGCTCATCATACACTACGCGAAGCGTCCAATTTATGACACGGAAAGAATAACACACGATACGAATAACGCGAAAAACGAACAGAAAAACCAAACGACGATATCCAAGTTGGATTACCACTGGTGGGATCCAATCTTAGATCGAAGCGCAGCGAAAGCAAAGTGAACTGGATTGCTCAACAGTCCGATGCCGAATGGAAGTTTGCCTCAGCGAGATCCACTGTTCATACTCTAGGCAAGTATTCCCCTTCATTCTTTTACTTTTCCTTTGTTCATGGGGACTTTGAATCCTACGATTTCCCCTTCGTTGATCGTCGATAAGTTGTTCGTTATTGACAGGTCTCTTCGGGAAAGCACACAAATGGACAGAACAAATGTATGGGCAAATGGAAACGCCTCATGTTTTCATGAATTTTAACCATTTACAAACCAGGGGATTCTAATGTATAGCATATTAAACAAATCTTACTGAATTTCCGATTCGTTTAGTATGTGAATCGCCAAAATCCGTTCGCGGCAAAAATAGTTATGAACGTTAACTTTATTTCATAAAAACGTGACCTGTTTTCTGATTTGGCACCCTTAATGAAAGACGTAGTTCTACGTCAAAAAATCGCTACTCCCCCACGAAGCAATCGATGATACCATCCTGGGGCAAGAACCAGTGAGGGAAATTATTCTCCAGCATAGATGGGTCTCTTTCAAATCCGCTTTCCGTATTTTGCGGAAACCAGGCGTTTTCGTATCATCCGACAGTTTATGCAGTTTGATTTTTCTCTGCATCGTCATGTTCCGTAAGGGTGGGTTTAGACTAGTGATATATTCATGTGAAGAAATATGATGAGATTTATAGAAATCGCATCAACCGTTTACACTAGCGTGAACTTCTATAATGAATATATTCATATTTTCGGTGAATTTATTCACCTGAAGTAGAACTGCATCCAACTTTAGTGATTTCTCACCAGTGAGAAATTCCCAAGCGTTTACATATGCTGAATTTATTCATGTTATATATACCTCGAATAAGTTTATCATATTTATTCTCACCCGTTTACACCTATTTTCAGGTGAATAAATCCATCTATAGCTATAGATCTCCCTAATGTAAACCCGCCATAAGAGATGGGAAAATTTAACCTGCAGCTATTTGATCAATAAGCTAATCTGCGAAAAATCTCTCAAGCCAAACCGAATTTACCTCAACCAGCTTTCGTGGCGACAACCAGCAGTGGCGACGAGAAGCGACTAGTTTTGGCAGCACAACACCTGCCGTGTAGATCGCTTGAAAGATCCCAGTAAGATTTACCCTTCTGATTCTGCGTTGAGAGTGCCAGGAATCGCGGTTGCCAGGAATGACAATCGTTAAACTTACCAACACCGTATAGTAAAATGTATCAATCGTTGGTAGGGATGTGTATTGCATCTGACATTCATTTTTCATACGGTTGGTAATATGTACAGAAAATATGTACATTCTACTAATGTTTGCATTACCAAATATTTGGTAACTTCTTTTTACCAAGGATTTTTCTGGGTGTGTGAAAACTGGTATATCAACTTGCTAAACCTACCTACGGTCATATTGAAAGTTTACTGTACTCTAGCGTATTGTTTGTGAACTTTTTAAAAATCCGACCAGAAATGATTGGAACGTATATTTCCATTTTTCCAAGTTTCAGTGATGTTCCCTTACTACCAGTACTTCGCATGAAAATTTTCAAACACTTCTGCTTTATACTGAACAGAACTGCAAATGTTTTAGGCAACTTAGGCGAAATCATTGAAAAATTCCGGTTTTTGTCGTTTTCGAGGTGTTGAGACCAAAGAGACAGTTAGTATCATTAATGAGACTTTTCTTCAAAAGAAAATGCCAAAAATAGTATTTATTTTATCAGATTCTCTTGCAATTGCGTTGCAGCGTTACGAGTTGCAGAAAACATAACACGAAACAAGACAAATGATATATCAATCTGAAGACAATTGTGAATTATTTCTGAATTATTCTTAAAGGCGGCTATGATTCTTTGTACTTTTTTCTAGAGAAAAGATGCCAAATTTGTTATTCCGTTTAAGATGAAGATATTTTAATTTTAAATACATGAATTACTGCAGCTTGGAATTGATGCTACAGGTGAAAACAGTTAAAACGACTTATAGCAGATAAGGATCGCAATAGAGTCTGCAGCAAGATTAGCTATGTTGTAATCGCAGTTTGAAGAAACTCAGGTGAAAAAAAAACAACTAAGAGCAAAAATTGGAAACAGAGAAAGAGTTGAAGAAAAGAGACATAGTGACATTTGGAATAAAAAACAAACATCAAAGATAAGAAAAAAAATGCGTGAATCTATATAAAGCAAAGCTATTTCAATGCCTATGCGGGAGGCTTATAAAAATAAGAGACCGGACCGCTAATGCATTGAAAAAAGTGGACAAACCAAGATGATATTTTCGACTAGACAAACCAACATAATTTACCGTAATATTTTAATATAATGTAGACTCAAAAGTATTTCTATTAAACATTATTGAAACCCAAGTGTCGAAAGTATTCCCGCGCGACTTCACTCAAATAAACATTAACTCACCCACTGCTGCTCATCTTGTTCACGCTGAAATCGCTATCAAAACCCCTTGTCCTCTGTAGATTCTGTACCGTTGTGGCTTGCATTATATCACTCACAATGCTACCTCTAATGGAATGCAATTCGTTTGTGGTTTGACTGCTGTTTATTATCTTCAGAAAATCTTCGAAATTCGCGGCGTACTCAAAGCTACGCCTGTGGATCGCCACCGTCACCAGCTTCGTTTCGATACATTCCACAATCTGCTGGTTTATGAAATCCGGCGAAGTGACCAATTTGATAACCGGAAAAAGTACCTTAAATGAGATAACCTCACTCAGCAGGTCCTTAATTGGCGAAAGTGAATATCCCCGGGGAAGCAAGAAGATGATCAAAATCTCACAGATTTTCTTCAGAAACTCCAGCTCCTTCTCCGGTGTTGTCAGGTAGGATGACGTTCCGAAAACAGGATCGGTACCCAATTCAGCGGCACGTGCCTGCGCAATTCTAATCTTTTCCAAATGAACCGTGGCCTTGATCACAAAATCACAGGCGATCATTTTTGGCGCATCAATACGCGAGGCCCGCTCGTGAAGCTTCTCAATGCCGAGCCATATGTCCTCTTTGAGCAGATCCACGATGCGTCGCGGATTGGCAACCACTTCGCCGAGTGCGGGACCAACCACATCCCGCATCGCATTGCCGATGATTTGCTGCAGCAAACTGTCGACCGTTCGGCCAAAAATGATCGGTAAGTTGGCGGCAGTTTTAGGTGGCGACGGTGGGTCAAATAACTGTGATCTGGTTGCGTTGTACAGAACGTTCGAGGGCAGATCCCTTACAACGGGTGTGGTTTCTTTGGCCGTTAGTTTATAGTGCACATAAATGGTTCCAAAAATAGCTACAAAAGATGATGAATTCGTTAAACAAAAATAATTTGATTTAGTATTGATTTTATCGATCACTTTTTTCACTGTGGAAACACTTACCCAAAGCCACCAGTATAAGCGAGTAGAGCACAAATAGGAAAATGTAGAAAAATATTGGCCAGTACAGAGAAACCGCAATAATAACAGTTCCGACAACTCCAACCCAGTATATCAATTTCATTGTGGTTTTGTAGACCAGTTTTTCAAGTTTTTTTTTCTCAATGGAAAAATATACGCAATGGTAATGGGTTTAGTTTCTATTTCCTAAACACTTTTAGCCATTGGCAGGACATTTCTATCTAGCTGTACGTTTTCCAAACAACACATTTCTTTTAATTTCCTGTTCGAAATACTAAATATTAGAATTTTTCACTAGAAACATCCAATAATGTTACAACAGATTGTAGGGAGGATGTTTCCTTTCTTTGATGTTGATATTTTTACGCCCCCAGCATCCCAGCTGTCGTTTGACGAAGGTTTGCGCTTGTAGTAGTGTAAGGTAGAAATGATTCTGTTTACCAACAGAACATAACTTGAAAAGAGAAAATGACGAAAAACAGAGATGCCGGCTGTCAATTGATGTATAAACATGAAGCAATGATACCAACCAAGGTGAGGCAGTGCGCGAAGTGTATTTGGATTGGTAGCTGAAAAATCAGTGCACCTACCTTTACTATTTTGAACACGATGATACATTTCATATAGCGAATTTGTTTTTGAAACTGGATTAGTTCCAAACTGACTCTGTAATAAAAAAACATTTTCGGGATCACGAATGAGGTGTAGAGATGTGCCATCCGCTCATGCACTGGAGAAATAGTTTAGTAAAAGCAGCTACCAAATCTTTAGTAGCCAAAACATTGGTAAAATATACATATTTTTTGTAAATATTACCAAAATTGCGTAAAAGTGGTGTCAGACGCAATGAACGTTCTTACCAAGGATTCGTATATGTTACTTCATACCATTAGTAACCTTGTTTGTGTTGTCATACCTAACATCTGTGAAGCGCGCACTTTGCAATTGCCATTTCTCTTTTGGAGACGAAGATAGATATTCGGAGGTGAGCATTTTGTTGATGTTATGTTTCATTACATGTATACATATTTAATATTATTAACATATGTTTTTCCTTTGTTCATGGGGACACGAGAGAACAAAATACGGATGAAACGCTGTGCTATCGACACTTTGTTAATCAGCTATCTCCGTCCCTAAATAATGCAAATTAGAGCGATGCAGCAGGAAGAGGAACGGAAACTTTTTCGAGTGCTCGAGACTTTGGAAATGCATATGAAATTGATGTGGTTGAGGCTGCGATAGTAATTTTCCCCTTGTACGCTGCTCATAGAATAATTGATGTTATTAAGTACTGTTTCACAATGATAATTTTTATATTGTAGAATAATTGATACTGTTTATAGAATAAGTTATATGTTATTAGTATAATGTATTCTAAGTATGTGGAGTTAAATGTAATCAAATACATTTTTTGAATTAAAAATAATATTTTCATAATCCCTGATAGGTATTCATCACAAATGAGAAGCAACATTTTCAGTGATATTCAACCAATGTTGGTCCAAATCGCAGTTTGTTTGACATTTTTTCCTACCATTTTTCTTTCGTAACATGTACCAATGATTAGTAGGGTAGAAAATGACTAGAGAATTGGTAGCATGTACCAAAAAATTCGTCATATTTACTAAATTTTCCTCTCAGTGTGAGCTGTTCCGAAGAATCGACTCTTTGAAGTGAGTTGACACGGAACAGATCACAGAAAAAAACAAACAGCTCTTCAGCTCACTATGATAATGATGCAGATGGGAAAAGAGCTGAAGAATTGCAGAGAGTGTGTGAGCTGCAAGAGTCAAATGAACTGACCACCTCTCGCTCTTCGTTTTATGACATCAGTTCAGTTTCATTTGTCCTTTGTCTTTTCAACTGTTATATTCGCGTTGTTGGCATAGGGCTTTGTTTACCAGTTTAGGGGGGCCGAAAATAATAATTGACTTTCAGGCAAAATGAACACGTTTTTGAAATTAAAATTATGAATGAAAATTAATTTATGTGTATTAAATTAGTATTTATTTAATTTATTTGCAAGTGGTTGAAAAATCTTGAACGAGAATTGTGTCTGAAAATAATCTGATATCAGAAATTTTATAGTAAAAAATAATTGTAAAGGGTAGATTAGAAGATCAATTAATGAACAGTTCTGCGATTGGATGTGGAAACGTGGATGTGATAACGGAAAAAAATTGGGCGAAGTTTGCCGGGTCAGCTAGTTATAATATAAAATCATCATCAGGCACAGTTTTCGGTTAATATGTTTAGCAATTTCGAAAATAACCTCTTATTTCATCACATAAAATATATATTCGATACGTAAAACTAAATTATAATTCATGATTGTTATTTTAAAAGCATGTTTATTCCACCTGAAAATCCATAATTATTTTCGCCTCCCAATGAAAGCACACGAAGCTTAATGCCGTCTACGCGAATATACTCTTCAAAATCAGAATCCAAATTGGATTACGAATCCAATAAAACAAAAGCCAATGAAACAAAATAAAACAAAAGCAAAAGCATCAGGTTTTGCATTTCCATAGTCTTTATTTTTAGATTTACAAAACAATACTCGAAACTTGACAGTTCAGTATAGTTGTATTGGTGAACCCGAGTGCGAACCCGTGAAACATCTAAGTGTGAACCCAACAGCTTTCGGGTTGAACCTAGTGCGAAACTAGATTGAAACTGAGTGAATGAAAAAAAAAACGTTTTGACAGCAGTTAACAGCAAAAAAAACGTTTCAGGGATTATTCTACTAAACAGTTATTTCTAAATTATCACAGCATTATAGAATAATAACTAAACTGACCAGACGTCCCGCATTTCAACAAAATGTCCCGCGTAAGATTCCGTCCCGCGAAACGTCCCGCATTTGACAAAAGAAACGAAAATGTTCCGCGATATCAATATATTTCAATATCACAATTTGATCATGTTGAACTTCTTAAATGGATAAACCTCAAATAAAAACTTTTATTTGGCAGACTGTTCAAGAGCGCTTTTAATGCATCCAAAGATTAATACGTTGAGCTGGTTTCATCGCACCGACATTGGGCTTTTTGTTTAATGAGTGTCAACTGGAAGCGACAGCAACAAAATTGGAAATTTTTTTTATAAAAGTCTCCTATTGATCCGCAGGGACCAACGTGAGTCAGACGAAAAGTTCATCTTTGGTCCCCTAGCTCGGTCAGGGCTTAATGTTAAGCCGGAAGAACTAGTGTATACTCGACAGGAAGAGACAGGGTTGTTTGATGAAGTATCGTAAATGAAGCGCTGGGCGGTCTTACGGAAGTTGGCCGGAACCTGAACCATGGCCGATGAAAAGATGTATATCGGCGTGTTATTTTACCTTTTCGTAGCTTTGGTGGTCGTCTGTCTCTCTATTTTGGCCATTCGCCCAAAAGTTTTCTATCGGACACAGCTAGGAAATGTTGGGAAGTTTGGTGGTCTTCGCGACAATGTTTATCTCCAGTGGCATAATGGGCTAATCCCAGATTCGGCATAAAGACCACATCACCTTCCCAACTCCGGCAAGCACTTCGTACTAGATATCTCCCCGTTCACCATATGACTCGAAAGAAGAGCGGTTTGGACATTCGCTTCACGTCTGTCAGAGAAGGACCTTCTCCGAGAACTTGATGTGAATGATATATTCGACATCATCGCTTACCTGGGGAACGTAATGTACCCGGTCCCCTGCCATTCGTTGAATTCTAGCATCAAGTACGTCTCGTCTTTCATTATGAGTACGAAAAGAAGTTTTTCACTTCTTTCGCCGGAAAGAAGTTTTTTGCCAGCACCTCAAGCTACTCCTTCTGGGTGATTGCCTGTTGCTTAGATACGACCAGTCTCGTCTGCCGCTTCTGCATAAAAATGTCCATTTTGGCCAGATTCTTCTCCACCGTTTGGCCGGTTGCTTCGATCTCCCGGCTTAAGGAGCGGCAAAGAGATGATATTGTAAATACCAGATCGGCTATATCTGGCGGACACAAAGTGCCTCAGGGTGTCCAACTTCTTCGCTGTAGGGTGGAGCTTGCAGTATGAAAAAATCATCAAGTTGCTTGACAGTGCTGCTGCTGCGAATCAACATCCTTGAATCATTTTGCTGTAGACTTAATGAACGTGAGATTTAAAGAAAATTTGTTCCTATAAATTATCTTTCATCCCCATCCGAAATTAGTCAATTTTTTTGAATGCATACGTTAACATTAAAATCGATGAAAAATGAATTGGAATTTGCGAGCATTCCATTCGGCAATTTGAAGAAAATTGTAGAATTTGAATCGTGCTTGCCAGGTGTAAATGCTTTGATTGAGTGTGTGATTTCCGGGCTTAAACAAAATCTAAATTACAGAAAAATCAAAACTGAGTGCTGATACTCAGAAAGAAATAATACTGATCAGTTTAGACTCGCTAAACTATGGTTTATGCTCACATAACGTATATACATAACGTTTTGTTTTTTGTGTTCCGCGTTAGACCTCTGACCATCTGGCCACTTTAGTCTAGGTCCGAACATGTTGATAATCCTTTCCTGCCAGTTTTTCGATTCAAACCTAGTGGGAAAGTCGCTCAATGAACATCGCGAAATAGACGCTAGTAAATTAAGTAATATGCGTCTCACACTTGCCTATCTGTTTCCCAAAGTTCATGTTAGTTTTATGAAATATTTCGCGCTAGTAGAAAGACGGCAGCTATGTTTAAATCATCTACCAGAACGCCGATTGAGAATGAATCCGCTTTTGCTGCATAGAAACTACGAATGTATACAAACGATGTGTGCCCAACACATGCTCTGCATGTATGTGTAGCAAGAGCCCTATTGCCAGGCTAATACGCAAAGCATTGTCGTGACAATAAACTGCGTGTGTCCAATCAAAAAATTAAGTCCAGTCGAATTCGGTCCCGGGTGGATATATTCGGTTGAATTGAAGAAGCAAGGATTACCGCATATACAAACTTTTTTATTTTGGTTAGTCCAGTCCTCCGGTGGCGGTTAGCGTCACACATTATCGTGCCAGGGGATCGGGTTCGATTTCAGAATTTATTTTATTTTATTTTATTGTATCAATAAATCATGTAACTTGAGACATCGCCTCTTTTAATGTTACAGTTTGTTCTACGTTATAGAATATGTGAACACTTCTAATTCATTTCTTTAATTACTACGTATTCGTTTCTTAAATTGCAACGAGCTAAATAATGCTGTTTAGGTGAAGAAGTAAATCCCGCTTGAAATTTTGCTTAGATGATTTGGTATTTGGATTATTTGGTAACTGATTCCAAAAAGCTATGCCTCTAGAGAACAGCGATTTATTATAATAGTACGACGTATGATATGAAATCAAAAAGTGGTTTAATCTTGTATTACGAAAATGAATCAACTTAGGAAAAAGATAATTGGGCACTTTTGTTGTTATTAAGCGAAACAAAATAAAACATATTTTGTACTTATAAAACTGGGAGAATGGACATCCCAAGCATTGCTTTTGTAAATGCGAGACTCTTCCCAGTCTTGGAATGTTGAAAACATACCTTATGCAACAGTTTAAGGCTACTTTAAGTTTGTTGGTTGAATGTTGAGCGGCATTGGTGTATACAAAATCACCATACATAAAATGAGGAAAAACTAGTGTTTTGAATAATTTGAGTTTAACTTTTACTGCTAAATGTTTAGTAACTAAATGTAACTGTTTGAGCACACCAAAAATTTTACCTTGAGAATTATTATGTGATTCCCAACTGCAATTAGACGTAAAAATAACGCCAAGATTGTTAAATTTGTTGACAAATAAGATCGGTTCATTATTGATAGCTAGTGTAGGTAAGGCAGGTGGTGTTCTCAACCTTGTTATGAACATCGCTTTAGTATTAGATGATTAATGGGCAAAAGGTTTTTCTGAGACCAGCAATAAATTCGATGCAGATCTTCATTGATCTTTATAGAGATATCGACCATACTTAACTTATCAATACTGCATAAATAAATTTGAACATCATCAGCATATAGATGTATACTACAATATTTCAACACCACGGTAAATCAGAGAGAAAATAAAAGTGGTCCCAGAAACCGAAGGAAATTGGCTTGAGGGAAGACAATACTTCATTGTAGAAAACTGCTTGAGATCTATCACAAAGAAACGACTTAATCAGATATGTGGCAGACCGAGAGAAACCAAACTAATATGAAAGCTTTCTTAAGAGTTTAGCGTGGGAAACACGATCGAATGCTTTGGCGAAATTTGGCAGAATTACTCGAATGAATTGCTATTTTGCATTCTGTGGTCCTTTCGACAATCCAATTGAGTTGTGCAAATGTGCAACGTTGCCACGCAATTCGACTTAGACAACATTGAGCACCGTGTTCCATTTCCGCGAAGCAAAAATATAGGAGGTTGTGTCCGACCGCATTGTTGACATAGAACTACGCTAAAGTGACCAGATGGTCAGAGGTCTAACGCGGGACACAAAAAAAAAAACAAATCGTTATGTATATACGTTATGTGAACATAAATCATAGTTTAGCGAGTCTCATTTATTCGTGAAACTCTTAACATGTGTCCTTGCAATTAAACCTGATCTGTGTTATTTCTTCCTAAGTATCGGAACTCAGTTGTGATTTTTCGGTGGTTTAGATTTTGCTCATGCCTGAAAATCACTCGCTCAGTCAGACTATTTAAGCCTGGAAAGCACGATTCAAATTCTATAATTTTCTTCAAATTACCAAATTGGAAGCTCGAAAATTCCAATCCATTTTTCATCGATTTTAGTGCTAACGTATGCATTAAAAAATCAACTAATTTCGGATGGCTATTAAAAAAACTACAAAATATAATTTAATGGAACAAATTTTGCTGAAATCTTACGTTTATTAAGCCTATAATAAAATGGATTTAAGGCTGTTGACGCAGCCTTGCACTGTCAAGCAACTTGATGATTTTTTCATACTGCCAGCTCCACTCTACAGCGAAGGAGTTGAACATCCTGAGGCATTTTGTGTCCGCCAGATATAGCCGATCTGGTATTTACAACATCCTCTCCCTGCCACTTCTTAAGCCGGGAGATCGAAGAAACTGACCAAACGGTGAAGGAGAATCTGGCCAAAATGGACATTTTTATGTGGAAAGGTCAGACCTTTCCGGCGAAAGAATTGAAAAACTTCTCTTCGTGCTCATAATGAAAGACGATACGTACTTGATGCTAGAATTCAACGAATGACAGGGGACCGGGTACTTTACGTTCCCCAGGTAAGCGATGACGTTGAATATATCATCCACATCAAGTTCTCGAAGAAGGTCCTTCTCTGACAGATGTCAAAGTCGGTCTTCTTTCGAGTCACATGGTGAACGGGGAGACCTGTTTTGGTGCGGTTGCTTTTTATGCGATTTTTCATTTGTGTGACTGTTCAGGTGCGATTAGTTTGTGTGATTCAAGACCCAATGTCATAATGAAATCGCACAAACGAGAAATCACCCAAAAAGGGACCGCACAAAAACAGGTTTGGCTGTATATTGATATCGCGGACATTTTCGCTTCTTTTGCCAAATGCGGGACGTTTCGCGGGACGCAATCTTACGCGGGACATTTTGTTGAAATGCGGGACTGTCCCGCGTAACGCGGGACGTCTGGTCAGTTTAACCTAGACTAAAGTCACAAAGGCTCGAGCTCACGTTCGAATGCTTCCTTGTATTTTCCATAAATTAGCTAATTGGTGGATTTTTCCGTTTCCGATCAATTTTCTTACAAACATATTTCACTCTCCGCAGAGCATTCAGATACCCGGAAACCATAACTGGGGGTTTGTTGATCTTTCTTGCTGAATGTGTCCTTAATTTCAATACAATCGACTGCCTTTTTGGCAGAATTAACCACAGATTAAGGATATCTGCACACGAATGTTCATTATAGTCAACTTTTTCATGAGACCTACATTCTGGGGCAAAAAGCACAAAGCCTACATGGGAACATATTCATCTAATCCGGCTATACAATCGCAATGTGCAGTTTGCACTGTTCCTGTGCAACTTTTTGAAAAATCAATATGTTTCCATTGATATGGATCATAGCCACAACAGAAACTTCGAATTTTCTCCGTGTATATGGGTTTGGCGCTAAAAGTAAATATTTCTATGTGAAGACACATATGTTCGCATGTTTTTATAGTAGAGTAGCGCGTAATTTTTGTAACTATTTCGCTAAAATAATTATTTAAGCAAAGTAAATAATTTTTGTAACTATTTCGCTAAAATAATTATTTAAGCAAAGCAATCCCGTATAAATCATATGCAGTGATCTCTTTTGTCTGCCCAACAGATTACTAATACATACGCACGCTGCAAGCGCTCTATAGTGAAGTCTGTGTCGGCTTTGCTCATGATCAGGGTTGCCAATAATATTTTTCAAAAAACTGGAAGATTGCTCTCAAAAAAACTGGATCCCGTTTTATTTTAAAAAGATCGGTTTTGATTTATCTGAAATGATTTTTTTACCCGTTTCAATGCTTGAGAAATAGAACTTCCTTCGGAGCTTCGTGTAAAGTTATGTTCGAGTGGTGGGAAAAGTCATTTTGATCTGTTCGAAGGACATAACCAATTAATGGTTGATTTCATCATTTTATGAACTACAAATAAATACTATGTAGTTCATAAAATCAACCATTACCATTGTCATTACCTGATCTTATCCCTCGAGCGAACCAAAATGACTTTTCCTACCACTCGCATGTGCATTTTATGTATGTATTTCTCATTTTATTACGAACTATGCGTCAAATAAGAAAGAACCAAAATGACTTTTCCTACCACTCGCATGTGCATTTTATGTATGTATTTCTCATTTTATTACGAACTATGCGTCAAATAAGAAAGAACCAAAATGACTTTTCCTACCACTCGCATGTGCATTTTATGTATGTATTTCTCATTTTATTACGAACTATGCGTCAAATAAGAAAGCTCAGACCATGCGTACTATTAATGCTTTTAGAACTGAAAATCCTTTGAGTGACCATGAGCACCTAATATCCCATTGATGTAAACGGAAGCAAGGTTGCTTGGGTTTTATAATCAAATCAATGAAAGTCAATGTAGAACATTGACTCTTTGATTTTCTAAATTTTAGATTTGATTTGGAAGAACTAGAACATCTGATATTCATATAAATTCAAAGACAGTGTAGCTTGTTACTGCTTGGGTAGACACTACACGCACTGCGCGCTAACCGAATTGAATTCTGAAGTGTAAGCAAAAGCAAAATAACACTGTAAGAAAAGAAAGATCTATCCAAGATCTATCAAGGTGTAGAATTGATCGAACGATAAATGTCACAAAACAAAATTGTCGAAGGGATAGGATAAGGGAGGGATAATATCGATACATTTATTTTACATAAAATGGATAAAACTGAAGCACATATATGAATAAAACTAGAAAAAACTGGATAATATTTGAACAAACTGGAAGATTTTGGGATTTAACTGTTTGACTGGATCGAGAGAAAAAAAACTGGAAGATTCCAGTTTAAACTGGAACATTGGCAACGCTGCTCATGATAGCGCATCGCAAGGTAGCTTATTCTTCCTCACGTCGGTTTTGTTGATTGTGTCGTAGGAATCGCAGTCGTTCGTGTGTGTAAACGATTAATTTCAGATTATTGTTTTTTTGTTCGAATCACAATTTATCGTCACCTTCCTTAATTCAAACAACGCATTGAATCTACGCACGTACTCTCCTCTCCAGCTGATGTTTTACATGCATTGATGACAAAAGCGCGATTGTCATTTCTTAATTCGAGCAAGTGCGATTTGAAGTATTTCAATAATTCATGGTGCTCATTCAAAAAGGCTTCCAGTTCGCCGGCGGCAATACGCCTGGCTTCAGACGAATTGAGGTTACATGCGCATACATGGATGATAGTTTGACGAAACGTACGTAGCGCCATCTATCATTTAACAACGTAAATAAGATCGATAAGAACATTGGTATGGAATATGAAAGAAAAGACCATATATTTAGTGTTTCTTCGTCACCGCATTTATTTTCGTTTTCACGTGGTAACATACTGAACAAAGTAACGACAAAAAAGTCTACTAACATAGTCTTTGTGCAGATGATTGGACCAATTCATGATACAGTGGTAGCTTTGCCTCGAAAGCTATCGTATTTATGTTCGCTTCCGTACTATCGATACAAGTAAAAGCTAATGTATGCAAAGTTTGTAAATAATTTGTCACAGGTTTTTTTCGTTTCAGCCACGATTCTTTAGAGATCCGATTCCACCCCGCTGTCCAGAAAATCTCGCAGTAAATTTCCCGCCTTCAGTGGAAACACCCGCACGAACGCGTTCAGGTACATGAGATACTTCGGAATGGACACCTCGGCCAAACCTCTCCGCTGGGCATCGATGATGGCAGCTGCGGCCTCCTCCGGTTTAACCAACCGCATCACATTGGGAAACCGCATGCGTGGCTTCTTACACAGCCCGGTGTCGACCATGTACGGATACACGCTGGTCAGTTTGATGTTTGGTTTACGGGGATCCTGTCGGAGTTCTTCATACGTTGCTTCCATAATTCCTCGAACGGCCCACTTGCTGCCGCAGTATGGTACGAGATTGTTGAGACCAATCAGACCTGCCACTGATGATAGTGCCACAATAGCGCCTCGATTCTTCTGAATCATATCCGGGAGATATGTTTGAAGTATCTGCAAGAGAGAATCGCTCGGTGTTAGTGGTTAAATTAGGCAGGCAACCTCATGGCAACGCTTACCCAGAAATGAGCTAGAACGTTGATTTCGAAAGTCTTCCTAATCTCAGCCTCGGTCTGTTGCGGAAGCGAATGCGTTGGCATGATTCCTGCGTTGTTTATCAGAATCGTGACGATGCCGACCTGTTCCTTGATGGTTTTTGCTGTGGCAATAATCTGTTCCCGATTCGTAACATCACAGCTGCAGAAAAACAAGGTAGTTGATAATTAGTGTTGTCAACCCAATAGAACCGCCAAATACTTACACATATCCAAAAGCGTTCCCCTGTTGCTGCTTAATGCTGGCCACCGTTTCGTTGTTCATCTTGTCGTTGATGTCCAAACAGATCACTGTTGCTCCTAGCTGAGCGTATTGCTGGGCCAGACAGCGACCGATTCCGTGACCGGCGCCGGTTACCAGCACGATGTCCTTGCCGACATCTTCCGGTTTGGGAGGGACCGCCAGCAGGTAGAATGATTCCAGCGTGTAGTAGATCCATCGCGTTAGCATCACCAGGATGTCAACGATCAGGATGATCAGGTTGTAGATTTTGGTGCCCGCATTTTGCCTGCAAGAAGGCATTTAGGGTTGTTATAAATATTTCAAATTATTGGGTGCGATGGAATTTTCGGTGTTCATAGGAACGAACTACGGGAAATCCATAGGAAGGTCTACTAACTGACGCTCAGTGTTTTCATATGGTCATCAATATGTTGATATAATATTATGGACAATTGTTAAACGGAAAGTAATGAAGAGAAGACTCATTATTTATTGCATTTATCCCAAAATGTCTCGCGGCGAGTAACCAGCAGTGGTTGAGGGAATACATAACCAAGCTCATCACATACCATAACCTCCTCTTGTCTGGTCTCGAATGCGGACATAGCAGTCACGCTTACCACTACAACACCGGTATTGGCAGCTGACTAATGCATAATCATTCACCTCATTGTTCTTATTTGTTTCGATGCGAACGTTTCAATTAAACATCCATTTCAATATGAACTACCCGAATGAATGAATGTTTCTTCGCTTCATGTAAGGCGTCGTGCACAAATTACGTAACGCTAAAAATGCCATTTTTTGACCCCCTCCCCTCATATGTAACAAAAAGTAACACAAGACAAACCCCACTCTCCCTTATGTTAAGTAACGCTAATATTCACACAAAGTGAAAGTCGTTCGTTCAACATAGAAAAATTAGATGTCTGCCCAGGTCGGAATCAAATTTTCTTACGGATGTTTCTTATATGCTAGTGACATCAGAGGAACTTTCGACAAATTCATAGCATTTTGAACAAACAGCAGAAGGAAAATTAATGCTAACATTGGATTGGGATTGGGTTGGGATTGGTACATTCAACCCATTCGGCGTTAAGCTAAGAGCAACATGGACTCATATAAATTGATATTGATTTACACTACTCCTTGGTTCAATGCAGTGTTACAATGTTACATTTCACTACTTGCAAAAGGCTCTGGGATGTCCTCAAGTGACGAGTAAAAAGTCGGCTTAACACTTTCGATGCCCCGTCACCCAGATATGGGTGACACATTCCTCGCTCGAATTGAGTAGGATTTTTAGAAGGTATTTGATAGAATAGGCACCTAAATATAACTATAGGATATGAAGAAAAATAATAAAATCATAACCATAATATTATACTGTTTATACTATACTTTTTATTAATTTATAGTACGGGTGGTTTGTACTGCAGTTTTTTTGCAAAACCCCTATAAAATGCATCGTAATCAAATGACTTACCACAGTGAATCCTGTTTTCTTACCCACTTATCCACGCTATAGAGGTGATCTCTTTAAGAACATACCATATTAACATTTCTCCGATCTTCCAAGTAATTGTAAAGACGTGGTCATTTTGAAATCGAATCAACGGAATTTGTATAATGTTCTGCTCTTATTTTTTAAGGAACTTTAACCCAAAGATCACTCTTCCCTGGGAACTTGCATAATGAGAATGGATTATTATTCCTAAGCGTTATGTAGTTTATCCTTTATGAGATCTCGCTGTATCAGATCTACAATGGAGAGTAACTACAAATTGTACAGTTTACCCATCTTCAAGTTCAAGCTCGAGTCTTTCTAAGAACATTGTTGAGCCCAATGATCCATTGTGTTCATCTAGGAAAGGAATAAAGAAAACGATGTACGCAAACTAGATTCCAGTCAAAGACACTTATGTTCCTTCGACGTTTTAACGAAATATTATTTGCGATAATTATATAAGTACACTAGCTGACAGCTCACATGTTTTTACTAAGCGCACCTTTATAGGTCCAATCGCAGAACTGTTCATTGATCGATTTTCTACTCTACCCTTTAAAATTTTACAACTATAAAATTCCTAGTACTTCTAACAAAACTCGTCATTATAATATCAGATTATTTTCAGACACAATTCTTGTTCAAGATTTCTCAACCACTTGCAAATAACATGTTTATCCGTTACATGGAATAAATGTTCGATACAGAAAAGATGATAGAATAATGACAGCCCTAAATCGGACAATTCCTTACTCGAGTTTTGCTCTTATCAACACATTCGGTGATCCATTTTTATTTATATAGATACAAGAAGATATAGGAGTGCGTTTTATCACATTAAAAAAATTCAATTGTCATGTTTGGTAGAAATATGTGTATTATTTTTACGGGACCCCTTCTCCATTTCAGAGAAGGGAGGGGTGTCATACCATCATACCATCATTTATCATATTCAAAAACCTTCAAATGCCGAATTTGGCTCCATTTGATTGATTAGTTTTCGAGGTGTGCAGAAATTTGTGCTTCATTTGTATGGTAGCCTCCCTTTAGAGAGAAGGGAGGAGCGTCGAACCACCATAGAAACGTTTCTCGATCCCTAAAACCTCTATATGCTAAGTTTAATTCCATTAGTTCTCGAGTTTTCCAGCACCCTCCCCTCCTCCTCTTTAGAAAGGAGAAAGGAGTGTTAAACCATCATAAAAACATTTATTGCTCCCTAAAACCTCCATATGCCAAAGTTGGTTCCATTTGCTCGATAGTTCTCGAGTTATGCAGAAATTTATGTTTCATTTCTATGGCAGCCCCCTCTCCTTCAGAGAGAGGGGAGGAGTGTCTATCTACCATAGGAACGTTTCGTGCCCCCTAGAACCTTCACATGTTGAATTCGGCTCCATTTGCTTGATTAGTTTTCGAGTTATGCAGAAATTTGTGTTCCATTTGTATGGCAGCTCCCCCTTAAAGAGGGAGGTGGAGTGTCTAACCACCGTAAAAACATTGATTGCACCCTAAAACTTCTACATGCCAAATTTGGATTCATTTGCTTGATTAATTCTCGAGTAATGCAGAAATTTGTGTTTCATCCGTAAGGCAGACCAACCAACCCCCAGTCCCCCCTCATAGAGGGAGGAGAAGTGTTGATTCACCATATAAACGTTTCGTGCTCCCTAAAACCTCCATATGCCTATTTTGGTTTTATTTGCTTGATTAATTCTCGAGTTATACAGAAATTTGTGTTTAATATGTATGGCAGCCTCTCCCTCCCCCACCTTAAAGAGGTGGTTGGGGTGGTGCTCCCGTGGCCGAGTGGTTAGCGTCATAACTAACATGCCGGGTGTTCGGGTTCGATTCCCGTTCTGGTCGGGGGAATTTTTCGTCAAAGAAATTTCCTCCGACTTGCACTGTGATCACGCGTATTCTAGAGCTTGCCACTCAGAATGCATTCAAGGCGTGTTATTTGGCATAGAAATCTCAACTAAGTACTAATAAAAATGACGCAAGTAATACTACGTTGAGACGGCGAAGTTCCTCTAGGAACGTTAGTGCCATTGAAGAAGAAGAAGGGGTGTCTAACCACCATAGAAACATTTATTGCACCCTAAAACCTCCATATGCCTAATTTGGTTTCATTTGTTTGATTAATTTCTTAGTAATGCAGAAATTTGTGTTTCATTTGTATGGTAGCCCCCCTTAGAGAGGGGGAGGGGTCTCAACCTATCATAAGAACCTTCCCCGACCCCAAAAACCCCTACATACCAATTGTCATGTCGATCGGTTCAGTAGTTTCTGAGTCCATAAGAATCAGACAGACATCACTCCATTTATATATATATATATATATATATATATATATATATATATATATATATATATATATATATATATATATATATATATATATATATATATATATAGATAGATAATGCTTTGAATTGAATTTTATCGATTTTTCAAAAGTGAAACATTGTAGAATGGTTTTGGCTTTGTGAGTACAATACACAGAGCAATACAACATACAGTGTACAACACAATTCAATGCAATATTTCGATGCATTCTGAAATAATATCCGAAATAATGAAAAGCAAATTGATCTTCATAATTTGTTCAGATCTTGTGTGAATTTAGGAGGTCTTTTGGACAAATTGGTGGTTGGAGACATTCCGATCGATCAATCAATTTTTGCGAATTCGTACATTGTTTCTGGGTTAAAAGTGGCCACAAAGTACAACACATTGCAAACCGAATGGGAAGAAGTTTTTCCAGCAGTGAGAGCTGTGTTCTTCGGTAGAACAATGAAGGTAAAAATTCGCTCCACTGCGATTGCTATGGTTGTCACTAACACAATCGTTTTGGATTTTCTGTTGCCGTTCTGCGAGAAGTGCTGCATAGTATGAAATTCGCATAATTTCTTTGGCAATGTCGTTTTTGGGTGTGTTTGAGATCTAATTCTGCTTAGAAAAACGGAAAAACTAAAAGTGGGTTATATCTGTAATATAACCGCAAGGTGGACGTAGGACTACCGTTGACCATCAATAAGTTACAAACATATATCTCTAAGACATTCTATCTTTCTAATAAATAATTACCAAACCCCTTCATTGAGCCGCAAAATAGTTTTTAACGCTCAGAGGAGGAATTGATACCTCCTCGGAAATACCAAGCGCAAATCATAACCTCCTCAAAAAATTGTATTTTTTCATTAAAACAACAAATTAGTTGTTTTCTTTTCTAGTTTGTAATGGTTTGTAATACACGAATCGTCAGAGTATTTACTGTTAAAACTTGCTTAACGTTTCATTGAATACTTTATATTGAGTTGATTATATCGCGGCAGAGTTCATATACTCCTGGGTTGGTAATAAAATATAGCCAAATGAAAAAGAATTGATCAAAAAATTTAAATTCAAATTATCTTTGAAGTTGATTGAAGCGCACATTTTTTCCAAGTCGATTGAGCTGCAGAACATAATTCCATCGTATTTTGTTCGAACATTTGAGCTTCTAGGATGATTCAAGCAGAATTTTACATGAAATTGTATATCTCGCTACGATCTCCAATGTTACTTCGCCACCGTCATCTTCAACGTCAAACTCGAATATCTCACATTGTACCAATTTAGCACTTACAGGTGAATTTGTGGCTCAAATCGAACAATCAGTTTTGTTCTCTGTACCTAGCAAAAATCCCCCGTTCTCAAGGAAAGCCACAGTATTTCATTGTAAGAGAGATGACGTCTATAATTACAACCTTCACAATGCGGAGGGTTATTAACGTGCGAGGTTTTTTTTTCTTTTTCTAGAATTAATGGGCCTTCATTATATGCACACCATATCTGTGTGTACAAGGTTTAAAAAAAAAACAAGTATTTTCTTTTTTATTGCTCACCAAAAACCATTTGCAACAAACGCAAAGGAAAAACAATGCCTCTGGGATAACGAATCCCCAAACGTTCATCTACAGATCGGAATCCAGCCCGGTGTCCAAGAGGTCCCCCAGCATTTGGCCATTCTTCAGCGGGAAGTTCCGCATGAAGCAGTTCAAATAGAGCAAATACTTCGGGATCGAAGTTTCCGTCACACCCCGACGCTGTGCGTCGATAATGGCCGCCGCCGCATCCTCTGGCTTGAGCATTTTCATCAGTTTCGGGAAACGAGTGTGGGGCCGCTTGCATAGTCCCGTATCGACCATGTACGGATAGATACTGGTGAACTTTACGTTCGGTTTGCGCGAATCGGCACGTATTTCCTCGGACAGTGCCTCCATAATCCCGCGCACGGCAAACTTCGTGCCGCAGTACGGCACGAGGTTCTTGAACCCAACCAAACCGGCGACCGATGACAGGGCAACGATATGACCACGGTTGCCCTCGATCATATCCGGGAGCAGTGCTTGGATGAGCTGAAATATGTTTGAATCAGTTATACACTTTAGTGTTGGCTTGCTTCAATTTTCAATGTATCTTTACCCAGAAATGTGCCATCACATTAATATCGAATGTTTTCCTTATCTCGGCATCAGTCTGCTGGAGGAGTGAGTGCGTTGGCATAATGCCAGCATTGTTCACCAAGATCGTAACCACGCCAACCTGCGTCTTGATTTTGGCGGTTACATCTACAACTTGCTGCCGGTCGGTGACATCACAGCTAAAGTTCGGAAACCAACAGATTGACTGGACTTCATTCATTCACATCCGAATTTAAAGGAGAATTCTTACACAAATCCAAATGCGGTCCCGCCAGACTTCTTGATCTCGCCAACAGTTTCCGTGTTTGTTTTCTCATTTATGTCCACACAAACAACGGTGGAACCAAGTGCGGCATACTGCAGCGAGAGATACTTGCCCATGCCGTGACCGGCCCCCGTGATAAGCACGATATCTTGGCTGACATCTTCCGCCTCTGGGGGCACAACCAGATGAACGATGGCCATGATAATGTTGTACGTTGACTTGGCGAAAAAGACCAGCAGATCGATCAGAATGAGTACCGCATTGTAGAGTTGCACGCCGACGCTCGCCTGACTGAGTGCATGTTGAAACGTGTCGATCAGTTCGTTAGTCCTTACAGTTACGGCTACGAGAACGTTATGTACAAGATCGATGTCGATGTCGAGACAACACTGATGGGTGAACATATGGAGGATGGCGATAATGCACTTGAAGTAGGCCATGGCTGAGGTCCCTATAAGTGGGGTGTGTTGACATTACACTTACAAATGGTGAGCCCAATGCTACGCTATGATGGACGGATGCATGGGAAAGAAAAACAAGTGCACACAGAACATTTATGGATGGCTCGGTTTAGTTAATGCTGAGAAATGAATAATGATAATGCTGCCGTTAACCGCGTCCAGTCCACAAGGCTAATTGTGATGCGTTTAGATGCTGTGACCCAGTTAATGGTATTCATTTATACAGTACTAAAGTTGTCCCAGAGACGTCTGTTCATCTTTAAGGCTTGTTTAAGATTTGATAATTTAATCTTGTTTAAGATTTGATAATTTAATCACAATAAACTCATGTTGCAAAAATCGAACGTGTAGTGTATTTCTTTCGATCCTGAGTGTGAAACCCGTTACAATAAATCAAACTTATAGCTCCTTTAACCCAGCCTTGCCATATTTGTCACTGATTCGTCGTTCATTCATATCCAGAATTCCCCAGTCGGAACAATTGCTGCTTCCATACCGTAAAAATTGTGTTCCGTATCGCTCACACTTTGCGCCTTGGTTGCGTATTATTGCAATAAACCAGAAGGGTTCGACCGGAAGCTATCCGATTTCGCTTGAAAAGGAACCAGTTTCGTTCACTAGTTTCGCAACCAAGCGACACGACCTTTAGCCGAAGCGGTTTGATTCTTGTTTACGGCGATCAGTTTTATCAGTGTTATGTACTTTTTGCAATGATTCATCGATTGAAATGTCTGAGCTTGATTAGATTGCTTGTGAATTCTAGCTTAACTTTCAGATTGCAGAAAGTATAAGTCGGCAACGTGAAATTCAGAGAGATACACAAACGTTATTAAACACAACTTGCGTTTGTTCTCTTCTGTTCAACCAGCATGGCCTTTCGCCTTTTTCCCTATTTTTCTGAATTGGCTTTTTGTTTTGCAGTTTAACACTCCTATACTCGCGCATTGGTCTGTCAGACCGAGAAATCAATAATTCGTTCATTTCTCAGAAAATATCAACACTACGACTTTGGGATTCTCTCTAGCTTCGTTATTCGTCGTTCGTCATCGTTTAGCGTATCGCATGTGTTGGTACAAAGGGGACGTGTGCCACTTTTTTAACACTTTCGGTCTGACACACCGACGCGAGTATAGGAGTAACTCTTTTGGACAAGTGCATTTTTTCATATTCTAGAATATTGTTGTATAAAATGTATAAATTCATGTTAGTGGCGTGGAATATTTATTGAATATAATGCATAAGATCAATACCGGACTATTCTTATTTGATTTCAGTCCCTTTTGTAACTGGATTGAACGGATCCATATATTAACTATTCGTCGATATATTCGTTGTTAGATTCATACGTTCAAAAGTAAGGATTGCATTACCGTGCCAAAATTTCAATAACCGGTTATCCGGTAATGAAAATTTCTTTACTGGTAAAACCGGTAAATTACTGGTGAAAAAATACTTTGAAATAAACCATTTTCTTGAAGAAACGACTTTTTAATTAGTTTACAAGAAAACAATCAATACTTTGCTACTACTTGGGGACCACAAACAATGTTAATTTTGTCGTTTTCTGATCATCATTCCGATCTGATCTCATGAACGGAATTTCCAGGAGAGAAAAACGCATGTTCATAGTTCAATGATGTTGGGCGTACAGTATGAAAATCATCGAATACCATTGTCATGTATTTGCCTCTGATGGCCTCTGTTAATACAGTTTATAATCGATTACTGCAATCGTCGTTCAAGTTTTCTCTTGATGCTCAACTATTCTGCGGGTTCTGCATCGTCCAATGGTTTTTTCCCTCTTGTTGTCCAGCTACTGAAGTCTTAAGTCGCGAACGATTTCTAATGCCTGCTTGATCAATGCATTCCGTGACATTTGATAGAAGACGCCGAAGTCATTATTTATTATGTCATGATTAGGAATGGGCGCTCTTTAGAAAAAGATCGATCTTGACAAATTGATTTTCTAAACAGCGTAGGGATCGATCCACTGATTAAATCTGTACCAAAGAATCGATCTTTGAAGAACCAAATGTCGTTTTTACAATTTCTTTATTTACTCTATATGAGAACCGTCTTTTCTTCAAGCAGGGAATACAAAATTTTATATTTCTTTTCAAACATCAAAGACATTTAATTTTGTTACTCATTATGAAGGCCACAAAAAATTTAAAGCTCAGAAAAATTGCATTTCCCAGAGCATTCATCTTGAAACGTCATGGAAATCATTAAATAAATTAATTGAAAATTATGACTAGAAATTCAACAACTGGTATTTGTATTACTAGAAATTCAACAGCTGGTATTTGTTCAGAACTCCGCTAGCAAACATTCCATGGAATTCGTCCGTGCTACACTGAAAAACAGATCCATAAAAAGTTTTTCTAAGATCAGGAAAAATCGGAAGAAAAAGATCGATTTTCGTGATTTTTTCGAGTACAAAAAATCGAAGAAATCGAAATGGAAAAGATCGATCTTCTATAAATTGATCCAAGATCGCCCAATCCTAGTCACGACCACGAACAGAATGATTATTTATATACGCGAACTAATCTGCCTATACAAAACGTTTGTCCTTTCCTTCAGGGCTCCAAGCGGCTGCTTCGAAATTTCTGATGGTTGCTCCGATAGCTGTTCTAACCTATATTGCAATCCGACGTCAGGTTCATGAAGGGTGCAGTTTTTCCGCCATAGCAGTTCAACAGCGATAAGAACTGGTTCGAGGGCATCAACCAATCCCTTTATCGCTGTCTGTTCTCCATCGCTGAAGCTTATCCTGTGTCTCGTCTTCAGATCGAGCAGCTCTGAAGCTGAAGCTCGGAGGTCTTAGAATCGGCGCAACACTACCAGTTGTGTTTTTGACGTAGGACTACGTCTTTCATTTCTATACTGGGGTGTAAGTTCAAAGTTTCGATAACGAAAGCGTTACGCCGGAGAACGAGATTTTGAGCATTAATTGCTCCAAAACTACTGAACGAAATGGTATGATAAACAATTCATTCGAAAGATAAAATGTTTACGCGTTCTATGCTTGTTACTTTTTGATCCAAAAACTTGTTTCAATAGCCCTAAAAATGCTTTCAGAATAGGCTATTGGAATCACACCAATCGGTATAAAAGCGAGTGTCGCTCAGAAATCCACTCAGCTATGATTCCGCAACGATTGGGGTATCATTGCTGAATGAATGGATATTTCCCTAACACAGACTTCAAAACCATGGAGCCTTGAGAACCTGGCATTGCTAATTAGATGCAATCAACGAGTATTTTTGTACTCGTTTGCGCTTTTGCAAATCGGAATGTTTCTCTAACACAGACATCAAAACCATGGAGCCTGGAGAAACTGACATTGCAAAATAGATGCAAGTTGTGGGTACTTTTAACTCGTTTTTGCGTTTTTGTAAATCGGAATAAATCCCTAACACGGATTTCAAAACGATTGAGCGTGGGAAATTGGCATTGCAAATGAGATGCAAGCTGCGAGTATCTTTGTACTCGCTTGCATTTTTGCAAACCGAAATGTGTTTTCCCAACACAGATTCCGAAACCAATAAGTTGGGAAAATCGGCATTGCAGAACTTGGCAGTACTTTTATACTACCATGGATTTTTACACTCCGGAATACGTTTTGCTAACGACGTTTAATGATTAGGCAAAATGTTGATAACTATTTGCTACGATAACCACTATCATAATGCATGAATTGACCTAAATTGGAATTTGTTAGCAATTGAATTCGTAAATTGTTTAATTCATTCACTAGTTTAATCAATAATTTAATCAATACATACAAAAGATAGCTCTCCGCAGCAGCGATGTCGTACCCAATGGGAAACATCCGAAGTGTGATTATTGCTAATTGAAAATACACAAATGATCACTAAGCCAACGGCAGTCCTACGTCATCCTTGCGGTTATATCATAGGTATAACTAGAGACCACGGTTAATCGTTCGGGGGGCGCTCCGCTTTCCGCAAGAGCAGATCGCTTGCCACACCATGTACTTTTTGGCAAACTTGGATAGTTTCTGCGTGCGAATCTCCTCCGGAACGCTGAATTTGTCCTCTGCGGAAAAGAACAACAGGCCCGGCAGCTGACGAAAGTCCGCTTTGACGTAGGTTTCGTCGTCCATTACCAGGCAATGCGGCTTCGTCAGCATTTCGGTGTACAGCTTCCGGGCTCGCGTCTTCCCCACCATGTTTTGCCTTTCGTCGCGGTCAGGAGCCTTTTGAACCTTGTATGTACGCAGGCCCTCCCGCTGCTTGGTCCGCTGGACGAATGTACTTGACAAATTTAGCTTATTGGCGACATCCCGAACCGAACTTCTCGGATCACGTCTAAACTGCTTAACTACGCGCTTGTGATCTTTTTCACTGACGGAGCATCCATTTTTGCCGTTCTTCACCTTCCGGTCGATGGTTAGGTTCTCGAAGTATCGATTTAGTACTCTGCTGACCGTGGATTGGACGATTCCCAGCATCTTACCGATGTCCCGATGTGACAACTCCGGATTCTCGAAATGAGTGTACAGGATTAATTCACGACGCTCTTTTTCGTTCGACGACATTTTTCCAAATTTAGGAAAAATTGACAGTGAAGCATGGCCAACGTGATCTATACACTCTTATCTGATTATAAGCGAAAGCTGAAGATATAATTCCTAAAAATTAAATTTCTACAGCGTTTTTTCCGTGATGCAATTTGATGTGACACACCCTTTAATACATTTTTCGATCATATATTGATTCTCGAGTAATATTTCGAAGCGGCATAAAGGTAAATATTATTGTAAAAATTAAATTACCGAAATTACCGGTTATTGATAGTAAAATTACCGGTAATTCGGTAATGAAAAATGACCTGGTATTACCGGTAAATCCGGTTAACAATCCCTATTCGAAAGTAAAATATAGATGTTTGACTTTCGTATAGTTGTTCGCTAAATATAAAGGTCATACATATACACACTTGTGAAAGAATTTCACTTGAGGAAGGATTGTAAACAGTAAACTATAAACTAATCGGTAGCTTATGGTAATTTTTTACAAATACAGTTTCGGGGAAACTTTTTTATAATGGACAATATCGACAAGAAAACAAGAAAAAGAAAAGGAAGTTCCTAGAAATCCTTTTATATCATCTTTTTATGCCCCATCTAGAAAACGGCATTAATTCTTAGTTTACCAAGAAAACAGAGACGAAGAATATTAGAAATATCAAACTTTATATTCCAGAACCTTTATCATCTGATAATTATCTAGAAGGTCGTTATACATTCTTCTCTTCGATAAAAGACCCGAAAAACACGCAACACCTGCATGAAATGTAAAAAATATGTTTTTTCAAGCATGCAGTTATGCTACGTTCTGACTATGTTACTCCAATGAAACCACAATCGATTAATACGTTTTTATGTTATTTTATAGCTCTTTATACTTCCATGAATTATATTCAGTTGCTTACTTTTAATTAATAACAGTGAAAAATTCGAATTTCGTTATTCGTGTTGGAGTATCAAAAAATACTCTACTTTAAAGGAGGTAACATTAGATGACTATTAAAACATAATAAAGACGAAGAAAACATATTTTTTGGAGTTTTTTCATTCAATCATACCCTCTTCTTCAAATGAATGCCAATGAAGCCTGAAAAATACACAATGGCAACATTGCTGAGAAGTTCAATTTTCGGTCTGTGACACCGTGCGCGAGTATACGTGTTATAATTTTGCACTCGAGTACAGGAAAGTTAAGTAGACTTGCTTTTTGCTTAACATCCTTTCACACATCTAACAGGAAATCCACTATGTTTTACCTTGTCATGACGTTAAAACCACTCGATTTTATTCAAGTTTCGAGATGTGTAAGAGCTCGGTTCAAATGGTAGGGTATAATAACTGCATTACTGCCCATGTACCGCTCAGGACAACTCTACACGAGCTGATGATTGCGCCGGCTAGTGACCATTCTATCCTGGATTCCTCGAGTCGAGAAGACGCACCACGCTAGATATGGGGTACATACTATTGCATTGGAGACAGCAACATCCCAATTACGAGAACACTTGTAATACTAACCTCGAGCCCACCGCGAGTAATCGGTTACATATTACTAACATAGATAATAAGAAAAACTGTCAAAATATTGAACTCCGGCCCCGTCAGGCTAACGCCATATGAGCCTTGATAAAAATATATATTTTGGAAAAAAAAAATTGCCCATGTTTGTGTATGTGACGTAAGTGACAAATTGAACAAAATCGAAGTTTCCGTCGCAACGCATTCTACACAATGTAGTACGTATGTTCATCATGCAAACAACATTTTTTTGTTCGAAAACATTAGAGCAATTTCGAAAAAAAATAAACAGTTTGAACGCATAACTGACGTACAGCTTTCACACATCGTTCTAAAACTAACAATTACCGAGAAGCATCTCGTTTCAATGTTGTAATTACATAAATTTCTTCGTTTGAAACTTTAAGGTGATAATGAAAATAATCAGATTAGTAATGAAATCAAAATACTAGTGGTACTCGAGTCGTGGCCGGTGAATTCATGTCCACTTTCCGTGTCCCAGCTATCATAGAATCGCAACAAACATAAAGCACCCCTTCCAGACATTTCCTGAAATTTCGGCAAAATTCATTTGTTTTTATCCGACAACCACTAAAACTATCGACGGATACTGCAGATACCACTAGTACTACAGACAGGGCAACCTGGTGCTTACGTCAAGCTATGCGAACAAATGTTCATTGAAGCGATTCATTGTTTTAATTCACAAATCTTGTAGGTCCTCTCTTTACCGATATTATGATTTGGATTTGGCGTGGAATTGCTATGTATCCAACTCCACGATGTTTTACGTCAAAAAATGTTGGTAATGCTTGAGATTTTTCAATTGGTTCATCGTTAGATTCATAAAATGAAGTATTTTCTTCAGTACAACAGATTTTGGGGTTTGGACTGATAAATAAACAGGGTATTCCAGAATCTGAAGCGCCTCAAACGTGACTCAAACGTCATGAAACATTTCAAACATAAGCTGACTATCAATACGGCATCAATAGTCAATAGTGGGTGACCACTAATCCCGACCGTTATATTGGCTTGCTTCTCCATTACTTTATGGTGTACGTCGGCATATGTTCGGGATATGCTATGTTTGTGTGAAAAAAAAATATTTTAATAATAAAATAAATGAATACATTATTCAAAGTTGTCCACACGGAGTTTTCCTTCCTTCCCTCAGACATGGGTGACAACTTTTGTTTGTACTGAGTACCGTTAACTATTATTCATAGGAGCACCGTTTTGATTAGTGAACAAGTTTACTAGACATTGAAATTCGTTTAGAAAAAATGTGGACTGATACATTGTTGAATAAAATATAATGTTAGTATAGTTCTTTACTGTGGTGGCTGCGAGCAGACAAACGATCGGAACGGTAAAAAATAAAAGAGTTAAATGCTGTGTTACGCATTTGAGAAACCTGCTCCATCAATTTCAACCTGTTATTACCGGTGTAAACAGTTCCAGAGAGGAGATTTCGACACAATCGACAAGGAGCGTGAAGGAAGACCTAAACGGTTGAGGACAATGAATTGGAGGCGATATTGAATCAAGATCCGTATTAATTTTTTTTAAATGTATTGCTTATATGTTTGTATTGAATTAAAATCACTTAAAAATCAAAAAAAAAATCCTTATTCAAACGAAAATCTGACATTTTGATTGCAAACTGGATTATCATAAATATGAATCTAGAATATTGTATCTTTAGTCTAAATCTGGAATATGAATAAAAAACCAGTACAGGTCGGACTCGATTATCCAGAATTTTAGACTCGTTTATCCGGAGTATTTTATTTTTGATTTTCGAAAATTTTGAATAATTTGTATAATAATTCTAGTAGTAGAACACAGTTATTTATGAAAAATGCAAATCCAAAATGGCCGCCACCACAAAATGACGCCATATTATTTTATTGTGTTGCTGTTTGAGTAAGGTTAATAAATAAATTCAACTAGAAGACGAAGCCAACCTTTTTCATTATGTACTGTTGATTAAAGATTGATTCATTTAGAATCCGGAATCACAAAACAGTTGTATTTCGGAATTGGTTAAAGGTACAACAGAAGATTTAGTATCAAAATACATATAATTTATTGTTCTTTCAGAAAAAAAATATTCAAAAAATTATTCCTTTGGTCTTTGATATCGTTATATCGAGGTAAAATGTACGTTATATCGAGTGACATTATAACGAGGGTACGTTATATCGAAGTTCCCCTGTATGTTTGAGTGTATGTAGGGTTGTCCCACATTAATAGAAAATTGACCCCGTTCCTGATAACTGATTGATCTGAAATTTGGAACATACCTTTAATTCTACTGTCATTATAAAACTGCGTATTCCATGATCTAGAAAAATTTATTTTTGACTGCCGCTGAAAAATGCCTGGATGGCTTGACTTAGAGAATACACTACACTATGAACAACATAAATTCGAAAAGGTCTCCGCCACAAAATGGTCGACTATGTTTTTTTGTAATCCCCTCAATATTGGTATCAAATAAAATGATGTGACTAATAGAATACAGTACATCATCAAAATATTCCGAAAAAAGTTAGGTAAGAAAAAAAGAATAAAAAAAAAATTTTTTTTTTTGAATGGTTTTAATGTAGAGAAGTATGCTAATGATACAGATAATTTACTAAAAACTAGAAAATAAATTAAGTAAAAAAAACTTTTAAAGTTAAATGGTTGAATGTACTAAAAGCTAATAAATAATTAGACAAGACGCAGTTGGTAGTTATCACATCCGTTCCTTCATTAATCTAGGGCAATGATGAGACAAAAATAGAATCGTGGGGTATATGATGAAACAACTATCTGTGGATAATGGAAATCCAACGTTTATTTCTTACCTAATTTTCTTCGGAATATTTTCATGATGTACTGTATTCAATAAGTCAAATCATTTCATTTGATACCGATATTGAGGGGATTGCATAAAATACATAGTCGACCGCTGTTATGGCGGCGACCTTTTTGAATTTATGTTGTTTATTAAGTTTCGTGTTCTCCAAGTCAAGTCATTCAGCCATTTTTTGTGACGGCCAAATTGAATTTTGAAGATCATGGAATACGCAGTTTTATAATGACACCAGAGATGAAAATGTGTTCCAAATTTCAGATCAATCGGTCAACAGGAAGGAGGTTAAATGTGGTACAGCGCTACAGACAAAGTTACAAAGTCACAAACATACAAACGGGTCAACCTAGATAAAACCGTTTAACAAATAAATGCAAATCATAATTATATTACGTTTACCGAGAGAAAATTTGTTTTATTATGACTCCATTATCCGGAATGAAAAAAAATCAACACTCCGGATAATCGAGTCCGACCTGTATATGGAATTTGGACACTTCATATTTTTTTTTTTGCAATATAAACAAACTGTTTAAAGTTTCACATTTGGATTTGAAATTTTGTATACAGCCATTCCATGCCAAAACGATGACCGTCATATCAAATTGGAGCTAATAAACTATATTTTTTTATATATTTTCTTGAGAGGTGAGATTTTTTACATAACATATCTGAATATCAGAGATGCATTTTTTTTTCGTTTTTGAGATATGGTTTTTCAAAGAGAAATGGTTTTCAAAAACTGATGGTTCGAAAAAAACAAATATTCCCCCTTTTTCCACTACAAAAATTCATAACTTTTGAACTACTTTTGAACCGATTCAGATGATCGACATATACAATTGAAGCTTATGAGTTAGTTTTCTTTGAAAAAATATTACTTTTGGGAAAAAAAAGGTTTTCGTTTTTGTAATTATTGATTGAATCAGTTTTTCATAGTTTTCTCGGATGAAGATAGAGGGCGCTCTATTTTTTTATATTTCTTCTGGAATTTTTTTTTAAATTCTATATTTATTCTGGAAGGTTTATTTTTATTTTTATATTTTTTCTGGAAAGGTTTTTTTTACAAAATATATCCGAAAATCAGAGAGCAAAATTGCAAATTTAAATTTAACATGTTTAATGCAAATTTAACATGTTTAAAGTCTTTGTTCGACACTCCTATGTGACTACACTCGAAGATAATTTTTAGCACATGTTTTGGCATCCCGATTTATTACATTCAATGAGCTGAAAGATAACATAAAATGTTCTACTCCCCAATACATGTATATCATTTGTATAATATATATGCTAGAGCTAATATGAGGGAGCGAAACAGGAGACACATCTAACACGTTCGACGCCCAACGCGACGTTTTTGAGTTTCTCGCAGAGCCCAACTTGCGATTAAATTATTAAATGAAGATCAAACTTAGTTTATAGATAACTTTTACATGATCTAGCAATGTTTGTTTTCAATTGAAGACGAATTGATGACAATAACACATGCCAAAGTCATAGTATAGGGGTTTTGCAAAAAACTGCAGTACAAACCATCCGTATTATAAATTAATAAAAAGTATAGTATAAACAGTATAATATTATGGTCATGATTTTATTATTTTTCTTCATATCCTATAGTTACATTTAGGTGCCTATTATATCAAATACCTTCTGAAAATCCTACTCAATTCGAGCGAGGAAAGTGTCACCCATATCTGGGTGACGGGGCGTCGAAAGTGTTAAATGAAAGCATATAAAAGCTTTTCGTATAGTTTGCCAAATACACGGCCCAGACAGAGAAAGATATATTCTCGTTCAAGTTCTTCTTTATCGTCTTAGAAAACACCTTTCAACTTCATTTTATGATGAGGTGTGATATTACCACGCTCCTTTATAATAGCGCTGGCAGCTATATAGATAGCGTGGTCGTGTAAAGTAACTTTGCATTCCAGCCGGCTTTGGTTCGATCCCCATTGACGCGTCATAAGGACCTTTTTTTTGCACAATCCCAAATGAAAAGAGAAAAGAAAACAGAAAGAGATGTCTGCTCGCATACATACAAACCATTTTTAAGCTTTTAAAATAGCTTATTATTTGCGCATTTGACTCTCATGCACAGGAAATGGCATCTTTTCTGCCAAAGATGACATGTCTATAACATAAATCTAAACATGGAATTTGAATTCTACCATACAAATGGAACCCAAATTTCTGCATAACTCATGAACTAATCAAGCAAATGGATCCAAATTTGGCATGTGGAGGTTTTAGGGAGCAATAAATGTTTCTATGATGGTATGACACCCCTACCTCCTCTGGAAAGGAGAGAGGGTCCCATAAAAATAATACACATATTTCAACCAAACAAATTCCAACCAAATGAAAATTTTCGAAAAACTCGGAAGGAAAATGGGAAAATTCTGAAAATTCAATTCCCATTTATTCTACAATTACATAGTGACAAGCGTTGTTAGACCATTTGATGTTTGCGCCAAAGAAATTGATCTTTGTTCGAAAGTGGAAATGGATTTTAATGTGATAAAACGCACTTCTATACGTTCTTCTATCTATATAAATAAAAATGGAATACGATACGAGCAAAACTCTAGGAAGGAATTGTTCGATTCAGGGCTGTCTTTTTTCTATCATATTTTCTGTATCAAACATTTATTCCATGTAACGGAGAAATATATCATTTGCTAGTGGTTGAAAAATTTTGAACGGGAATTGTGTCTGAAAAAAATGTAATATTATAATGACGAGTTTTGGTAGAAGTACTAGGACATTTATAGTAAAGGATAATTTTCAAGGGTCGATCAGAAGATCAATCAATGAACAGTTCTGCGATTGGAACCATGAACATGCGTTTATTAAGAAAACGTGAATATTTGAAGCTATTGATAACAAAAAATAAATTTTGGGCGGAACGAAGTTTGCCGGGTCAGTAAAGTATAGTATAGAATAAAAAAGAAATTCCAAAATTCAAGATATGAAATTGAAAAAGGTGACTCGAACCTGGAATCTTACTAAGTAAAGCGAATCTGAGATGATACCAAACTCTGAATTCTTATAATTATATTTGGAATCAGCATCAGGAACCATATTATGAGATCTGTATCTCAAGTCTGCATTCTCTGCACAATTCCGATCTGGAATCCTAATCTTATTTTGAATCTCGAAACCCTAAAATGTTAAACAATGTGAACAATATAAACAATATGAACATGTCATTTTTTCCCGTCATCCCGAGATCTATAGTACTAAAACCTTACGAATCTACACTACGGTATGGATACCAAAAAGTAAATTAGATTCGATTGAAAAAAGATTCTCGAATTTTAAATGAGCAAATGGATCCAAAAAAAATGAGTATCGCACTCGACAATGTTGTTCGATTTTAATTTTATATTTACATCAGTTGGTTATTAAATGTGTTTTGACATAGGACTATGTCTTGATTTCTATATAGGGGGGTCACTCTACGAAAAATGTAATGATTCATTAAGAGTTTTCAAACGCATATTGCATAAAATCGTTGTTGCGACATATGTTGTGTTATGTACCATTAGACAGGAAATTTATCAAGCATTTTTTTGCTTAAAACATGAACAGTGAATATAGTGAAAAAAAGTTAACAATTTGACGATTAAACTGGGTATATTTTCTTTCGATTGCACTAACTACTCGCACTCCTCTCCGACGCAACGAGCAATCTTTTTGTCTAAATTCTGGCGTTTAGTTCACAATGTGAATTGATGCGTATAATGAATTATTCTCCATTTACCGATAATAGACATTTATCAGTTATTGTATTGTGTGTTGCCCAATCAATTCGTGTTCAATTCACGTTTTTATCGTGTAGGTCTTGCTACTAACAATTCATGTAATTGTGGTCCAGGATGTCATAATATCGAGCATGTTATTTGGTTATGTAAAAATGCAATTAATTAATTTAACTGGCTGCTGATTTAGAAGATCGAAAGAGTATACTCACGCATATCATATTATGAGTAGCATGAGTAGTCGCGATATTAATATCATGCACTCTATATATGTCTTCCTAAGGAACCCGCTTCACTTCCTCGAATGCACATGCCAATTCTCCTTTCTCTTTCCTATGCATAAGCAGAACTTGGCACCCAATGAAATCAATTCACTACAGCAGTTACACGAACTTCTCTAGAGAGCATTCATGACCAAAGAATACTCAATTAAGTTATTGACGAATTTACGTTGGATTTACAACCAGATGGCGCAGCAAGTAAAATGATGATGTTTATTTTTTTTTTGGTATGGAATTCGTTCAAGTTTTTTAGAAAAAGCAGAATTTATCTTCAAATTTGCCGGTTTCACGTATTCTTTCTACGCTAAGAAGGTTATAAATCGCCAACGTGGCAACGAAGGAGAAAATGCTATTTTTATCTATAAGATATTTCTGTAGTCATAGATTAATTTGACTTAGGCTTATATTTATGAAGATCTTAACTATTTAGACTTCTGTTTAAAAATGATACATGATGACTCTTTCTCTTCTTTTGCATAATTGAATAAACAGAAGAAAAGGGTAGTAATGGCTTTAAAAGTATTTTTGTGTACATTTTTGAACAGAATGTGGTTCCGGATTCTACCGCGTTATCTCATTTAACACGTTAAAGGATACAAGTTCGTACAGGAAACGATTTTTTTCAGGGCTTCTATTTGATATATGAAAAAAATACAGATTTTGAAAAATTCGTAAATTAGAATTGAAAATCACTGGAACAAGTGCATTGAGGAGACTAACAGTTCGGCTGAAAAGTTCATAAGGTTGACGTCTAGATGGCGCCTCTTGCAAAAATCTTCTTGACTATCACCAAGCACCATCTTTCAATGGACACGTGTCAAAATTTGACGGCAATCGGTCGATTGGTTCGTGAGTTACAGCATCGAGAGTGAAGCAACTTCTGTTATTGTGAAAAAATGGAAAAATCAAAAATCAATGAAAACGATGACAAAATTGCATGAATTAGGCTTCGAATTGCTTCCACATCCACCATATTCTACAGATCTGGCCCCCAGCGACTATTTTCTGTTCGCAGACTTGAAGATGCTCGATGGCAACAAATTTAAGTCCGATGATGAAGTGATTACCGGAACTGAGGCCTATTTTGGAAAACCGAAAGAGTACTATAAAAATGGTATCGAAAAGTTGCTAGATCGCTACCATCGCTGTATCGGCCTCGAAGGCAATTATGTTGAATAATGAAATTGAATTCTGCAAAAAAATAGTTTTACTGTGTTTTCTTATAAACTTTTCGGCCCAACTGTTATTGCAAAACTGGCTGTTGTCATCCTCGGTGAAGAGAATTTTGCGACTGGTATACGAAACCAAGTGAACCAAATTTCAAATTTCCGATAGACGTCTATTTTCTTATGCTGCGTTTATTGTAACGCCAGAGGCGAGTGAGATATTTGGTCGCGTCCACTGGTCGAGGGAAAACGAAGCCCTTATGATGACAAAAAACAAGCAAAACAAACGATGTTCGCTGCTTTGAGTATAGAAAAAGATATTAAATTTGCCTCAGCATCCATTATTTATACATTTTAGCGCAAATGGTCCCTACGTTGTTTACCCAAATACCCAAATGCACAGAACAAATATGAGGGAAAATGGATGGGTGCCATACAAATGATACAAATGATACACACATTTCTACATTACTCGAGAATTAGTCAAGCAAATGAAACCAAATTTGGCATATGGAGGTTTAAGGGTGCAATAAATGTTTCTATGGTGGTTAGACACTCCTCCCCCATCTCTAAGGGGTGAAGAGGGGAGGGGTCTGTATTTATTCTATCATATTTTCTATATCAAACATTTATTACGTGTAATGGAGAAACATGTTATTTGCAAGTGGTTGAAACTTGAACGAAAATTGTGTCTGAAAATAATCTGTATTTGTATTTTAGTATGGAATAAGAACCTAAAAGGTTGATGTGGATCTGTACTTTGATTGGTATAGGAATCTGTAGTTTGAATTGTACGAGTATATCAATCTAAGCTAAGTGTATCTTGAATGTGGAATTAGATTTTTAATCTGATAGCTGGGTCTGGAACCCTGAATCTGAATTCAGAATCAATACCTGGGAGCTACATTCGGAATTTGAATCCTCAATTAGAGCCTCAAATCTGGAATCGTAATTTATTTCCGGAATCTAAGTCGAATAAGATCTGAAATTAGAGACGACTTGGAAACCTAAATATTGGATCTGGATTTATGTTTGAAATTTTGACCTAAAAATAAATCCTGTTTTTTTTAATTTGGACTTTGAGTTACTAAATTTATGTTCGAAATCCATATACAGGCCGGACTAGATTATATACAAACTCGATCAAATACTAATTCGATTACAAATGATTCGATTATGTACAATTTTGGACTCGATTACATAAAGTTTTAATATTTTTTCATGTTTCAAATATGACTTGCTAAATAAAAATATAGGAGGTTGTGTTCAAGACACGCCCACATTGTTGACGTAGAACTACGCTGTAGTTTAATTCAAGTCGCTTGTTTATAACTGCGGATTTTTTTTTTGTAATGCTACGAAAATTTGGAAATAAACATTCTACCAGTTTGGTCGCCCTGAAATGTTTTTTTTATTGTAGAATCATTTGACGATAATTGTTTGATGATTCATTCTTGTGCCTGCAGAACAATACATGCTCGAGATAAGCGCAGCTGTCATCCTTAGTGGAGAAAGTTTTGCTACTGGCAAGCGAAACCAAGTCACATACAACATTTCAGAACGACATTTACTTTCTTGGTGACTAAATAAACGAAATAAACACTATCTGTTAATCTCAACAACCGCGAAAAGAGTAGCACTGCTTCATTATGATCAAGATTAGCGCAAATGCAATCCTAATTGAAAGCAGTTTTGCGACTGGCACGCGAGCCCAAATAAAATAATATCTTTTTGGTGCACAACTTTAACACCTGCTTCGCCATAGCGTCAGTTCGTATATCTTGGCTTGGAGTAACTAAATATACACACATTTATCTCCATTTTGCGCTCTTCTCAACAGAAGCCCTTTCCGTTAATATTGCCAGTCTAGATTATCTTAGCTGTCATCCTTTGTGGAGAGAGTTTTCCTTCCGTCATGCGAAACCAAATCACTGACAAAATTCCAAAACATTTATTTTCTTGGTGAGTGATGATTACCCACACAATTGTGTAGCTCAGAACTTTAATGCAATGGTGTCAGTTTGATGCAATGATTGCAATGCCAGAGGCATCAGCGAGTGAGTAATTTGGTCGCGTCCACAGCTCAATCCGAAACGAAGACATGTGATGAGACAAAACAAGGAAGAAAAAGCGATATTCATTGCTTCGAATACAGAACGATACTGAAAGTTTGTCTTCCTTCCTTGCCTTCAAAAAGGCGCTTGGAACTTCACTTTATCCATAATATTACTCCTCCATCCCCATTGCCTTGAGAAAGGCATTCGATCCCTCGCCGTCCAGCTCGTCCAGCAACGATGTTATTCAGTCGATTTCCTCACAAGCATATCATATATTGTATAGCATACCAAACAAATCGTAGGGAATTTCCGATTCGTTTGGTATGTAAATCGCCAAAATTCGTTCGCGGCAAAAATAATTATCAACGTTAACTTTATTTCATAAAAACGTGACCTGTTTTCTGATTTGGCACCCCTAATGAAAGACGTAGTTCTACGTCAAAAAAAAATTACCATAGAATCGTGTTTTTCATACCGAACAATGAGAATTTTAGAACTGATCTGGTATGTATGCATTGAAATTTCCCGGAAGGATAAAAATAAAAAATAAGCTATTGAACTTCGAAATGCCATTCAATCTGTAAATACTAGTCGACCGCCGAGTATGAGCATTCATGCAACATTATTACTCAGTTGATCCTATTGTTATCATCGCCACCCCAGAGATAAGCCTTAACCCACTAATATTTTACTAACCGATTACATTTGAATTCGGGTTCACACTTGTGTAAACTGTTCAATGTGTTTTCCAATAAGTAGAATCACTATCAACCAAAATATAAATATTATCACTAACTGATTTTACAATGATGAGCTTGCTTTTGGCTATAATTGACAGTAAACAGTGTGTTAAAAGCATCAACTCCCCGCCGCACAGTCTGGGGCGGTTGCGCCGGCTCACATGCAGTGTTTTGCTTGCATCGCAAGGTCACGACTCCCGCGTGGAACCACATGCTGACATTGATCAATTTATGAACCAACTTTTACCGCAGTAGTATTCTGCCCAACGGCAGGGGTCAATTGTCGTTCGTCGGCAATTCTCACCGCCAAAGCACCAAACATTCAAATTTTCTCCAAGACTGTTCGGTTGTTCGACCAAAAAAAAATCCATATTTTAAAGCAGAAGTGTTGGATGTAGCGACGGAAACATGTAAAATGCGCCAAACGAGTAAAAAACCGCACCCAATGAATCACACGCACGCACATAAAATCCAAGAATGAAACACGACCATAAACATTCCAACACATGAGATGTTAAAACAAAAATATAGCGAACACTTACTCTTCTTGTGGCATTATGGAGCTAACTTCAGAACCTCTTTGGGTTGGTTGAGAAATAAAAAAAAACACACTCAGTCTTGCCGGAATGGGACCAATGCGGTCAAGTAGTACTGTTGAACTGAAAGTTCCACTAGGTTAGCCGGGCAAGTCACACTGTAAACAGCTCAATCCCTCGAGCCTTATCAGTCCCTGCCAGAGATTGCTTCCTTATCAGCGCTCACAAAGCTCCCGAAGTGTTTAGCTAGCAATAATACCAAGCACTGACCGTTGAACGACGCCTTCAATCCGCGCCCGTTTCCGAATGCGATCACGTCAGAGATTTAATCGGTATCTGAAGTTGAAATGATTCTCTGATCCACAGGTGAAATTAATCCCAGATCGAATTAAGTTTTTCTTTCCCACCCGCGACGGTTCTCGCTTCTTTCGTCTTTCGCGCGAGGGCTTGAAATCGGCAGAGCAAAAAAAATCGCGAATAGCTGTTGCTTCGACGGCGACAACGGCGGCGGCGACCTCAGCGTTCTGACCTCCGGTTAAGCTGATAGTATCCGATGAACTGAAGTGGCGTCGCGTGAGATGCGAACCTCTTATAATGTGAGATAAGTTGCGCTTGCCTGAGCACTGCGCCACTGTGTGGGGGCTCACAGACATAGCACAACACACATGCGAAACCAAGAACCTTGTTTTTGTTGTTCTACGTGTATTCTGCACAGGATGAGGATTGCAACGGGTCCCCGGCAGCAGGAACTCTCGCGCGCTGAATATGGCAGTGTGAGTAGGCTGAACCTGTTTCTGATCTAGAAAGTAGAAGTGTTCCGGGTTTTCTCGAATCATTTTTATTGTTTGTTGTTTTTTCATCATTTCCATAAACCGTTTAAAATTAGAATACCGCGATGTGATTTTTTTCCGAACCGATATCGGATAGTATGTGCGTCATTCGTTTTGTACACGACGGAATATGTGGTGCACTTTTACAGTTTCGGCGCCAAATCAGGTTCTACAAGACGAGAAACTCGAGAATTGACCTTTCTGGTTCGGCTCTTCTAATATTTTATTCATTTCTACTTTCGGCGATCCTGAAGTATCCAAGATGTCAGGTTTTTTTTTGATTCTGAAACGGATTTGGAATTGGAAATGTAGAGAAAATTGGGAATGAAAAAATTCAAAATTGGTTTTGGGTTCTAATTCGATCCGCAAAATTTTTCGCGACTTTCGAATTTACGCAGGTTACGTATATTCGATTCTGGAACTTTTTGTGGCATTATGTTGGTACTCATGTCTCTCACTCATGCTGACAAGTACGATTATTTTGAATGTTCAGTTAAGTTTTGACAATTGCTTTTCTTACACGTGTTTTGGTTCATCTTCGATTTTTGTCTATTGCCTATCTCTAGAGAAATCCCTTCGCAATGCCGAAGCAAAATTGACTAAGGCTATGGAAATGCTTAATGGAATGGGATAGAATGGACCACTCCATCTACAAGAGCTGTTCTAAATGTGTCACGATTTTTGTATACCGTTCTGAATCATATTTCGGACACTTTGTTCTTAATGTACTGATGATATAACTATAAAATTAATATCACAATTGCTTCTTTAGAGTAATCCCTTGGTTTCACTATCACTTCATTTGAGAATTACATTTGAATTATTACATAGTAGGAAAAAATCCAACAACTCATTATCGTGTGTGTTTGACGTTTGCTTAGCGTGGATTTACCCCGAGATGGAAAATGAAAGGTGGGAAGATTTTTAAATCTGTGACGTCACAGATTTTGTTTATGTATGTTACTTTTCTTATAATAGTCCACTACATAGGAAAAGTGTTGATATTAAAAGTAAAAATAAGCAGATGAAATGAACAAATTAGTATTTTTTCTTAAATCAATGCTAGCGTTCAAAATCATAGGGGCCCAACTGAAATTTTAGCAGAAACTGAAATTTCAGTATTGTTGAGGTGTTCTAAACTTTATTTCAATCTTATTTTAATTCTCGTTACATCGACCAAAAACGTAAATGAACAAAGTCAGAGTTACAAAATCGTTTTTTCCTTTGGCGGAAAACATTTTACAGCGCATGAGAAAAAAGTAGCAAGTTTTTTTTCCGCGTAAAATGTACTTGAAAAATAAATTGAATAGACTCCATATGACCTAAATTGAGACGAAAAGTTTTCTGCTTCCGTCCTAGTTTTAGACGAATGAAGTGTTCGGCACCCTAATCGTGGAAAAAGAAATTACAATTGATAAACTAGATAAACTACCATGAAGATGCTCTAAAATCCAAACATAGTAAAAATTAGAATACTAATTCTGATATAAGAAGAAATAACAAAAATGAAACATTTTGGTTTGTGACATGTTCTGTTTATTTTTCAAATGATGAATGTAACGCGAAAAATATTTTTTGGAAATATGTAATTATTTTCTGTATATCCTTTTTCAACGTTATTCGTTGACACATTCAATTTTGTACCATTTGAGTAACTGACTGTTATGCCTGATATGTGAACTTCTTATCTTCCTGGCTACTAATACAATCAAAGTTTAACACAAGCAAAACCCGTGAATCTTCCCACCTTCTATTTTTCATCTCGGATTTACCCGTTCATCAATATTTAAATTTCTCCCGTGTTTCATCAGTTCTCATCATCGTTATCAGGTTACTGTGATTGCTTGGTAAGTGTTTCGCAGTTGATTATAAAATATAATCAAGTGTAATGTAATTTTCGTTCAAAAAATTACAAAATGAAGTGTTTGAAATTTGAATTTAATCTCTCCGAAATTTTTATTTTTTTTCTAAATAGTGTCCGAAGCTTGATTCTTATTTGCTTCATTGGAAAAGCATTTTATTCGATGATTTTTTTATGTTTTCAATCAAATAGGTACCAAAGTTGAAAGCTTAAGGGGGTATTCTAGTGTAGAGACACGAATTTCGGATGTTTTTTCGAATTTCGTAAAAATAAAACAAAAAATATTTCAACTATCCATTATATAATTATTTGTTCATCTAGCTTTTAACAATTAAACAAAAACTGGTCGAAGAAAAAATATTCATATCTAGTACAGCTAAGGGCTGATGAAGTGGGAAGGTTAAAAAAAATTGTGCCACGGCGTACACGATTCCAGTCCTTCTGGTTATCTGAAACAAAAAAATCGAACAGATTCCGAATCAGTAAAGATGCCGCTATCGCATGAACAAGTCAAAAACATCTTTGTAGACAAAATGGCGGCCGTTTGAAAAACAAAATGCGGTTTAAAACGTTCGTTTTACGTTTTCCGATTTTTTAAAAATAGTAAAATTTGAAAAGTATTATTTTTTAGAGGTTAATGTGATAGAGAGATGCCTGCAGTTTGTATCCATATAAGTACGACATGGATCGGTTCAGTAGAACTTTAGATATCGTGTACGCCAGTTTGAGAAAACTAGTTTCTAGAAAAACGCGTTTGAAGTTCATTGTTATGGCCGTACCAGGTTAGATACCGCATCACTAAAATGGCTCTAGCTCGGTATATAATAGGATTTTCGATAAGTCCTCTCTAGCGTATATTTTTGATTGCCTAAACTACAGAAATATGAATGAAAATTTGTTTGATTTTTTTCAAATTTCTAGACTAGAATACTCTTAAAAGCATATTGAACTAATTTACTAAAAATATCATTCAATTAATACCTGTGCATAAAGTTTAGGTCTGTTTTATGCATCATATGTCTTAAGCGTCCGAAATATGATTCAGAACGGTACTTATATTCGATTTCAGTTGTTGACGTGCTTGGGTTTCCGAGACGCTTCGTGTCGTTTACATCTTTTCGACCCTCCGAGAACATTTTTTCGATCTCCGATAATCGTTGTTTCGCTCCAAGGTAGGTTCACCAGGAGTCTCAATCAACATTCGCACTTAATGTTGCTTTTCACACACAATTTGATACAGATTCTTTGATCCATTTAGCAAAATCAAAGATGAACCAAAACACGTGTAAGAAAAGCAGTTGGGCGTCGTGCACAAACTACGTAACGTTAAGAATGCGGTTTTTGGACCCCCTTCCATCAGCGATCCCCCCCCCCCGTGTAACAATAAGTAACGCAAGGCAAACCCCCGTCCCCCTTATGTTATGTAATATTAAAAATTTAATAAAATCTGATAAATCGGATTTTTCTCTCCAACGAATATTTTCGATGGTACAGATTTTTAGAACCGCAAATTGATAACGATTTTCAGAAAAATGTTAATATTTCTGAAATGTTTTGTTTAAATTATATCCAGTTATCTTTAAAACCAGCACTGGTACCAAAGTCACAAAACGTTATGAAATATTTCGTTCAAAAATTTTCTTAAAAGTTAGTTTGGAAAATTTTTAGCGGAAAATTAAAAATATATCTTTGGGGTGCAATTGATCATTGATTTTTTTCATTATTTTCTAGTGTATTATGCGCGAAAATGTATAGAAATTCACTGATTTCTTTACCTATGGTTATATGCATGGTAATTCAAGCGTTTGAGCATACCAAATCTGATTTAATCCATCTACAGTTGTAGTTGTGCCTTTCTCATATCTCGGTCTAAAATTTGAGCTGCAGGTCATTCGGATACCGCTGGCCATTCGGATCCTAATGTGGCTAGAAATACTCGAATGTTCTCCAATGAATTAGTATTGACAAACCATGAAGATCGTTATGTCGCATGATGGGATTTGGGTCTGGTCATAAAGTGGTCAGTTCCCTATGGCATTTATGACTACTGAACTTGTTCGTATCGTTGGAGCCCGTGCACCGATAAAACTTTCAAGGATTTTCAAAAGGAACAAAATGGGATTTCAAATGAAACTTGTCGCGCCCAATTCGGTTCAACCGTTTCCTAGAAGACTGTGTCGCAACATTTTTTTTTTGTTTGGTTAAGAAATAAAGTTGTCTTTTAAGGTGCTTGTTTGCAAAATTGATTTTTATCACTTGTTTTAAGTAATTGTAACTATCTGATTGCCATTTCATCTCGTAAAGAATCAGCTGAGTGTGAATTAATATGTTTAGCATCTATTAACATCGTTTTGATGTGTTGAAAATATATTTGTTCACCATGCTCAAAAATGGCAACGAAATTCAATAAGAGATTCGAAGTGAACCACTAAGGAAAAGAACCTACAGCTGATCATTGAACGTTTAATATAAAAAAGTTTTAGATTCAATTGAATAATACTGTCGAAAATTTCAGTTTGTTTTTATTAGTTACTAGCTTACCCAGCTAACTTCGTCTCGTCCAAAATTTATGTTTCGTTATCACATCCACGTTTTCTTACTAATGAGTCCAGCAGCCCCATGGCCTTAAAGAAGGGGTAGGTGTGTTTATCGATCCCTAAAACCTCTATCTGCTAAGTTTGATTAGTTCTTGAGTTGTTCAGCAACCTCCCCCCTCTCTTTAGAGAGGGGAAAGGAGTGTCAAATCACCATAAAAACAGCTCCCTAAAACCTCCATATGTCAAATTTGGTTCCATTTTCTTGATAAGTTCTCGAGTTATGCATAAAGGGCCTGGCCGGGTAAGGGAGTAAAATGTGCCCCCAAACCAAATCACTAGCTGTATGGCAAATATTGTAAAGGATATTAAATAAGAAATTTTGGCGGTTTATTTATGTGGTTTGAATAGGATCTATAGTGAAAAACGTACTTTTTCGTTTATTTCACGCCATCCTCAAAAGATTCGAGATAAAAATTTGAGAAAAATATTGAATGTGCATCTTATTACGGTGTATCAAGTAAAAATATCAAAAAAAAATTTCAGATTCAGTACTACTCTAATTCATTTTTAAATGTGTTTCTACGGCTTTTCTAGATATGTGTTATTTTTTTCAGTGTTGCGCGGTACCAAATTTTTTTTTTCATATTTCCTAATAGTCTGGCTGGGTAGGGGAGTAAAAAGTCCCCCAAACCAAATCACCAACTGTATGGAAAATATTGTATAGGGTACTAAATAAAACATTTTGGCAGTAGTACCGTATATTTGAGTCCTTATATGGTACACCATATGATATATGGTGAAAAAGGCACCTTTTCGTTTTTTTCACGTCATTCTCAATAGCTTTCAGACAAAAATATGAAAAAAAAAACTGAAAATACATCTTACTTAGGTGTATCGATCAACATTTTCAAACAATTTTTTCATCAGAAAATCAAACACTAAAAAAATTTTAAATTAATTTTTAATTTTTTTTTATTTTGACATTCAGTACTACTCTAGTTTGTGATCAAATTTCTTCCTACGTCTATTTTAGGTATATGTGATTTTTTTCAGAATTTTTAGAGTGTTTTTCGCGGTACAAAAAAAAATTATATATATTTTCAGGCATTTCGAAAATTAAAAAAAAAATATTACTCTGAGACCTAATTTTACTCTAATTTTTATTTAAATGTGTTCGTATGTGATGTTTTTTCCACATGTAGCGTATTTTTTCTTGAATTTTTAGAAGGATTGTGCGAAAAAAAAAATGTTTTTTTGGCCTTTGGGCATTTTTAATTTATTTTGAATTTAGAGACCCATAACTGCACTAATATTTTTTAAATTTAGTTTTTCATGTGTCTAAATTTTGTCGGTATATTTAGAGCATTGCGCTGTACAATTTTTTTTTCTCGTATCTTAAAATATATGAGATTATCTTTACATTGGATTTATATGGTTTACCAAATTCATAGGAGTCAGCAGTACGATAGAGATCATTCAGATTAATGAGAAGAACAAAAATCCGATTTGTTTTTTTTTATTGACGTAGGACTACGTCTAACCGGAAGATATAGGGGGTGAAATGGAAATCTAGGCACTGAACAAGTAGGAAAGAATGCAAGATTTGGAACGCTTATAACTCGAGCATTTCTCAATAGATCGCAAAGGTTTTTGCATCAATTGATAGGAAATATATCTACGCATCTATCATGACGAATAACATTTCATTTTTCTTGTGATAAATAATTGAATAATTGTGAAATATTAAGCATTGTCCAAATACACTATGTGCCCATTTTTGATTGGTCCATTTTGTGCTCCTCAAATCGTACCGACCAAAACGGGCAACCAGAGCAGCAGCGAAATAGAATGAAGCACGATTGAAAAGGAAAAAGAAAAAATATGAACGAAACATTGGTCGCAGTCTCACACATGCGTAATTCTCGAGCCAGCCAGTTAGCTTAAAAATCCCCGCTCCGCTGCCGTAACGATCATTCTCATTCAAACCGTACACCACATCAGTTCGCATCACAACACATCAACAAACCAACCCAAGCAGCCATGTCTGGACATGGCAAAGGAGGAAAAGTGAAGGGAAAGGCAAAATCCCGCTCGATTTTCCCGCAAGGGTAGCTAGGCCGAGCGCGTTAGTACCAGTGCACCAGTCTACCTAGCCGGCGTTATATAGTTTCGGCCGCCGAAGTGATCGACTTAGCTGGCAAAGCTGCTCGCGACGATAAGAAAACCCGCATTCGGAACAGAACTCATTCGGTTCGGTGGACATCAAGACAACAACAGGCAGTTGCAGCGAGTGGCGAGTGGCAAACGCAATCGCAAAACGGCATCAGGTAGCAGAAGAAAAAAGTTTGTTCTTTATACAAACTGCTTTGGTGGCAAGTCCAGAACAAGGCGGCATCGAGGGCGTTCGAAATGTTTTTTTTTCAAAACCACGAGTACTAAGTTTTCTAAATTGGAACCATTCCATAAAACAAGGCGCTTTTCAGGGCCATTAAACCTTCCAAAAAAGAGTTTAGGAAATACAGTTGAATGCTTTCTAAAACATTATACAAAATAATAATAAAACACAAATTGATGTTTTCATAATTTGTTTGCCAGGATCTGATGAGTATGTGAATTTGGCAGTTGTTCTGAGCTTATTGATAGTTGGGGACTTTCCTGATTATTCAATTTTCACCAATTCTTAAATTGTTTCCAGATTGAAAGTACATTAATTTACAATTAGTTCGACATTTAGCTAATTGGACGGACATGTAATGCGACTTATTTAGTTGGACATTTTTGTAAACATAGAGATTCAAATTATGACCCCACATTGAAAGTCGACACTGTACCACTGTCATCGCAAATGTTCAATTACAGGTTAAAATCGCCTCCAATGCGAACTTAGTGGCGCTTCGGTACGTCGCATTGAATGTAATTTACTGTACAACATGTCACAAAACTGGATGGGAAAAAAATTTCCAACTGTGAAAGCTGTGGCGAGTGGCAAACGCAATCGCTAAACAGAAAGGTTTAGCCGAACAAGATGGGTATATCGAGAGATAACAAAACAATAAACTCTTTAGATTGAAGATAATCTTGTGATCCTGAAAAGGACCCTTTTTAGCCTGCATGTGAATCCAACGAGCGAACAAATCGTAATGAATGTATTTTTTTGCCATCGCTCCCTTTTAACGCTCATTCGTTCGTCTCGTTGGACTCGCCCCTCTGGCTGAGTCTGCCGATTTGTCTCTATCCTGTGAGTGTGTACCGCTAGAGTATAAAACACGCGGACCCCAAAAAAATATCTTATTTTCTTTCAAACCGTAAACCCGTGTGGTTATACGGCATCGGCATCGTGGACGTAACAAAGGAGGACAAGTTAAGGGAAAGGCAAAGTCCCACTCGAACCGTGCATGTGTGCAGTTCCTCGTAGGTGTATCCGCCAGTTGCTCAGCAAGGGTAGCTAGGCCGAGCGCGTTTGTACCAGTGCACCAGTCCACCTAGCCGGCGTTATATAGTTTCGGCCGCCGAAGTGATCGAGTTGGCTGGTAAAGCTGCTCGCGACGATAATAAAACTCGCATTCAGAACACAACACATCAAGACAACAACAGGCAGTTGCAGCGAGTGGCGAGTGGCAAACGCAATCGCAAAACGGCATCAGGTAGCAGAAGAAAAAAGTTTATTCTTTATACATAACTGCTTTGGTGGCAAATCCAGAACAAGGCGGAATCGAGGGCGTTCGAAAATGATTTTTTTTCAAAACCACGAGTACTAAGTTTTCTAAATTGGAACCATTCCATAAAACAAGGTGCTTTTCAGGGCCATTAAACCTTCCAAAAAAGAGTTTAGGAAATACAGTTCAATGCTTTCTAAAACAAATGGTCGTGATGGACGTACATGGGGATCAAAGACAATGTAAAGATGTATTCCATGTACGGGGCTAGTTGGTGAGCCTTCATAAAAAAACGCAAAAACACAACGCCAAAGGTTCTTTTCAGAACCACCAACATGTTCATAAAGAGTAAACAGTAAACTAATCCGTTTTTCAGGTAGATAGGTAGGTATTCACGTAGGAGAAGAAAATAAAACAATATATTTAAAATATATATTTAACAAAAGCTGTCCCCTTTGTATAGTCCTACGTCACTCCGGTTATGTCCCCGACATTACCCACCCGTCTTTTTTTAATCTCATAATTGAAAACCACGAATACAATAAAATAATCGATTTCAAGAAAATAAAAAAAATTATGCAGACGATGAAGAAATTTTTTTTTGTGTTCAGGAAAAATTACGGAACATGTAGAAAAAAGACACATACGAACGTATTTAAATAAAAATTTGAGCAGATGTGGGTCTCAAAGTTATATTTTTTTCAAAATTTCGAAATGCCATAAAATCTATAACATTTTTTTGTACTGTGTATTTATTTTTTTTTATTATTAGATGAAAAACAGGAAGTGGGTTATATCTATGGTATAACCGCAAGGGTGACGTAGGATTATCGTTGATTTAGAGATCATTTGTTTGAAGTTGAATCTGAATTCATTCTGAATGAATGAATATTTGGGGGACTTCGAAAACGAGAGTGTTACGTTGGATGCACAAGGTTTTATGCATCCAATATTAGATGCACAAGGTTTTATGCATCCAATATTGGATACGGAAATATTCTACTGATGGGGAAGAATAATCTTCAGAAGCTATTCTGTTAATTGCGATTGATCGAAAAATCACAAAACCGAATGTATTTGGTCACAGTGTTACATGGATAGAAAACGTTAAAATAAACTCTTTCACATGAATGTAATTTTAAATTCCCAGAGGAACTGGCAGATTATTTTCAGTAACGATTAGATATTACCACATTTTCCTCGATACTGGAAGCCCACCAGTGGTTTATGCTAACTCGATAACCATCTGTTAATAGCACTTGATTGAAACATATTTGGTCACAGTGTTACATAGATAGAAAACATTCAAATAAACTCTTTCACATGAATGTATTTTTAAATTCCCAGAGGAACTGGCAGATTATTTTCCGGATCATTCTCGATGCTGAATGGCATCCAAACGGAAAGAATTCCGTGCATGTATGTGTGTGTGTAGCGGCTGCTTCGATGGTCACCTTCTCTTCTCCTGAAGGATCGGCTTCTCTGTGCTCCCTCACAGGTTCAAACAAACTGCCTGCGTTTCAGGGCAGATCTCGATCCTTCGCCGTCCAGCACCCTCAGCAACGATGTTGTCTTGTCGATGTCCTCACGAAAAATGAATGCGTCTCACCACCAGAATATCGCCTAAGTATGCTTTTTGTGCGTGATTGAATCGAGTGAAGGCGTGGTTTACGATGGCAATTTTGAAGGCAAACTAGAGGGGAATGAACTCTCTGAGCTCGGAACTTTCGGCGACTGAGCAATAATCGATTGCGGGCGCATACAATATTGGATACGGAAATATCCTACTGATGGGGAAGAATAATCTTCAGAAGCTATTCTGTTAATTGCGATTGATTGAAAAATCACAAAACCAAATGTATTTGGTCACAGTGTTACATGGATAGAAAACATTAAAATAAACTCTTTCACATGAATGTAATTTTAAATTCCCAGAGGAACTGGCAGATTATTTTCCGGATCTTTCTCGATGCTGAATGGCATCCAAACGGAAAGAATTCCGCGCGTGTATATGTGTGTGTGTGTGTGTAGCGGCTGCTTCGAGATCTTCCCGGGGAACAGTTTGTGGCATCACTCTCCTCCTGATGGATTCCCTTCTGGCCTAAGGTGCACAAACAGGCTCTTGGTGACACCGTTCATTCGCGCTTTCATGATAAACGAAGAGCTTCACTACAACAGCGACAACATGCTCCAATCGCTGTTCAATTAGAACTGAGTGGATTTCCGAGCGGCGCTCGCTTATATACCGATGGGTGATTTCAATAGCCTGTTTTGAAAGCAATTTTAAGACTATTGAAACAAGTTTTTGGATCAGAAAGTAACAAGTATAGAACGCGTAGACATTTTATCTATCGAATGAAGTGTTTATCATACCATTTCGTTCAGTTGTTTAGGAGCTATTAACGCTCAAAATCTCGGTCTCCGTCGTAACGCTTTCGTTTTCGAAACTTTGATTTTACACCCCGGTATAGAAATGAAAGACGTAGTCCTACGTCAAAAATAGTTTGAAGATATTTGAAAAAAATGTTTGAAGATATTTATCAATCTAGAAAAGCCGTGGGAGCACATTTAAATATGAATTAGAGTAGTACTGAATATCTAAATCCTAATTTTTTTTTTCAGAATTTCAATTTTTTTTTTAGTACTAAAATTTATGATGAAATTTTTTTTTGATATTTTTTCTTGATACACCGTAGTAAGATGCACATTCAGTATTTTTTTTGAATTTTTATCTCGTATCTGTTGAGGATGGCGTGAAATAAACGAAAAAGTACGTTTTTCACTATAGATCCTATGTTAAACCACATAGAGGTTGAAATAAACCGCCAAAATTTCTTATTTAATATCCTATATAATATTTGCCATACAGCTGGTAATTTGGTTTGGGGGACTCTTTACTCCCTCACCTAGCCATACTCTTTGGAAATATAAAAAAATATTTTTTGTACCGCGCAACACTGAAAAAAATCTGAAATGTGTGGTTATATCTAGAAAAGCCGTAGAAACACATTTAAATATGAATTAGAGTAGTACTGAATTTCTAAATCCCAAAATTTTTTTTTCAAAATTTCAATATTTTTTTCAGTACTAAAATTTTTGATGAATTTTTTTTTGATAATTTTTCTTGATGCACCGTAGTAAGATGCACATTCAGTATTTTTTTCAAATTTTTATCTCGAATCTTTTGAGGATGGCGTGAAATAAACGAAAAAGTACGTTTTTCACTATAGATCCTACGTCAAACCACATAGGGGTTCAAATAAACCGCCAAAATTTCTTATTTAATATCCTTTACAATATTTGCCATACAGCTAGTGATTTTGTTTGGTGGCACTTTTTACCCCCTTACCCGGCCAGGCCCTTTGTGTTTCATTACTATGGCAGCTCCCCCTTAGAAAGATGGGAGGAGTGTTGAACCACCTTATAAATGTTTCTTCCACATGCCAAATTTGGTTCCAGTTGCTTGATTAGTTCTTAAATTATGCAGAAATGTATGTTTCATTTGTATAGCAGTAATCCGCCCCCCCCCTCTCAGAGAGAGCGTAGAAGTGTCATGCGAAGGTGACCCTAAAACCTTCGCATGCCGAATTTGGTTTCATTTGCTTGATAAATTCTCGAGTTATGCAAAAAATTGTGTTGCATTTGTATGGTAGACACAAGGTACCACAGCGAAGCGTGGCAGGATACAGCTAGTCTAGGAATAAAAATTCAATTTTGTAACGTAAATTAGAAAGTCGCTATATTTTGGGAACAGACCTCGTAGTTTACAAGTGTAGGTAAAGGAAGAATTCGACATTCCACTTTTTCCAGTATGTTCGAAAAGGGCGGTACTAAGCTGACGCCCCATAGGTCTCAGAAAAGCCGCTGCTAACTGAATTTTCAGTAGTGTCAAAAGAAAGAGGTTATAACACTGCCAATATATTTTTAGGTGTCATCTTTCCTGCTACCTGCATATAAGATTAGCGGTTCCTAACCGATTGTTCGGGATCGACAGGAAGCTTACAAATCTTGGTCCAGTTTAAACTGGATTCTTCCAGTTTGTGTTTCTCGATCCGGACAAACAGAAAAATCCCAAACTATTCCAGTTTTTTTTTAAATACTCATCAGTTTTATCCAGTTTTTTATATGTGTATTTTAGTTTTACCTATTTGGTGTAAAATAAATTCACAACGAAAAAAATACCCACCCTCTTTCTCTCCCTCCCCACCAATTTGGTTTCCTGGCATTTATCGTTCGATCGATTCAAGGTGTATATACCTTGCATCGATCTTTCTTTTCTTACATACTCAACTTTATGTTATTTTTCTCCTGCTTACACTTACGATTTCAATACGGTACGTGTGGTGCCTACCCAAGCAGCAACGTGTTATTACTTATTTATATAAATATCAGATGTTCTTGGTCCTTCAAAATATTCTGAAGTTCAGAGAATTGATCTACCATTTCATCCACAACTGGTGCAATTCTCGAATACACTTCACGGTGGAAACGAAATGAAACGTATAAGCGATGACAACGGTACGGTGTCGACACCAGGATACGAAATTAGTTTCCCACTAAAACTTATCATTATAATATCGAATTATCTTCAGATAAAATTTTTGTATGAGATTATTATACTACATGAAGAAAACAAAGTTTTCCATTCATATTAACACTAGTTTGATACGAAGAAGTAAATTTTCATTAATGATTTTTATTTGAAAAGTGTTCATTCTGCCTGAAAACTCATTATAATCTTCGACACTTCACTAACTCGTAAAATGTAGTTCAACGGCGTACCGTTTATTTCGTTTCCAGCGTGAAGTGTATTCGAGAATCAGGCCCATAGTAAAAAAACGAGCATTGGAATGGGTAATCGCTATGGACGGAAAACAATGCTCTGTATTTGGTGGGTGCTAAAAAGATCAATTTAAATCGAACTTTGAGTGGAAAACAAACAGGGCACCAAAAAGGCAACGCAACGTGATTTTGATGTGCAACACGGGCATCGTTCGTTTAGCAATCATGTGGGCTGGGCACTCGGCACATTTTCCGCCATCTTATCAGAAGGCAATCACCGCCCGGATTCGAGTGGTCTCCGACTATCCCGGGGACGCTCATGGACGCATCATGAGCGAGAATTAAACGGGATAGTCGGAAAACCCTTGAATTGATATATTTTGAGACGTGATCTTTCAGGGCTTCTGCGTGGGAATTAGGTGATACTAAAGTTGTACGTTTCCGAAGTGCATTTGGTTTGATTCCCATCGTGTGTGAAATATTCTAAGCAGAAGTTAGAAAAATCCTTTTTTTTTACGTGGGACTACGTCTAACCGGAATATATAGGGGGTAAATGAAAACCTAAACACAGAACATGCAGGAAAAAATGAAAGATTTCGAATGCTTATGACTCGAACATTTTTCAATAGATCGGAAAGATGTTTGCATCAATTAATAGGAAATATTTCTACGCGTCTATCACAATTAATAAAGTGCAATTTTTCATGAGATAAACAATTGAATAAATGTAAAATGTCATTATCTAAACGCCCTAACTGGCAAGTTTTGATCGGCCCGATTTGCGGTTTCTCCACCACAGACTTCAAAATCAATGCTGCTGTGGGAATCCGCTTTGAAAATATACATGCAAGTAGGGGTATTTTTGTCCCCGCCGTGTTGTGTTTCCCTAACACCAACTACAAAATCAATGTGCCTGGGAATCCACTTCGCAAATACATGCAAGTTGGAGGTATTCCGGGAATCCGCTTTGCGAATATATGCAAGCTGCAAGTACTTTTGTACTCGCTTGTTTTTGTACAGACCGGAATATGTTTCCCTAAAACGTACTTCTAAACTGAGAAGCCTGGGAAAATCGTCATTTCAGATACAATGATTGTTTGACAATTCTTCCGTTCACATATTTTGGTAGTCCTAGGCAACATATCAAATGTAAAAGGACGGTCATTAAATTTACTTGTAACGAAGAACATAATCTATTACAATGCATCAATTGGTCTTAATTGGCGACTGTTCAAACTTTTTAATTACAAAGTAAATATGTTGAATTCAATTGAATTCGAAAATTGTGTCATTCAATCGGTAATTTAATTGATACAATACAAATGTTTACTAAGATAATGATAGTCCCACGTCAACCTTGCGGTTATATCATAGATATAATCCACCCATTTTTTTTTCATTCATGTTTGTGTGTGTGCAAACGAGCAGTAGAACCTTTTGGGGGGACAACTCGAAATTACATTAAGACATGAGTGGTCAGCCCGAGATTACCCCGTTAGCGGAAGACTACAAGTAGCAGAAGTATCTTACCATAGGAGACATGAAGATTATCAGTAAATAGTTTGTTTGAAAAGTATAAATTAAACAGTATGGTTGGCAGACATTCTAATGCCCCATGTTAAACTGCAGGTTGACTTGAATGATAGCAAAATTGAAGCTTGTTGGCAGAAACAACGAGTTATTTTTCAATTAATGCAGCTCAATACTTTGGTTGCTATAGGGTAACAAAACAAAGCATTTTTTTAAAAATAATGTTTCTATGTTTTGCGGGTGATATTGAACAAAATAAGTACTGATGTACAACAGTCTTGCAATATTGCAATCTATTGTAATAATACATATTACTTCGTAGTAACGCATTGAACTCATGATTACGGGTCATATATTAATAATAAGCGGTATTTTTAAAGAAAACGAAGAATACAAGGAAAACGAACAAATTATTAACACCGATATGTTCCACTTTTTTTTTAAATGGGTAAAAATATATAAATCTTTTATAATAAGTACGGATCGGGACGACCGCATGAGTAAAAAAGAAAATGGAAAAATGCGGATCGGGACGACCGCACAAACAAATATGGTTCGGGACGATCGTATAAAAGAATTATAATAATAAGAGTGTGCATCTAATAATTTTACAAAAAAATCGAAATTAACGGTGTTATTTAAATTAGGTCGGATCATTCTAATTATATTGAATAAAGTCTTGTTTACGCAAAAAGAATTTAACATCATGTAAAAACTCATTTCTGTTATGTTTGAAGATGCAAGAAAATTGACGGAAGTCTCGCACTAAAAAGAGTTTCTTTCTTGTAGTCACCCGTAACAACAACAATATGAGCATAGCATACCGTATAAATACAATATTTAATTGTTTATTTTTAAAAGTGATTTTATACGAAATGGCTAATTTAATAAAACATTTACGTTGGATAGAGGATGTGTGGGAGAAAGAAAAAAAAGAAGGAAGGTATTATAATTATAAATGCACTAAAAATCGGTGATGATATCTTTTATACTTGTAGAAAATTAGTTGATTCGAGAACTGATTCGGTTTAAGATTTCCACAGCAAATATTATCGATTTTTAGAAAATATTATCGATTTAGAAATTTTTAGAATACAACCAGTCGATTTGTGAAATGACCAGACTTCCTGTGCGCGCGCTTTATTTCCGAGAGACGAGTGTCGATTTCCTCTTCCTCACAACCCTTCCATGTGCAAGCGATGAGATCGGACTTTAGCACGCGAGCTTGGGATTGGCTCTTTCTCTTTTCTTTCGTAAAATATTGAGAGGTTTTCAGACTTCCTGAGCGCGCGCGGCTAAATTTCGAGAGACGAGTATTGATTTTCTCCTCCTCCCAATCCCTTCATGTGCAAGCGATGAGACCGGGCTTTAGCACAAGAGCCTTGGTTCGGCTCCTTCTCTTCTCTTTCGTAAAATATTGAGATGTGCTCAAGAATACTTCGTTGCACCTCAACTTGAGTGATTCACATGTGTGGGTGCTCGCGAGACTTTCTCGTGTGCCTGCCTCAAAGTGACATTTGGTGCTGTCGGGGAAGTTGTGTTTCTGGTGTTTAAATTTTAATCTTCGTAATATGGCACGTAGAACAATTAGTGATGAAGAACTGTTTCACATAAATATCGCTGCTAAAGTCATCCAATCAATTCATTCATTTGTTGCACACAGCTCGCAATTATTGTGTGAGATATGAGGCTGAATAGAGCAAAGCACATTGTCTCTTCTACGTGCTGTGCGAGATCTCAGAAAGCCTAACAAAATGTCACTTTGAGGCAGGTACACGAGAAAGTCTCGCGAGCACTAATGCACGAGCATCTCTTCGTGTACACAACACATGTGCATCGTTCGCATCGAAACGCGATGAGGCATTTCCTGAACACATCACAAAATTTTACGTAAGAGAAGAGAAAGAGCCAATCCCAAGCTTGCGTGCTAAAGCCCGGTCTCATCGCTTGCACATGGAAGGGCCGGAGGAAGAGAAAATCGATACTCGTCTCTCGGAATTTCAGCGCGCACAGGAAGTTTGCTCGCTCGGCTGCCTTCTACCTCGCTCATTTGTATGCAGGCAGCTCCCAATGACTTTGTGAGATGCGAGACTGGATAACGTAAAGCACACTGTCTCTTTTGCGTGCTGTGCGAGATCTCGGAAAGTCTAGATATGACTAATAATCGATTTGGAAAGTGTTCGCGCCCCACAGTGCGAACGAGGAGCAAATATCCCTATTTCCATACTCCAATGTCCATCGGTATCCTTTTTCCCATCCGAGCCTCTTCCTTCCTTCCGAAATGTAGTGTGTGTGTGGCGCATAACACAATAGCAGCATATCCCGATGACGAACAACAGCCGAACGTATACGAACAGAATGAAAGTGCATACAGATTACTACCAATGCAATACGATCATTCCAATTCCAACATTTGTAGAAGTAGCATCGCGAATAAACCATCCGTGTTCTTGAAAGTATTCCAAAGTGTTTTGATTATTCAGTGTTTTAATTTTCCTGTGCCACATCTAATGGTCTCCTTTAAGACCAAAGTTCCGCATACCGATTATCTGAGCTATCATCATCCTTGCCTCCTTCAGCCGAAGGAACCGCCATTTTCCTCAATGGTGTGATCCACCAGAAAGCGATCAAATTAAAATCAACTCGGGGACTGATAAAACTACCATCGTTTGAGGAAACGCTGAAATTACGATGCGTACAAGGATTTTCTTCATCATAATGATCTACCATCTCCTGGAAGATTTTGAATATTTGTTTTTTTTTGTATGAGACAGTCATTTTCTGACTTCAAGAGGATTAATCAAAAAACTAATTCTTCTTTTATATTCAAAAATAATAAATATATGTATATAAAACAATTTAAATTTTTTTTTTTTTGATCCGATCATAAACAGTGGAAAGAATCTAGATACTGTATATATTCGAGTCCGCCCTGTATTGCCTGAAGGCGTCCGCTGCATATAAAAAAAATCAATTAATGTCGCATGAACATTTTTTCCCATCCCCATGCATGTAGCATGTGTCTAAAGTAAAATCATTGTGGTAACATTTTGGTTTGAGATGTCCAACGAATTGACTGAAACAATTTCGTTATTCTGCGACAACCTGTCCACAACCCTCTATTATTTTTCCATCACAACAACACACGAACTCACGCCTCAGCAGGTGTTGTTACAAAATAAACCGTAATATGATTCCAACTGGTTTTACATCTCCTTATTCTCCAGATTTGGCTCCCTCGAACTACTATTTGTTCCCCAATTTGATGCAATGGCTAACCAGAAAAAGATTTTATTCAATCGAAGAGGTGATTGCAGAAATTAATGACTATGTTGAAGAATAAAAAATGTTCTCCGCAAACAATTAAGTAGTATACATTTTTGCACGAACTTTTCGAACGACTTTTCGAATTAATCCCAAAATATTGAACACATAAAACCTAAAATCAGAAACAGTTGATTGAAAGTATGTTCATGGAAACGAGAGACAAACAATAGGACATCAGAGGCTGTCCTGGATCGTACATGGGGTCTCGAATTGTTATCACGATGTCAGCTTTTTTTGACGTAGAACTACGTCTTTCATTAAGGGTGCTAAATCAGAAAATAGGTCACATTTTGATGAAATAAAGTTAACGTTAATAACTATTTTTGCCGCGAATGGATCTTGGCGATTTATATACTAAACGAATCGGAAATACCGTAAGATTTGTTTAATATGCTATACATTAGAATCTCCTGGTTTGTAAATGGTTAAATTTCATGAAAACTTTAAGCGTTTCCATTTTCCCATACAATTGTTCTGTCCATTTGTGTGCTTTCCCGAACAGAGCTGTCAATAACGAGCAACTTATCAACGACCAACGGAGGGGAAATCGTAGGATTTAAAGTCTCCGTGAACAAAGGAAAAGTAGAAGAATGAAGGGGAATACTTGCCTAGAGTATAAACAGTGGATCTCGCTGAGGCAAACTTTCATTCGGCATCGGACTGTTGAGCAATCCAGTTCACTTTGCTTTCGCTGCGCTTCGATCTAAGATTGGACCCCACCAGTGGTAATCAAACCTGGATATCGTCGTTTGGTTGTTCTGTTCGTTTTTCGCGTTATTCGTAACGTGTGTTTTTCTTTCCGCGTCATAAATTGGACGCTTCGCGTAGTGTGTGATGAGCAAGAGGAAGAGGCAGGCTCGAGTCCTGCAAAAAACGAACGCATTGCCAGGGGCAATAAAATTTCGAGGCATCTAATGATGCACGCGATGTTGGTGCAGTGAAAAGCGCTCGCACTGAACCGAGCCTTCGCGAGTGTGACATCGTATCGAACAACAGCGAAGCAGGCGATTTCGGCGCGTCGGTTGAAAATGTAAACGCCGTTACCCAGACAGCAACCAAAATCAAGCTCCCCCCGCTGGTGGTGAAGGCGGTCGCTCTTGACGAACTCATCAGCGAATTCGCATCGATGGGTGTTACAGCAGAGAACAAGCTGTTTTATAATTATAATTCAGTCTCTTTCCAAGCAGTTAACATTGTTTGTTTTCCGTCATCATAGAGGCTTCATTGGTGCCTTTAAGAATGCATCAATGCATAAAACTGACGTTATAACGAAGCAAGCATTAAGGTTCTGCGCCAAAAAATTATTTGGGGAATACCAACCATCTTGAATGTCTTATTGGAATGTTATAAGTTATTTGGGTTCGCGTGCCAGTCGCAAAACTGCCTTCAACTAGGATTGCATTTGCGCTAATATTGATCATAATGAAGCATTGCTACTGTTTTCGAGGTTTTTATTAATAAAAAGAGTTTATTTCGCTTGTTTAGTCACCAAGAAAGTAAATGTTGGTCTGGAATTTTGTATGTGATTAGGTTTCGCTTGTCAGTAGCAAAACTTCCCTCACTAAGGGTGACAGCTGCGCTTCTTTCGAGCATGAGAAAGTAATGCAACGTTTTTCGAGGCCAGTAATATTAACAGAAGCGTTTATTTTGAGAATAGCGCAAAATGATGAGAAGTGTTTATATTCCTAGTAGTTTCGAGCCACTAATGTATGGCTCTGTATGCATGCTATGGCGAACGCTTGTTTGGCGCTTGTTTTACATTGTACGAACGATGCCTAGAGGTGCGATTCCTTTGAGGTAATACTAAATAACATATAGCATGATATTTGATACTTGCAAGTGTTGACATTGTTGTTGTTTCCATGCGGTGCCAAAGATATATTGATGTAGTTATGAGATGTGGAATAATGGTGTTGGTGCAACATGTATATAATCGACTGTAGCCGAGTCTATGTCAATTGCGAAAAAGGCCACCGGAATAGCGTTGGAGGTAAATTTTCAATGCATTGACATGAAATAAATTGCGACATACGATCAGCTAGTGTATTGTTTTGCGAGGGCAAGAATGAATCATCAATCTATTATCGTCAACTGATTCTACAATGAAAAAACCATTTCAGAGATTATTCTACTAAGCAGTTGTTTCTAAAATTTCACAGCATTATAGAATAATATCCGAAGGTATAAATAAGCGGTTTGTATAAAATAACAGCGTAGTTTCTACGTCAACAATGCGGTCATATCTTGGACACAACCTCCTATAATTTTTTCAATTTGCAGAAAACTTTTTTTATCACATTTGTTTATTTAGACTCAATAGCATTTTAGCTGTAATAGAGCGGAATTTTTTATTCGTGTACATGTCACATGTTTATCATATTTATAAATAGCACATTACACAGTTGCCATTTTTCGGCGTAAGAGTATTCCTTCTGTTTTTCCATTATCCAGTTAGACCATCGGACAGCGGAGACAGTTGATATGATTATTGTTGTATTATTAATAGGACAGCAGCCCGATGTTTCTTGCAGAGCAGATCTTCATTCGACCATGGATCGATCTCTATCGCTGATGATTGTTGCGTGGACATTTCGACTGTGATGTGGCGCAAGCGCCATTTTCCTCTGCTGTGACGTAATTTGATAGTGATGCGATGTGATTTTTTTATCTGTTCTGATAGTGTAGGATGAACGAGCTGGGACAGTAAATTTCACATAACAACTTCTTCCGTAAAAAACAGTCCATCCCCATGCAATGCTACTTTTATAATAGCGATTTTGTTTCAGAACTACAAATCATGTACTAAGAAGCTCATAAAATAATGTACTTTAAATTCATAAAACCAAACTCAAAATAACATTTATCCTAGATTGAAGTGTATTGCACTTCTCACATATAGCTCATAAATATTAGAACTGAATAGTTCAAACTCACCATTGTTGATTACAAGGATTCCCTTATATGTAGTGTCTTTTTTTTTCAGGCATTCTTGACGATGTTTACATTCCTTGAATTCGAAAAAATCGGTTCTGCCCATAATTATTACAGTCGGGTTCTCAACTACGTTAACCTGCTCGACGCATGCTACAAAGTTGGAAAAGTGTGTGAATTTTTCTCCCTGATGCTTTCTGATGCATTGCTCAACGGCATCATGTTGGAGAAAATAATTGGAAACAGATTCTCGTGTACGCCAATCGGTTGTGGAAACAGCGATTTATATTTGCTGTTTCCACAATAAACTGGCGTTGGTGGCTTAGCTTAAATAAAACTGCATTTTTTTCAAAAATCAAGCCGATGGCAATGTTTTTCTATAAACAATACACATTTTGTACAGATCAGATTTTCGTAATGTACGCGTCTGCTGATTATACATGCAATTTTATAAAAAGTCTCGTACTGAAAAGTCTTCCCTCTGGCGCTTGCGTCACTTTGCGATATTACGGCAGAACACAGAGATGGTCAATGAGGGTCCTGTGTTTTGAACACACGATCGATCGCTTACTAAGCATACGCGCAACCAATGTGGCTACGAAGACCCCCAGCCAACTTATTGTTATTCAATTAATTGTTCACCTTCTTCGAAAACGCTTTACGGATTATTTTCTCGAAAACAAAATTAGTCTAAATGTATTCGTCCAATTGTCCAGAAATTGGATTCAATTCCTGATAATTCCTGAAATTGTCTTTTCTTTCATTGAATATGTCAGTTGTAATATAGATTGTAGTCTCAATACATGAAAACATGAAAAAAAATATATGTAGAGAATTAGAACATGTGATGTCCATTTGGATCCAAGTGCTTTTCTTCTGGGTAGCCCTGCACTTATTTTTCCTCAATTTGTTTTCTGTTACTAATTCTAACGTACGTGATCTAATACTTTACGATTTACGAGCGGACGTGAACTAATTTGGCTCAAAAGACCTGCCTCGAATATTTGTAAAATATTCCAAAGAGTTCATAATTGCACTTAATAAATAACAATAGTTGGAATGTTATGGTATTATAATCATGTATAATTACATCCGAAACTAATCGAATAGCGATACGATTCAATGGTTTCATGAACACTATGATCGTAAAATCTAGCCCATGTTAAATCGATTGATAAAAAGGTAAGATTGTTTCCCTCCGGCCAGAGTGGTTACAGTAGAATATTTTACAACGTTGATCGCGTTTCTGCTTCCATGTGGAGCTGACCTCAAGGTTATGCGAAAAAATAATCGTACGTTCAAGAATTTTAAGGTCGAACAGTTTCGCTCGTATCAATAGTGGGCTCGAAAGCAAAAACCACACACACACACATCACCGGTTATGCCGAAAACAAAAATTGAACATAGGATAAAAAACAGAACCGTAAGAGTTCATATCCATTGATATGTGTTCGCAAATGTGCGTATGAGTTGGCCCGCGACTTCAGAGGTAAACAAGTTCTTTCCTATGTGAGACAGTACATGGTCGGTCGGTTCGGAACTGACCTACGACAGACAAAAACGAGAGTCACGTCTTGAAGCCTCGGAAGAGTCTTTCAGGGCTGGCCCTTGGGGATGCTATGTTTTACTGAAAGAAAATGAGTAAGTGTGTATGTTGCGACAGGTCAGTTACCGTGTCGCAAAAAGATCAATATAATTTATTTTTATCATCTTTTTTGTAATTTGTAAATTGGCCGAACTCATCAATCAAGCGCCGCTTCTTCCTAACCGCTTTGAGGAGCCACATTTTTTTTTTGTGCCAACAATAAGTTCGCGTGCCTGCCATCAATCAAAACATCATTATTCAATTTGTGTCACTCGCCAGCCGCAAATCTTTTCGTCCAATTCACTTTAGTGGCTCAAGACGATACAGGTTTATTCGTGAAATCCCATGGAGATTATGAGACTCGTCTCAGTTTGATCATACGAGAAACTTCGTATGATTTGTTTTTATGAGATTGATTTTGATACGTAAAGTTCATTCATTCGTCTTGTTCTTGTAGGAGGAGGACAAAGTCTTTCTAACGGTGTATTGTGGGCCATTTTCCTGTTGAAAATTAAATTTACAATTTGTAAAAAAAATCTAATTTAGTTTTTTTTGTACAGATTTCTTCAGAATTTCCTTAAGCATATGAAATAATACGCCAACCGACATAGTACCGAGGATTCCATCACAACCAAGAGAAAAACGACGGGTGGATAATGTCGTGGACATAACCGGAGAGACGTGGGACCTTCTCACTTCCTTCCTCCACTTTTCATTCGGTGTCCATCATCAGCAATATCCCTTCATTGCACAGAACGCTTTCGCTGAGCGGGGAGAACAATGGACACAGCCAGGATTGCAACATATACAGAACATTCTGTATTTTACAGATTTCCCGCCAAATTTCAGATACAGAATCTGTATGTAATGAATCAACCTTTTTATGATTTATTTTGTTGTTCCGATACGCCTTTAACAATTCATAAATATGGAAAATAAATTCAATATGAAAAAAAACCTTCATTTTTTTATCCGAACCTAACTAATATAATACCTTTCCTAAATTTCGGTTTTACAACAGATGGCGTAACTTGATTATTATTCCAGTGAATTAAATTCTCAGACATCGTTTAAAACCAATGGGCATGATCCGAAAGATAGGACATTGGGTACCGTATGAATTGAAGCCACGAGACGTCGAACACCGTTTTTTCACGCGCGAACAACTGCTCCAACGGCATAAAATAAAGGGTTTTTTGCATCGTATCGTTACTGGCGATGAAACGTGGGTCCATTACGACAATCCTAAACGTCGGGCAACGTATGTATACGCCGGCCATGCATCAACATCGACGGCCGCGCGGAATATTTACGGCCAGAAGGTTATGTTGTCTATTTGGTGAGACCACCTGGGTGTGGTGTACTATGAGCTGCTAAAACCGAATGAAACCATTACGGAGGACCTCTACCGACGACAATTGATGTGTTTAAGACGTGCACTGAAGGAAAAACGGCCACAATCCGAGCAAAGACACGATAAAGTTATTTTGCAGCACGACAATGCTCGGCCGCATGTCGCGAAACCGGTCAAAACATACTTGGAAACGCTGAATTACTACCTTTTCCGATCGCAACATGGCCTGGTTGACCAGCATTTTTTGATGAAGTCAAAAATTGGATCGATTCGTGGTTAGCCGACAAATCGGCCGATTATTTCCGTAAAGGGATTAGTGTGTTGCCAGAAAGATGGGAAAAAGTTGTGACTAGCGATGAGCAATACTTTGAATATTAAATTTGTAACCATTTTCGCAGAATAAAGCATTAATTTTTGGAAAAAAAACATATTTTTTCATATTTTCAGGTATGCCGCGTTTCATTACGCAAGCTGTAAACAAATGTAGAAAGCTTATGTTTAACTGCTAAACCCAGTGCATTTGAAACGAGACAAACGCTAACTATGAATATCAGAACTCACAACAATGCATCGAGTAATGTGGTATACCTGGTGGATATTTCAATATACTTTGTGGCGAACGGTACAAATGTCAAAACAACTGCAAGCAAGACACCGGCTGTGCGCCGCAAATTCCGAATTCTAATGCCAGCTACATGGAAGAGATACGAAATGGCTGGAAAAGATTGCCTGACTAATTTCGAACAACAGTATTCCACGCTATCCAATAAAACGACGGAAGCTACTATTCTAAGCTGAGCCATACTTTTGAAGACCTTCATGTAGTTTTCAGATGAAAAAGATGAGAATTTTGATTTTTCATTAAATTGTTTTTTTCTGCTTGACAACATGATATTATTACCTGTTTTTGTTTTGGTTTAATTAATTAGTTCATAATGAAGGAAACATCTAATGGAAAAAAACGCTTATTATTTGATAAAATTATATCTATTACTAGCTGACCCGGCAAACTTCGTCCCGCCCAAAATTTGTTTTTGTTATCAATACCTTCAATACCTTCACATGCCAAATTTGGCTCCATTTGCTTGATTAGTTATCGAGTCGACCTTGAATGTTTAAAGCGAACTTGATTAAAAATGTTAATTCCCACGAAAAACCACCCTATGTAAAATATCAGCTCAATCGGACTTCATTTACTAGTGTCGCACAGCCGTCAAAGTTTGAATTTTTTGAAAACCGAAAAATACCTACTTCGGGGTCATTAAGACTTCACGTGAACAGATTTTGAGAGATTTTAGACCCACGTAGATAATCATCTGATAATTTGGTAAATTTTTCATGATTTTTTTTTAAACTCTGCACATGGAATGTAGATATCCTTTTCAGAAGTTTGTGTGTAGTTTATGAACAACCCTAAACATTTAGTACCTTAGACAACACTGTTTCTGTTATTTTTACTAGACTAAACTGTTTGAAAATAGTATCGTTTCGTCTACCCCGCGGGTGGCCCTTCTTACCCCGCCAGCAAAATAAGAAGTGTTTTTTTATCATTTCAAAAATGAATGAGAAAACGCTGAAACAGTTATACAATCAACAGTTACACATTTTTTAGTAGTAGATTATTATATACTCAATGATATGTAGTACAACAAAAGTCCTAAAGAAAGAACGTTTAACTGAAAATTGGTTTTCTTAGGGGGACGGTCTTACCCCGTCTTCCTTTATCTGAATTCTGCGCTGTGTTCATTCGGCACTCTCGTGTTTATGATTTTTTTACACTTCGTGCTAATATTTCACGATTTTATCGACTATCAAACTATCAAATACACTTATTGTCGCATTTGTAGATTATCGACTAGCGTGAGTTTTCTGAGGAAGTTTTAACAGGAATAGCATTGGTTTGCGATTTTTCTGATATTGGGATGCTGGTAAGACGGGAATTTCGCGCAAACGAGTGTGGAATAACTCGCTCCAGACCATTTCGTAAATCCATAACGAAATGACTGAACAATTTTGAGCTGCTGATGGATAATCATTGCCAGGAACAGTTACAGCATACCTCTTTTGACGCACAGAAGGTAGCCGAAGACAGCGATACAAAAACTTCCCGGGTAATGTTGAAGAAATTAAAGAATAGAGAACAATTCACTACTATAGCATTGTGCACAAATTACCGTTTTGTCTCATATTCCGAATACTTAAGCTTCAATGGCCATTAAACAGTGTCTCATTACTCAAAATGGTACTCTTACGCGAAATTAATTTGATTTTTGAATACAATAGAGCTACAATAAAATTAATTTACAAATACATATTCATGGTGAAAAACTAAAAAAAAATTTAATCGCTTTTGTCTCAAATTCCGAACAGCAAAAATGCATTTTTTCTAAAAAGTCATAACTTTTAAAGTACTGAACCGATTCACATGATCGATATATCAAATTAAAGTCAAGTAGTTTTTTTTGGAAAAATATTATGCTCGCAAAAAAATTTGTTTTTACTTTTGTAATTATTGATTGTATTTGTTTCTTATAGTTTACATGGTTTCGGGACCAACGGCACTATATCGGTATCGATACCTTTAAATGGTGTTAAAATGAAGTCTACAACCCAAAAAATGTCAGGGTTTTGAATATTTAATTATTTATGACATTAAAGTTCAGTAAATTCACATTAAAAAATAAAGAGTTCGCAATTTGAATCATGCGTAGAAACTTGATTCATATTCCGAACACTATTTTTTATGAAGTTTTCGCATAAAATATCATTTTATTTCATCCATTTATTGTAGATTCTTACCTGTGCTAGACACTTGACATGAAAACAATAAACAAAATAGTTGAAAAAACTACTAAATTGACAAATAAACGATGCTTGTTTTTTACAGAATTTCCTAACGCAAACATTTTATCATTGGGTTTGAGAGTCACTTTTTTGCAAATGCTTAATATTATAAATTATAGGTTGTAGCGATTCCTGTAAATGATGTCAAAATGAAGGCTATAACCCAAAGAATTTCTGGGTTTTGATTATCAATTATTTATAACATTAAAGTTCAGTAAATTCACATTCACATCAATAATTCGTTCATTTCTCAGAAAATACCAACATTACGACTTTGCGATTCTCTCTAGCTTCGTTATTCGTCGTTCGTCATCGTTTAGCGTATCGCATGTGTTGGTACAAAGGGGACGTGTGCCACTTTTCTAACACTTTCGGTCTGACACACCGTCGCGAGTATAGGAGTAACTTTTTTTGGACAAGTACTTTTTTTTAAATTCTAGAATATTGTTGAATGAAATGTATAAATCGTATAAATGTATAAATGCATAAGATCGTTACCGGACTGTTCTTATTTGATTTCAGTCCCTTTTGTCACTGGATTGAACGGATCCATATATTAACTATCCGTCGATATATTCGTTGTTAGATTCAAACGTTCAAAAGCCAAATATAAATGTTTGTCTTTCGTATAGTTATTCGCTAAATATAATGGTCATACATATACACACTTGTGAAAGAATTTCTTTGTGGAAGAATTGTAAGCAATAAACTATAAACTAATCGGTGGCTTATGTAATTTTTAACAGTTACAGTTTCGGGGATATATTTTTTTATAGTGGACAATATCGACAAGAAAACAAGAAAAATAAAAGGAAGTTCCTAGAAATTCTTTCATATCATCTTTTTATTCCCCATCCAATAAAAGGCATGACTTCTTAGTTTACCAAGAATACAGAGACAAAGAATATTAGAAATATGCAAACTTTATATTACAGAACCTTTATCATCTGGTAATTATCCAGAATATACATTCTTCTTTTCGATAAAAAAAAAACCCGAAAACACGCGACAACTGCATGATATGTCAAAAATATGTTTGTTTCGAGCAAGCAGTTATGCTTTGTTCTGATTCTTACTCCAATGAAACCACAATCGATTGATACGTTTTTATGTTATTTTATAGCTCTTTATACTTCCATGAATTATATTCAGTTGCTTACTTTTAATTAATAACAGTGAAAAATTCGAATTTCGATATTTGTGTTGGAGTATCAAAAATTACTCTGTCTGGTGGGTAATGACTATTAAAACATAATAAAGACGAAGAGAACATGTGTTTTGGAGTTTATTTATCTAATCATACCCTCTTATTCAAATAAATGCCAATAAAACTTGGAAAAAAAAATACAATCTCGCACCGTGCGCGAGAATACGTGTTATGATTTTGCACGCGAGTACAGGAGGGTTAAAACACTTTTCAAATCAATAGAGAATTACAAAAAAAGAATACTTATCAAATATGAATTTGTTTCTTGAAAATGTCCATGCCACTGCTATTATTTCGAACATCACTTTATACCAGGGGTTTTCAAATGGTGCTTCGCGGGAAATTTGTGCTCCGCGAAGTTATAGCAAATGCTCCCACTTGAAAACCCACCTTAAAAAAATATCCTTCAATTTAATTTCACTGAGCATCCCGTTTTGTCTCATATTCCGAACAATCTCAAATTCCGACCACTTCATTTTTAAATGTAAATTTACTAAACTTTTATGTTATAAACAATTGAATAATGAAAACACAGACATTCTTTAAGGTATAGGCTTCATTTTGACATCATTTACAGGTATCGATACAGCCTATAATTTATAATATTAAACATTTGCAAAAAAAGTGACAGTCAAAACCAATGATGAAATGTTTGCGTTAGCAAATTCTGTAGAAAAAAACATCTTTCATTTTTCAGTTTTTGTAGTTGTTTCAACTATTTTGTTGACTATTTTCATGTTAAGTGCTAGATAATATATGAACCTACAATAAATGGGTGGAAAAAAATGATATTTTATGCAGAAATCTTCATTAAAATTAATATTGAAGTAGTGTTCGGAATATGAATCAAATTTCTACGCATGATTCAAATTCTGAACACTTCATTTTCAAATGTAAATTTACTGAACTTTAATGTTATAAATAATTGAATAATCAAAACCCTGAAATTCTTTGGGTTATAGCCTTCATTTTAACAGCCTATAATATATAATTTTTAGCATTTGCAAAAAAGTGACACTCAAAACCAATAATAATATGTTTACGTTAGCAAATTATGTTAAAAACAAGCATCGTTAATTTTTTAGTTTGTGTGGTTTTTACAACTATTTTGCTTACTGTTTTCATGTTAAGTGGTAGAAATGGTAAGAATCTACAATAAATGGATGAAATAAAATGGTATTTTTGCAGAATACTTCATTAAATTTAGTGTTCGGAATATAAATCAAGTTTCTACGCATGATTCAAATTGCGATTACTTCATTTTTAAATGTGAATTTACTGAACTTTAATGTCATAAATAATTAAATATTCAAAACATTGACATTCTTTGGGTTATAGACATCATTTTAACATCATTTACAGGTATCGATACCGATATAGCGCCGTTGGTCCTCAAACCATGTAAACTATAAGAAACAAATACAATCAATAATTACAAAAGCAAAAACAATTTTTTTTGCGAACATAATATTTTTCCAAAAAAGACTACTTGACTTTAATTTGATATATCGATTCTATGAATCGGTTCAGGTGTTTAAAAGTTATGACTTTTTAGAAAAAATGCATTTTTGCTGTTCGGAATTTGAGACAAAAGTGTTCGGAATATGAGTCAGTAACAAAAATGGTGTTCGGAATTTGAGACAAAAGTGATTAAACATATTTTTAGTTTTTCACCATGAATATGTATTTGTAAATCAATTTTATTGTAGTCAAATGAAAAAGAAGGCTCTATTGTATCCAATCAAATCAAATTAATTTCGCGAAAGTATACCATTTTGAGTAATGAGACACTGTTTAATGGCCATCAAAGCTTAAGTGTTCGGAATATGAGACAAAACGGTATAGTGATTTATCTTGTTACTTTGGGTCAGATGCCGTGTAACTGCGACTCGCAACCGAAATAGAGTTGTTCCCAGTTGGGCAATGTATATGCAAATAGGATTTGTTTTATTGATTGAAAAATGCAGGTGCTCCATCGAAAAATTTTGCTATAAAAAGTGCTCTGCCATAGAATAATGTGAAAACCCCTGCTTTATACAAATAGGAGCTGGGCACCTTTCTGTTAGACCCACAAAAACTTACTTTGTTGGGACAAGTTGCACTTGACATCGAGATAGAGCGATCGAAAGCTTGCCAGATAATGCTTGATTTGAAACCGGTTTCCACTAACCGCTATTGAAAGCTACTAGAAGCAGGTCGCTCGGAACGTCTAGAATGTTCTAAGTTCAATATCAGGGGTTTGTACGCTCAGTTCATTTGCGGTATGAACGAATCAAGATAAGCTACCGAATGGCAACCGATATTTACAAGCATGGACCGTCTCCAAACGGTGGTTATATTTCTTGTTTTACAAAAGCACACTTCCACTGTTTGCCGGCATAATTTTTGTTTGCATTTTCAATTCACAGTTTCTTCGGTGTCTCCTTACTTATGCTACATGACATTCAAATTCAACACCGCATTGACTCTCGTTGTGGGCACCTCGCCCTCGAATGCGTTTGCGGGGTTTTTGTTTAAGTGATGGCTCGTATTTTTGGTCTAATGATAATTTTATGGTCGTCGCGCTATGAAAAGGTCACCACCGGAGACCGCAGTTGCATGAATGTCACTCGCTCACTTGAGCTGAATTTGTATTGCGCCTATTATTAATGGACTCACGTGTTGCATTTTTTTTCTCTCTTTCAATTCGAAATCCCACTGTGCGACAAAGTGCTTTCCCGGTATCATTAGCGATATCAATCAGAAGACAACAAATTGCCTCGTATTTCCGCACGATAATTACGAACCCTGATGCTTATATTGAGTCTGAAACCCTCCGAATAACCACTGCCAGTGTCAAAGCTGCTTGTTCAGGGGCGGCGATTCGGCAGCTAAACAAATTATGAGAGGAACGACCTTATGCTGTGTCGGTGTCGTCACTGCACCTGTGTTAGCTTGGGCCACTTAAGATTTTGGTGGTCAAGGGCGGAATGCGATGCTAGGCTTCAAGGCATTCCACAGAAGTATTTTTTTTGCGTTCGTTTGTTTACTTACCGTTTGCTTCGTGTTTCAATTTGCTCGGTAGGTGGTGCTTGTTTGGTTGGCCGCGGGGGCAGTCGCACCTGGGGGTCTTCAAGGAATTGCCTGAAATATAACGCAAATTTATTGAGACGAATAGCTGTTGGTCTAGGGTTTAATATAGAATTGCTCAATTCGGACAGTCGTAAAGACAGAAAAGCAAGATCATAATTTCTGGCGCATCTTAAAATGTGTTAAGTTTGTCAATATACTTCAACCCATCCATAGGCATAGGTTTGCTGTTAAAGCTCAAATCATTTGATATGCGCAAAATGAACGGATCTATCCTGGAACCATGTTTATTTGTTTATTTGTTTATTTATTTATTTAATGAAACAAAAATGTTGAGTAAGCCAGGCCGCTGAAATTGTGATTGATGTTTATCGTGCCGATACTACAACAGAAAAATAGCTGCAATTTGATTTATTTTCAAAACAAAAAAAATATTTTTTTAATTGTTTTTTTGGTGCAATACAGTAAGTTATTATCTCTACTGCGAATTGGATCGTTTGAAGCTAGCGATTGACCAGAAACGTTCAGAATTGGCCAACAGAAGGGGTGTTGTGTTGCATCAGGACAACGCAAGGCCACACAATTCCTAGAGCTTGATTGGGATGTTTTAATGCATTCACCATATAGTTCGGACCTGGCACCAAACGATCATCACCTTTTCCTCGCATAGGAAAATTTTTGATAAGAAATTGGGATCAAAAGAAGATTGTAAAAATCTATATCTATGGTTTTTCGCTAATAAGGACCGAGACCTCTATGATAGAGACATTCTGAAGCTACCTTTAGAATCAAATTTTCAACAATTTTTCTAACAAAACGGTGTATATTTGACCCAAATCGGACAATCCAAAGCATATTAAAAATAGTTTTGAATTTCATACAAAAAATTTTTTTTTACTTATTTTATTTTCTAGTATTTAGTGAAGTATCTGTATCATTAGTATATTTCTCTACAATAAAACTATTCAACTTTATTTTTAATTTTTATTTCTTACCTGTCTTTCTACGGAATATTTTATGATGTACTGTATTCTATTAGTCAGATAATTTCATTTGATACCGATATTGATTACTTTTTCCCCAACCTAATATTTGGTAATTTGAAGCTTAATATAATGATTAAACATTATTGTTTAAGAGAAAATAATTGTAGCTCAGTGTACAATGTGACATTTTGACGTAGGACAACGTCTTATATTAAGGGTGCCAAATCAGAAAACAGTTCACGTTCTTATGAAATAAAGTTAACGTTAATATCTATTTTTGCTGCGAACGGATTTTAACGATTTGCATACCAATCGAATCGGAATTTTTCTAAGATTTGTTTGATATGCTATACATTACAATGCCATAGTCTGAATATGGTTCTAATTGATGCATTCCCATCTCCCCATACATTTATTCTGTCCATTTGTGTGCTTTCCCGAACAGATCTGTCAATAACGGGCAACTTATGCAGCCGCTAGAATACAGGTCGGACACCATTATCCGGAGACTCGATTATCCGGAGTATTTTATTTTAGATTTTCGGCAATTTTGAATAATTTGTACAATAATTCCATATTGAATAGCTAATATGGGTATCAAATGGAAGGATTTAACTAGTAGAATTCAGTTAATTATGAAAAATGCAAATCCAAAATGGCGGCCACTGCAAAATGGTGGATTTCATATTTTCTCAGAACCCCATCAATATGGGTATCAAATGAAAGGGCTTGACTAGTAGAATATAGTTATTTATGGAAAATGCAAATCGAAAATGGCCGCCAAGATGGCGCCATATATATTTTTTACAATCCTATCAATATGGGTATCAAATGAAAAGGCTTGACAAGTAGAATACAGTTATTTATGAAAAATGTAAATCCAAGATGGCGGTCACTGCAAAATGGCGGATTACATATTTTCTGAGAATCCTATCCATATGAGTATCAAATTAAAGGGCTTGACTAGTAGAATACAGTTATTTATGAAAAATGTATTATTATGTATGTATTATTTTTTCCAAAGCTCCATCAATATGGGTATCATATGAAAGTGCTCGACTGATAGAACACAGTAGATCATGAAAAACCAATATCCAAGATGACCACAGTTCCCAAATAAACATTTACTTTTTAAATGGTTTCATTCTGCTTGACCTGTTTATATGTATGTTTGAATGTAGGCGAACCAGCCCAGGAGGCTGAAAACCTCTCAAATAAAGAATAAAAAAAAATGTTTGAATGTTTATAGGACTGCCTCACATTAATAGAAAATTGACCCCGTTCCTGTTGACACTATGAACAACATTAACTGGAATAGGTCACCGACACTGAATGGTTGATTATGTTTTTTTTTGCAAGTCCCTCAATATCGGTATCAAATGAAATTATCTGACTAATAGAATACAGTACATCATAAAATATTCCGTAGAAAGACAGGTAAGAAATAAAAATTAAAAATAAAGTTGAATAGTTTTATTGTAGAGAAATATACTAATGATACAGATACTTCACTAAATACTAGAAAATAAAATAAGTAAAAAAATTTTTTTAAGTTAAACGGTTTGCAAAACTGTACTAAAAGCTAGAAAATAATTAGGCAAGTAGCGGTTAGTTATAACATCAATTCCTTTATTATTCTAGAGAGACTAAAATAAAATCGTGGGGTATATGATGAAACGACTTTGGATACTAACTTTGGATAATGGAAATCCAACGTTTATTTCTTACCTAATTTTCTGCGGAATATTTTCATGATGTACGGTATTCTATTAGTCAAATCATTTCATTTGATTCCGATATTGAGGGGATTGCGAAAAATACATTGTCGACCATTTAGTGGCGGTGACCTTTTTGAATTTATGTTGTTTATTATGTTTTGTGTTCACCATGTTCAGCCATTCTTTAGCGACGGCCAAATTGAATTTTTCAAGATCATGTAATACGCAGTTTTAAAACTACAGTAGAATTAAACGTGTCTTCCAAATTTCAGATCAAACAGTCGACAGGAACGGGTTCAATTTTCTATCAATGTGGGACAGTCCTATAAATATTCAAACATACATACAAACAGGTCAAGCTGAATGAAACTATTTAAAAAGTTATTACTGGGACTGCGGCCATCTTGGATTTGGATTTTTCATGATCTGCTATGTTCTACCAGTCGAGCACTCTTTCATTTGATACCCATATTGATGAAGTTTTGAAAAAAAAATATATATGGCGCCATTTTGTGGGGGCGGTCATTTTGGATTTGCCTTTTTGCATAAACATGTTCATGGACACCAGAGGTGATGATAATGATGATGATGATGGTCCCGCCTCCTTTCCCTACAGAGGTTTGAGCTAGACGAGTTATCTAAAAGATAATTTATTTATTTTTTTCTCAATATTGAAATCAGTTTAGCAAACATAAAAAACGAATTGATTTTATTTATTGATATAAGTTCAAAAAATTGCAATGTCAAACGACAAGCCAATGCTCAGTCATTTCCGCCACCGAGCCGATACGGTCCCGACGAGGCCCTTGCAGCCAAGTGATCCACCAGAGCACAAGTCCAACCGACAGCCTTGTTTTGGATTGAATAGGATTACCTTCATTTAGAGAAGTCGAGAAAAATTCCTTTACGAATTATTTCTAGACCGGCACTTAAAAAGTCTTTCAATTTAATATTCTTTATATCTGTGTCTCGCGCGCGACGCTCAAACTTTTGTAGACAACTTTTTTTCAACTTTTTTTAACTAATACAACTATAGAAACGACAAAATAAATATAAAAATAGTTCATCATCATCAAGTTCATGACAGACATTATAAAGATCAATCCAAATTGAAAAAAGATAATTTAAAAAATTTAAATAGTCTACCTAATATAATCCGTTCAAAAAAAAAAAACTTCGTCTGATTCATTGGAAAAATTGAAAACAAATTGCAAAAAAAATGTCTACATTAAATTATCCGTTCGTATAAAACTTCGTCAGTAAAGATCTTCGTCATAAAAATTTAAAAAAACAACTCGTTCGGCTGTTAATAAAACACAGCTTTTAAAGGGTGTGTCACATCAAATTGCATCACGGAAAAAACGCTGTAGAAATTCGCCCAGTAGACCGATCCTTTTGAAAATTTTAGACAGTAAAATAAAAACTACTAAACAACTTTTGGCATTTTCTTTTTATTCATACTTCGAGCCCAAGCCCTTATGCTCGCACCTTCCTCTTTACCCCGTCCATAAGGTTCTGTACAACGTCAAGTTGTAGTTTTTTATTTGAACAGAAATCCATTTACTCTTGAAGCCCGCCTCCGATTTGACAACTTTTGGGTTCTTCCGGAGGGCCTGCTTCATAATCACCCAATATTTCTCTATTGGGCGAAGCTCCGGCGCGTTGGGCAGGTTAATTTCCTTTGGTACGAAGGTGACCCTGTTGGCTTCGTACCACTCCAACACGTCCTTTGAATAGTGACACGAAGCGAGATCCGGCCAGAAGATGGTCGGGCCCTCGTGCTGCTTTAATAGTGGTTGTAAGCGCTTCTGTAGGCACTCCTTAAGGTAAACCTGCCCGTTTACCGTGCCGGTCATCACGAAGGGGGCGCTCCGCTTTCCGCAAGAGCAGATCGCTTGCCACATCATGTATTTTTTGGCAAACTTGGATAGTTTCTGCTTGCGAATCTCCTCCGGAACGCTGAATTTGTCCTCTGCGGAGAAGAACAACAGGCCCGGCAGCTGACGAAAGTCCGCTTTGACGTAGGTTTCGTCGTCCATTACCAGGCAATGCGGCTTCGTCAGCATTTCGGTGTACAGCTTCCGGGCTCCCGTCTTCCCCACCATGTTTTGCCTTTCGTCGCGGTTAGGAGCCTTCTGAACCTTGTATGTACGCAGGCCCTCCCGCTGCTTGGTCCGCTAGACGAATGAACTTGACAAATTCAGCTTATTGGTGACATCCCGAACCGAACTTCTCGGATCACGTCTAAACTGCTTAACTACGCGCTTGTGATCTTTTTCACTGACGGAGCATCCATTTTTGCCGTTCTTCACCTTCCGGTCGATGGTTAGGTTCTCGAAGTATCGTTTTAGTACTCTGCTGACCGTGGATTGGACGATTCCCAGCATCTTACCGATGTCCCGATGTGACAACTCCGGATTCTCGAAATGAGTGCACAGGATTAATTCACGACGCTCTTTTTCGTTCGACGACATTTTTCCAAATTTACCAAAAATTTACAGTGAAGCATGGCCAACGTGATCTATACACTCTTATCTGATTATAAGCGAAAGCTGAAGATATAATTCCTAAAAAATAAATTTCTACAGCGTTTTTTCCGTGATGCAATTTGATGTGACACACCCTTTATGTGTTAAATACAGTGCCTCTTAAATTGTCGAATCAAATGGAAGTACGCAAACGCATTTTGCGCGAACGGGAGCAAACTGTCGGTACGCGATCTCGCCAAAAAGGTAAAACTGCCGAAGAGTACCGTGTTTAGTGTGTGTAAATCGTTTGACCAGCGCTTAACTGTGGATCGGAAGGTTGGAAGCGAAACAAATCGAAAAGTATGCTCCCGACAGATGGACCGATAGGTGGTGACCATTAATGAGAAACATCCCAACCTTTCAGTTAGAAATGTGGCTCGAAAGGTTGGAAAATCAAAATCATATGTACAAAAAAAGAAGCAGAGGCATGAACTGAAGGCATACAAAGTGAAAAAGGTGCCCAATCGTGATGATAAGCAAACTTTCACTGCAAAAAGCCGTGCTAAGGTGCTCTACACCCAGTTTTTGCAAAAATGTTCATGCACCATAATGGACAATGAAACTTATGTTCTCGAAGACTTCAAATAGCTTCCGGGTCTCACTTTATATACTGCAATGCGAAGAAATGCCGTAGCCGAGTATTTCCGGACCAAGAAGCAGTCTAAATTCTCCAAAAAGTACTTGGTTTGGCAGGCCATATGCAGTTGTGGCCGAAAATCCAATTCTTTCGTGTCTACCGGCCCTATCAACAAATATGTCTACGAGAAGGAATGTCTCCAGAAGCGGTTGCTATCATTCATAAGAAGCCACGACTCTCCAGCGTTGTTTTGGCCAGGTTTGGCCTCTTGTCACTATGCAAAATCCATCCTGGAATGGTATAATGCACATGAGGTCAAATATGTGCCAAAAACAGCAAATCCACCGAACTGTCCACAACTTCGCCCAGTGGAAAAGTACTGGGTCCTGATTAAGCGAAAACTATTCGAAATTAAGAAGAAAGCGAATGACATTAATGATTTCAAGAGGAGATGGAAAAGCGCCGTCGCCAGCATATCTGAGGATACTGTACGGAACCTAATGGCAGATGTTTCCAAGAAAGTTCGTGAATTTTACAGACAACGTAATTAACATCGAAGTAAGCTTTCCTTGTTTTCGATATAAGTCTATTTTACTGAATTTTACTGAAATAAACAATCGGTTTTGTTGTATTACGTGAATTTTTGTTTTACTGGCATCATCTTGGTGACCGAAATTCAACGTGGGCAGGCTTTATGTTCAATTTCAATTGTTTATACTTCGACCATCTACTTAACGGATATAAATCTCCATTCAAATGTAAAACGACCTGATCTTAATGACTAACATAGTATCATCTGCAAAAAAATTGATCTCACAAAATCGTAAAACTCTTCGCATGTCACTGATATACATAATAAACAAAAGGGGCTCTAATACACTTCCCTGAGGTACTCCAAGATTATTCCCTAGGGGATTGGGAATTGAATCATTAAAAATAGTCCGTTAAGTTCTGTCATTTAAAAAGCTTTTAAATCATTTATTTGCAGTAGTCGTAAATCTAAAGCGCTTAATCGTGTTCGACAACAAGGGCCTAGAAATTGTTTGGAAAGCGCGTTTTAGATCCAAGAAAACAGCAATGATATTCTCTTTGCACTCTAGCTTCTCTTCCCATTTTGCTAATACCAAGTTCAATGCGGTTTCACAGGAATGACCTTCCCGATATCCCGATTGTTCTGGTATTAGCAAAGCATTGCAATTTAAATATTCCAGCAGCTGGCCTTTAACGACTACTTCTAATATTTTCTCTAGCGTGTGCAACATATTGATGAGACGAAACTCTGCGGCTTTGATCGTTCCAGCAACCTTTTGAATTGGAACTATTAAACCTTAGACACATGCCCAGTTAGCAAGGATTTATTGATAAGGTCCAGCAAGATGTGATCGATGACATGGAAGTAACCTTGACATTATCCACTCCAGCCGTTTTTTCTAAATAAAATAATAGCAAATAGTTCTAAGTTCGTTTAATGCGATTGGGTGAAAACTTTCAAACCTACAACTACTATTAACCGGCTGTTTTATTTCATCAGGTTCATCGACCAATTCAATGGACTGATTAATCAATGAAACACTATTGATACAATAATCGTTAATCTTAGATGATATAGCCTGTTTAGACTGTTCAAGTGTGCCATTAAATGTTTTGGACCGCGGTTTGCAATTACTAGGCCTTAACAAACATTCAAAATTTTCCATAACTCCTTGCTGTTGCCTTGATGCAGATCAATCTTCCTCTGAATATATTCACAACGAGTTTTCTTAATCGATTGTGAATATCTATTGCGCGCGTTCATGTACATATTCCAATGATTTCCATCATTTGTTCGACAAAATTTCTATGTACCATCTGTCTCTCTCACGTTTAAGGCGTAAAAGATGCAAATTGTACCAGCTGTTCGAGTTTTCCATAGTTACAAATTTTTGCGTAACAAGACGATTTGTACCCGTTTTTAAGGTAATCGTTAAAACCGCCGCTGATTCATCTAGATTACCGACCTCGGATGGAAAATCCAGGTCTCTCACTACGAGATTCGAAACAGCATGCTTCGCATATTTCCTCCAGGACTTTAATTTCACAACATCTTCGTTTACCACGAGATTATCTACAATATTGAGAATTAAAGTCTCATGATCGGTTAAACTCAAATTGGTATCCGTGATAAATAGCATCAAAATTGGAATAAACATGGTCAATTAGAGTTTTATGATTCTATTTCAATAACGTGTGTTTCAGACAAGAGGACTAAAAATGGACGCTTATCCTCAACAATCTGACATAACATTACGTAATTTGTTGACAGTCCCGCGATGTTCAAGTACAGTCAACTCTTCTATAACGCGGTTTCCATATAACGCGGAGATGAAATTGCGACATCCCTCCTATAACGCGGTACTCTTATAGCACGGTTTTTGTTCAACAACGTCCCATCAGAATTTTTCGTGCACCCAATGCATGATTTTAACTGGATATGTTTATATTAGGTTGGGGAAAATTGTTAAATTTATTTATTACCATTATTTAGTACTCGTTGTTTGGCTTTAGAGATCAATATTTCGCGTAATATCGATCATACAATTTCAATTTCAAGCTCGTTGTAAAGGTGGCATTTCAAACTAAAAAAAAATATAGGAGGCTGTGCCCAAGATACGACCGCATTGTTGACGTAGAGCTACTCTGTTATTTTATATAAGTCGCTTGTTAATAACTTTGGATATGATTTTATAATGCTGTGAAATTTTAGAAATAATTTTTAGTAGAATGGTTTGATCGCCCTGAAATGATTTTTTTTATTGTAGAATCAGTTGACAATAATTGATTTATGATTCATTCTTGCCATCGCAGAACAACCCAGCAAACATTAAATCGTTTAACAAGCATATGCCATATGCCCTAAAATTTGGTTGGCATATAATAAGCCTAACTGGCATATGCATGCAAAAGTGGAGGCCATATACATACATGGCAAATGCTTACCGAATTTGTTTGGATGAATATGCAACTTTGACCGGCTATAATAGCGATTAAGTTGAAATTGAATTGCGATCTAATATGAATATATTCATGAATTGTCAAAGCAACAAATACGACTTTTGCCATACTCATATACGATTTATTACAGACATAGAAAAAAAAAGTTTATTATAGCCTCACGAATCGCCATTTTTATATATGAGTATTTATGTTTGTAGAAATAATAATTGTCTGATTGACTTGTGTTGGGAGTGGAATATGAATGTTTAAAATGGCACAGATTTATGTTGAAAACTGCTCCGATGTGAGTTCGAACTCCGGTCGTCTGGATTATCATCCACCAGCTATCTCGCGCGGCTATCTGAAATTTAATTCAACAGCGGTTAAAACTTTCGAGTGCATCAGCATTTCATTGACATTTCAATATGATGTAATATGATCTTTATTAGGATCTAATATGATTTACTGTTTCATGATTTTCTTCAGCATGCAACACGATTTACTACAGTACTGAATCGATTTAAATTATACGCTTATACGACACACAAACTGCATCAGGGTAATATACGCATATGATGCGGATTAAATGTATTTTACAACAATGTACACCATAAAATTGATGTTTATTATACCGAATTGCGACTTAATTTGAAAATGGTATATAAAATCGAGTTTTTACATTTTATGCGATTTCAAATATACACGATACATACTTTGATTGATATTATATGCGATTATGATTTATTCGGATTTCTTGTAAGACTTGGCACGTGCAAAATTATACGATTTAATGTTTGCTGGGAATAGAACAATATACTAGTTGATCGTATGACGCAATTTGTTTCATGTCAATGCTTTGAAAACTTACCTCGAACGCTATTCCGGTGGCCTTTTTCGCAATTGACTTAGACTAGTGATCTGTTGGGCAGGCAACAGAAATCGCTGCATATGATTTGTATGTATCGACAAGATTCAGCTTTGTTTAAATAATTATTTTAGCGAAATAAAGGGTGTGTCACATCAAATTGCATCACGGAAAAAACGCTGTAGAAATTCGCCCAGTATTTATATTTATTCATTTCGTCAAACAAATGTAGACTACACACTTATACACTAATGTTACAATGTTTTCTTAGGTTAAATATTATTTTTGCGGTACATGTTTCATTTTAGCTGTTTTTTATTCATTGTTGTGTCAATTATTTCGCAGTGCTGATTGTATATACGCATCATGCGATTGATAGGGGCGTTATTTGCATAATTTGTTCTGGATGTTTTGGTTAGAAACAAATTTCGCGTTCTTAGTTGACGCCCAGGTACATAGAAATTTAGTTTTTCTAGTAATTCAGCTGACTGTACTCGTTGCGAAATTAGGTCATTAACAAAAGAATGCATTGCAAATTCACGGCGTTCTTTTAGTGTTTGAATATTTATGAGCATGCAACGTGCTTCATATGAAGGAAGTGGAAATGAGTCTGCTGCTGAGGTAGTCTGCTTCCATACAAGATCAAATGGTTTCACTCACCAGTACGAGTTTATAAACAAAAAAACTGAAGTTCCTCAACCGACATAATAACATCAAGATGGAATCTTCCCTTTGGCACTGTGCCTTCAACCGCAGCGTCCAAAGTAATGTGAGTTCTTCTCCCTTAACAAAGGGAGGGTTAACTTCACCCCATCACTGGTATGTTATTGTAGAACAACATTGCCAGCTTCTAGACAAGCAGCAACCCAACAGCAACAGCAACAACAGCAGCAGCAAATCAACAACAACACAACAAGGCGGTAGCAACCCACACAAACAGACCGATCCTTTTGAAAATTTTAGACAGTAAAATAAAAACTATTAAACTACTTTTGGCATTTTCTTTTTATTCATACTTCGAGCCCAAGCCCGTATGCTCGCACCTTCCTCTTTACCCCGTCCATAAGGTTCTGTACAATGTCAGGTTGTAGTTTTTTTTTGAACAGAAATCCATTTTCTCTTGAAGTCCGCCTCCGATTTGACAACTTTTGGGTTCTTCCGGAGGGCCTGCTTCATAATCGCCCAATATTTCTCTATTGGGCGAAGCTCCGGCGCGTTGGGCGGGTTCATTTCCTTTGGCACGAAGGTGACCCCGTTGGCTTCGTACCACTCCAACACGTCCTTTGAATAGTGACACGAAGCGAGATCCGGCGAGAAGATGGTCAGGCCCTCGTGCTGCTTCAATAGTGGTAGTAAGCGCTTCTGTAGGCACTCCTTAAGGTAAACCTGCCCGTTTACCGTGCCGGTCATCACGAAGGGGGCGCTCCGCTTTCCGCAAGAGCAGATCGCTTGCCACACCATGTACTTTTTGGCAAACTTGGATAGTTTCTGCTTGCGAATCTCCTCCGGAACGCTGAATTTGTCCTCTGCGGAGAAGAACAACAGGCCCGGCAGCTGACGAAAGTCCGCTATGACGTAGGTTTCGTCGTCCATTACCAGGCAATGCGGCTTCGTTAGCATTTCGGTGTACAGCTTCCGGGCTCCCGTCTTCCCCACCATGTTTTGCCTTTCGTCGCGGTTAGGAGCCTTCTGAACCTTGTATGTACGCAGGCCCTCCCGCTGCTTGGTCCGCTAGACGAATGAACTTGACAAATTCAGCTTATTGGCGACATCCCGAACCGAACTTCTCGGATCACGTCTAAACTGCTTAATTACGCGCTTGTGATCTTTTTCACTGACGGAGCATCCATTTTTGCTGCTTTTCACCTTCCGGTCGATGGTTAGGTTCTCGAAGTATCGTTTTAAAGGGTGTGTCACATCAAATTGCATCACGGAAAAAACGCTGTAGAAATTTAATTTTTAGGAATTATATCTTCAGCTTTCGCTTATAATCAGATAAGAGTGTATAGATCACGTTGGGCATGCTTCACTGTAAATTTTTCGTAAATTTGGAAAAATGTCGTCGAACGAAAAAGAGCGTCGTGAATTAATCCTGTGCACTCATTTCGAGAATCCGGAGTTGTCACATCGGGACATCGGTAAGATGCTGGGAATCGTCCAATCCACGGTCAGCAGAGTACTAAAACGATACTTCGAGAACCTAACCATCGACCGGAAGGTGAAGAACGGCAAAAATGGATGCTCCGTCAGTGAAAAAGATCACAAGCGCATAGTTAAGCAGTTTAGACGTGATCCGAGAAGTTCGGTCCGGGATGTCGCCAATAAGCTGAATTTGTCAAGTTCATTCGTCCAGCGGACCAAGCAGCGGGAGGGCCTGCGTACATACAAGGTTCAGAAGGCTCCTAACCGCGACGAAAGGCAAAACATGGTGGGGAAGACGCGAGCCCGGAAGCTGTACACCGAAATGCTGACGAAGCCGTATTGCCTGGTAATGGACGACGAAACCTACGTCAAAGCGGACTTTCGTCAGCTGCCGGGCCTGTTGTTCTTCTCCGCAGAGGACAAATTCAGCGTTCCGGAGGAGATTCGCAAGCAGAAACTATTCAAGTTTGCCAAAAAGTACATGGTGTGGCAAGCGATCTGCTTTTGCGGAAAGCGGAGCGCCCCTTCATGATGACCGGCACAGTAAACGGGCAGGTTTACCTTAAGGAGTGCCTACAGAAGCGCGTACTACAACCATTGAAGCAGCACGAGGGCCCGACCATCTTCTGGCCGGATCTCGCTTCGTGCCACTATTCAAAGGACGTGTTGGAGTGGTACGAAGCCAACGGGGTCACCTTCGTGCCAAAGGAAATGAACCCGCTCAACGCGCCGGAGCTTCGCCCAATAGAGAAATATTGGGCGATTATGAAGCAGGCCCTCCGGAAGAACCCAAAAGTTGTCAAATCTGAGGCGGACTTCAAGAGAAAATGGATTTCTGTTTAAAAAAAACTACAACCTGACGTTGTACAGAACCTTATGGACGGGGTAAAGAGGAAGGTGCGAGCATACGGGCTTGGGCTCGAAGTATGAATAAAAAGAAAATGCCAAAAGTTGTTTAATAGTTTTTATTTTACTGTCTAAAATTTTCAAAAGGATCGGTCTACTGGGCGCATTTCTACAGCATTTTTTCCGTGATGCAATTTGATGTGACACACCCTTTAGTACTCTGCTGACCGTGGATTGGACGATTCCCAGCATCTTACCGATGTCCCGATGTGACAATTCCGGATTCTCGAAATGAGTGCACAGGATTAATTCACGACGCTCTTTTTCGTTCGATGACATTTTTCCAAATTTACGAAAAATTGACAGTGAAGCATGGCCAACGTGATATATACACTCTTATCTGATTATAAGCGAAAGCTGAAGGTAGAATTCCTAAAAATTAAATTTCTACAGCGTTTTTTCCGTGATGCAATTTGATGTGACCCACCCTTTAGTTATAGAAATTACGCGCTACACTATATTAATAACATGCGAATATATGTCTCTTTACATAAAAATATTCACTTTCAGTGTCAAAGCAGAGAAAAATCGAAATTTCTGTTTTTGGGTATGATCCGTATTAATGGAAGCAGATTGATTATTCAAAAAGTTTCACAGAAACAATGCAAATTGCACATTGCGATTGTATAGCTGGATTAGGGGAAGTGTGCTTCCATTTAGGCTTTGTGCTTTTTGCCCTGAAATGCTGGTCTCGTGAAGAAGTAAACCATAATGAATATTCGTGTGCAGATATCCTTAATCGGTGGTTAGTTTCGCAAAAAAGCAGATGATTATGTTGAAATTAAGAACATATTCAGCCAGAAAGATCAACCAATCCTCAGATATGATTTCCGGGTACCTGAATGATCTGCGGAGAAGTGAAATATGGTTATAAGAAAATTGATCGGAAACGAAGAAAATCCATCGATTGGCCAATTCATGGAAAATACAAGGAAGCATTCGAAGGTGAGCCCGAGACATACTGATAATCTTTTCCTGTTATTTTTTCGATTGAAATCTAGGTGGAAAGTCGCTCAATGAACATCGCGAAATAGGTGCTAGTAAGTTAAGCAATATGCGTCACATAAAAGCTCTAGTTCGGTAAATAGCTTGCCTAACTGTTTCACAAAGTTAATGTTAGTTCTATGAAACATTTCGCGCTAATAGAAAGATCGCAACTACGTTTAAATCATCTAAAAGAACGTCGATTGATAATGAATCCGCTTCTGCTTCATAGAAGATACGAATGTAAACAAATTATGTTTGCCCAACAGATGCTCTACATGTATGTGTAGCAAGAGCCCTATTGCCTCAACCCTGTTAACTGCTTGGAAATAGACTGAATATTTGCCTCAGCAGAGATTCATTACTAATATCCTAACGCAACTATTTTTACGTACGGGTTATGAAACACGCACGTACGCACATGAATATCCATATCTCGATGGCTTGAAGCATATATACACAAGCTTATCTCCGTTTTGCGTTCTTTTTTAACAAAAACACTTTCTGTTAATATTGCCGGGCTAGATCAGCGTAGTTGTCATCCTTGGTGGAGAGAATTTTGCAGAACATTCATTTTCTTGGTGAGCCAACGATAGCCTAGCTTGATGATTCTCCACACAATTGTGTAGCTTAGAACCTTAATGTAATGGCGTCAGTTTTATGCAATGATTGCAATGTCAGAGACATCAGCGAATGAATAACTTGGTCGCGTCCACAGCTCAACCCGAAACGAAGGCATGTGATGACGCAAAACAAAGAAGAACAAGCCATGTTCATTGCTTTGAAAACAGCACGAGACTGAAAGTTTGCCTCAGCGAGATCCACAGTTTATACTTTAGGTAAATATTCCCCTTCGTTCTTCTTCTTTTCCTTTGTTCACGGAGGCTTTAAATCTTACGATTTCCCCTTCGTTGCTCGTCGATAAGTTGCTCGTTATTGACAGCTCTGTTCGGGAAAGCACACAAATCAGCAGAACAAATGTATGGTAAAATGGAAACGCTTATAGTTTCCATGAATTTTAACCATTCACACACCAGAGGATTTTGATGTATAGAATATCAAACAAATCTTAGAGGATTTCCGATTCGTTTGGTATGTAAATCGCCAAAATCCGTTAGCGGTAAAAATAGTTATTAACGTTAACTTTATTTCATAAAAACGTGACCTGTTTTCTGATTTGGCACCCTTAATGAAAGACGTAGTTCTACTTCAAAAAATTAAAAAATTTTGTTGTTTTTTGTTTGTTCCGTTCAGTTGTGAGTTACACGGTGTTAACAATGGAGGTCAACAAAGAGAAAATTCGGTTCATTTTTCACTTTTTATTTCATAAATTCGAAAATGCAAGCCAGGCCGATGAAATTGTGTTTGATGTTCATGGTGTCAATATTGCAACAGTAAAATACGTGCAATTTAATTTATTTTCAAACAAAAATTTTTGTTTGGAATTTTTTGTTTAATTTTTTTTAAATTTTTTCTCTGTGCAATACATTAAATTATGATCTCTACTGTCAACAAATAAACCGTTTGAAACTAGCGATTGACCAGAAACGCTCAGAATTGGCCTACAGAAGATGTGTTGCGTTCCATCAGGACAGCGCAAGGCCACACAATGTGGATGCGATCTGACGTAAGTGGTAACATCCATACCTCTCACACAGAAATCACCATTACGACTTGATTGTGATAGTCTGCAAACGAACATTATTCCACCGAAAAAGTTACTGCTCCCGATTATGAGTACAAACCGCTACAAACCGTTTGACGCCCCTTTCAGGGCTACGATTTAGAGTTTCAAAAGAATTAAACTAACAGATTTCTGAAGAATGAAATGAATTACATTTAAAAAAACAACTGTTCTGAACAATTACAGTCCTACGTCAAACTTCTGTCCGTGCCCCTAGGCCCCTTCTACTTTTTATTTTATTTTTTATAATTTTTCATGATCTCTTATTGGTCTCCATACTACGTACGAATGATGTGATTTGTACTCATTCTGAGTTTCTTATAGCGCGATTTCCATACAACGCGCTACGGATTAGCCTGGATTGTATGCAAAATCCGAGTTTCTTAAAGCGCGGTTTCCATATAACGCGGTACGCACTCACCGAGTTATAGGAGGGTTGACTGTACAAAATATAATATTGGTTCACAATCTGGAACCTGTTGCTATTTATTGAAATGCAAGCTGCTTTTTTTCAAATCAAAAAGTCTCTGATATACTAAACATTCAGAGCTAGATTCGGCATGATTGACTTCCATATTCTTTATCCATTCTTTATCCATTTTCAAACATTTTTTAATCATTAAAATATCAATATATTTATGTCAATTTAAATTCCAATCTATAATTTAGTTACACACGAGGAAGCACACTAAAGCTTCATGGCGTTAAATATTGTAGGAAGCAAAATAAATGACCTCACAATTTTTGCATTGCTGAGTACAAAGTCAACCTCAAAAAAAGTGTAAACGAATAATTGAAAAAAAATACTTCCTCGTGTCTTCTTTTTGAATGATAAATGGCTATAATTTTTACTACCATTTTTTTGTCACCAAACTTGATTTGATTCACACTCAAAGTTGGTACCGCACCGTTTTTTCCCACAACTATATTCCCATCTAATGTCCGCCCACACGCGATTGAAATTCTGCATCCGTTCAATTCACGCCGTTCAGTGTCATGTTGCTGCAACTAGTTTGTGGATTATTTGTTGCCGGGGAGATTGAATATCATCACACGAAGTGGCCGACACAGAGTGACAGTTCTCAGCTGTATATTATTCCACTTTAATAACATCCAAGCGTGATGTCGGTTTATCACTATTTTACCTCACGGTGAACTTACCTTTCGCTTCGAAATACCGATATCGCGTTATCAATATTATCATCCTGCAGCATGTTCATTTTGGAGATTGTTTTGTGCAGTCCTCGAACGCAAACTATCCAACACAAAAAAATTGAAAAAAAAAACAGCTGTGGCAATGGATGCAACGATTGCGATTGACAAATGTGCCCCCTTTTTCGAATCACGTCCGATTTCACACTTTAAAAATGAGGGTTATTTATAAGCCTCGCGCAAACAACCTGATTTTTTGGCATTCGACACACGTCACTATTATCAACACAAACAACACAACCAGTAATAATTACAACTTGTAGCACGAGTCACGATGCATCGAACAAGAACTCTCAGCCCCAATGATTCCTGCTGCGAACGGTCACTCCTCCGGGATGTGTCCTTCAGGAAAATTTTCTGGACTCTCTGCGGGGGCGCCAAACCTACGAAAACTTCCACGCTCGCAAACGGTTAGAACGCGACTGGACTCTTCTATGTCCGATGAACTGTTATCGATCGGACAGCGACCATCAAACGCGTAAGATCTGCAGGTATTGTGGAGGACGACGGGTGGGGTTTTCTGTACAGGTGTGTTTCATGATACGATGCGCTGCGGCGGTGTGTCCAACGTTTGAACCGTACCTACGAAGGCGTAGATGGCAGGGGGGAGTGCAAGGGAGATGAAGGACCGTGTGGGGGGTGGTGAGAATTGCCCCCAAACCATACTCATAGCCACTAGTAGCTGGGTAGTGTATCGCATCCACTATTATGCGTCTGTCGTCTGATGGATGATGACCGTCAGCTGCTGCCGGTGCAAACGATGGGAAGACAGAGAGAACTAGTCAACACATACCACCATCAAATGATGGAGCCACTATTCACGGTGCAAACGATTTTGGTGGCCCCCGCAGTCTCATCACTTTTGTAAACACCGCGTTGCATTGTTTGATGTTGATTTTGAGGCGGGTACGAACTGTCGGTTAGCGGTGAGCCTCCATTATTGTACCGAATAGTTCTCTCAGCATAAAACACGCTCCAGCTAGTACAACCCTGAAATACACAGAAAAAAATGAACACCGGCGTCGACTTTCGGAATGGTCAACGGTGGCGAACATGACAAGGGTGAATTTGCACAGAATCGAAATTATAGACACACAGACGACTGAAGCAAGAATCAAGTGGGATGAATCCGAACATACGAGAAGAATCGGAACAAGATGATAAAGAGGTAATGTCTTTCATGCTGAAACTGCAACTGCACAGATCCCCCATTGATGGTTGTAAAGTACCAACCACCAACAGACCTTGGCATGCTTATATCCGCATGCAGAATAAGCGAAACCACGGCGGTGAAGGCGCGAAAGCCAGAGGTCGGGGTTACACGAAGGAAACGGCGAAACACTTCGGTAGAGGATATTGGGTATAATTACTACACGTGTAAAATGAGTTGCGGATTTTTTTTTGAATGAGACGGAAACCAAGAGTTATTTGTTTGTAATGTGTGTTAATAGGGGACTGGTTCATCGGTGCGGAAAACATACATTTAAACATAGGTATCACAACGTCCACTCGTTTGTTCCAGTCTGTCAAGGGTGAAATAGTGCGAATCTGGCCTAAATGATTTGGCACGAAAATTGACCGTGAGGGAATTGAAGTGACAACGCTCAGTATTGGTTCAATGACCGCAAAGTTTGAGCGGAATCTTTTCATGTGTGTAAGGAGGGGTATTTCATAGCATTTTTAACTAATCAATTTCATTGTTATTTGATCGATGTTAAGTCGGACCGGACCATGTAACATTTTTATGATTTCGAGAAAAAAGAACATGAAGTTCAGTGTTCTGCAGTTTTCGATTCTTTCAATTTTTTTTGTTCACTATTTTTCCCAGAAATGTTAGCTACTCTTTGGTAATACTTTCTATGTGTACATGGTCCACTCTGACTGAACCAATGAAGAATTGTTAAGACTTGGAACACTATGATTGAACAATTCCAAATATGTTTTAATCAATTAACAGTTGGTCGGTGTTAAATAAGACCGAAACATGTGACTTTTTTATGATTTCGAGAAAAAACAACTTGAAGTTTAATGCTGTAAGGGGTCATTCAAAACATTTCCGATGCGTTATTCCTGCTGTACGCGTGATTTTACAAATCTGATGAATGCAATCAATAACTAGAATTTTTAAATTTCGCGACTTGGTCCCCTCTGACTTAACACCGACCAGTTGTGATTAAAAGTTTCCTATTCTGCTATAAAAATTAGAGCGAGAAGGGGTGTGAGGTTTGAACTGCATAAACATCTGGCTGCGTTCAGCATAATACACTGCGTTTCACAACTATAGAATCACTCATTTTTTCAGAGTTTCTAGAGATATGTAAGAAGTCGGTTGAATTGAAGTATATAGTGTAGAACACAATAACTATCTTCATTTTTAAGACTGGCCATTTGAACTTTATTGTTGTGTTCAGGCGCGAAACATCCAAAAAACTATAATTCCAGTGTTTCATAACTATAGAACCAGATGGAAAAACTCTCACTCCTTTACAAAATTAACACCAATTTAACATGGATTACGATAAGTTTCTAATTCGTAGGTCATCTCTAGTTCTCAATCAGTTCAAATAACCTATTCGGGGTGGTTACGACCAAGCTGCGCCATGTTGTAGTGGATATCTCGTTCTACGCAAAGAATTCTACTCGTTTTAGCTCTTCAAATCACTCATACTGCTAGTAAGCTGCATCTACTATTCGTCCGATCACTCCTCATAAATTCCTGACAGGATTTTGATTTGGTAAACAAGCTGAACAGTCCAGAATATGAAGCCCCTATTAATTAAACCATGACATGACCTTCTAGATTTTATGAATTGATGCCAAATTACCCAATTATCACATTGTTTTTGATGCAAAAACAGAAGTAAATGATTCTGAAGTACTTCGTTGCACTTCTGACTGTTCATTCGTGTCGATGGTAAGCTATCTAAATCAGGCCTTTTTGAGAAAATTCCCCCCTTGGAAGATTATCGAGGATCAAAAAATCAAAACTTTGAGAGCTTTGAGGCACCACTAAATTATGTTCGATCGAGCTGAAATTTTGCACAGGTCATTTTTGGGTCAATAAACAAATTGTACATGGTCGGTTTTCAAAATTCGATGATGAAATTTTTGACGTAGAACTACGTCTTTCAGGAAGGGTGCAAAATCAGAAAACAGGTGCGAGATGCGAGTGAGCTAGCATAACACAACGAGCGGATATCATTCATGCCTAATGCTGATTTCACACTAATACCCACAGCTCGATACAAGAGAGGAAGCCCTCCGTATCGAGGTGTGCTACGACAAAGAAGAGCAGCATACGAGAATCTTTTGTGCTAGTGCGGATATGGAAGAGCATCCAGAATTTTGGAATATAGATATTCATTGCATTTATTTAGATAAACGTATATTTCAAGGAAGTATGCTTTCAAATTCGAGCAGGGTAACCTTACTGTCGCATGTTGTGGGATTCGATCACATCTCAAGCGAAATATAGGAGCAAAAGGGTTCATAGTTTGTGATCAATATCTGAGTGGGAAGGAGAAAGTCTGATGCGAGTTGAACCAAATAAACGAGAAGTGCTGATAGCTTTCGACTCTACTCGACTCTTTCGAGTCTACTGAAGTAATAAAAAATAAAATAACTAAAAAGATATTTAAAAAAAATCGATGCAATCTAAAACAATATCCGAAGTGATAAGCAAGTGGATTGAATAACATAATTTCGTGGTTCTACGTCGAAAACTGCGGTCGTGTCCTAGATACAACCCATTACAATTTTTTCCATACATCCATTGCCACCCTAATGGACAGTTATGAATAATTTTTTTTTTTTATTAATCCGTTTATTTTTACAGGCTCAGTTACATAAGTTTAATGGAGCCAAACTCTTACATATATTTCAACTAGCATATATCAACATGTTGTTTCCTTAATTCTATGGTTAATGAAATAGGAAACCGATTACTCGCGGTCGACTCGAGTTTAGAAGGATGACACACTTTCATTAGGAAAAGGATGGGATGTAAGGAGATGTGTGTTTACACTCGCACTCACATTCACATTCACATTCTCATTCACACTGACACTTCACACTCAATTCTTAAAACTATCCTTACATCTAATATGTATTTACAATTTAACTTATTCTAATGTTAGTAGGAAGGGAAACGATAGCTCGCGAAGGACGAAAAGGAGGGGAAAAGGATGTATGAACAATCACACTCGAAGATCGATAGCTTTAAGGAAAACATATATTTGGAACATGTAATCAAGGTCTAACCGAGCCAACACATCTCTCACCAGCACATTGGACTGCTTCCCTCCAGCCCGAAGGGAGTTTTCTAAATTCGATCTGGCGACAAGATACAACTCGCACGACCAAACAACGTGTTCGATGTCGTGGTAACCATGGCCACAACCGCAGAGATTGCTGTCGGCAAGATTAAAACGAAAAAGCAGCGCGTCTAACGAACAGTGATTGGACATGAGTCGGGAGAAGGTGCGAATAAAGTCCCGACTCAAGTCCAGACTTTTGAACCACGGATTGAAGCTAACCTTAGGGGTAATTGAGTGGAGCCACCGGCCCAATTCATCTTCGTTCCATTTGCGTTGCCAGTTAACGATGGTGTTTTTACGAACTAAAGAATAAAATTCATTGAAGGCGATTCGACGCTGATAATTTTCGCCTTCAATTGCACCTACCTTTGCTAATGAGTTAGCCCTCTCATTACCCGGAATTGAGCAATGTGAAGGGACAAAGGTAATGACATAACAGCGTCTGGATAAAGCACTCAAAATTTCTCGTATTCTCTCAAGGAAGTACGGCGAGTGCTTTTCCGGCCTCACTGAACGGATAGCTTCGACAGAGCTCAGACTATCCGTTACAATGTAATAGTGTTCAACAGGTCGTGAGGCGACGCTGTCCAGCGCCCAATGAATTGCTGCCAATTCAGCAATATACACTGAGCAAGGATTCTGAAGACTGTGTGAGGTGCTAAAAAAATTGTTGAACACTCCAAATCCTGTGGACTCATTCATAGAGGACCCATCAGTAAAGTACATATTATCGCAATTGATACGCCCATACTTTGCATTAAAGATCGTAGGAACGATCCCCGATAGAAGATAATCTGGAATTCCATGGATTTTCTCCTTCATGAACAGATCAAAATGTACAGAGGAATTGATGTAGTCAGGAAAACAAACACGGTTGGGAATATACGAAGAAGGATCAACCTGCATGGAGACGAATTCATGATATGAGCTCATGAATCCAGAATGAAAATTTAGCTCGATCAGCTGCTCAAAATTTCCGATCACCAATGGGTTCATAACCTTACACCGGATGAGGAACCGAAGAGATAATAAATGGAAGCGATCTTTTAGTGGGAGTACGCCTGCCAAAACCTCGAGACTCATGGTATGCGTTGAGGGTATACATCCCAACGCAATACGGAGACAAAGATACTGAATTCGCTCGAGTTTAATGAGGTGTGTTTTGGCAGCTGATTGAAAACAGAAACTGCCATACTCCATCATTGAGAGAATAATTGTTCGATACAACATTATAAGATCTTCGGGATGGGCTCCCCACCAGGTGCCGGTAATTGTACGGAGAAAGTTTATTCTTTGTTGACATTTTTTACTCAGATACCTAATATGGGCCCCCCAAGTACATTTGGAGTCGAACCAGACCCCAAGATACTTGAATGACATAGCATGAGTGATCGGTTTACCCAAAAGTTGAAGCTTTGGTTTTGCTGGTCTATGCTTCCTAGAAAAAACCACCATCTCTGTTTTCTCCGTGGAGAATTCGATCCCTAGCCCAATGGCCCAGGTTGAAAAATTGTTCAAAGTATCTTGTAAGGGTCCTTGCAGGTCGGATTCGTTTGATCCTACGACAGACACCACTCCATCATCTGCAAGTTGTCTTAGGCTGCAATTTTGTGTAAGACAATTGTCGATGTCGCTTACATAGAAGTTGTACAAAAGGGGGCTTAAACATGAGCCCTGGGGGAGGCCCATGTAAGAGACCCGACTTACTGCCGAATCTCCGTGAGAAAAGTTCAAATGTTTCTCACAAAGCAAGTTATATAACATATTATTCAATAGAGGCGGCAGACCCCGAGAGTGTAATTTGTCTGACAAAACCTCTATTGAAACAGAATCAAAGGCCCCCTTTATGTCCAAGAATACTGAAGCCATTTGTTTTTTTCGGCGTAAGCCATTTGAATTTCTGAAGAAAGCAACGCAAGACAATCATTCGTCCCCTTGCCCCTGCGGAACCCATATTGTGTATCTGAGAGTAGGCCATTCGTTTCAACCCATCGATCAAGGCGAAACAAGATCATTTTCTCCAACAATTTCCGTATACAAGACAGCATTGCTATTGGGCGGTACGAATTGAAGTCGGACGCGGGTTTTCCGGGTTTTTGAATAGCTATAACTCGTATTTGTCTCCAATCATCTGGAACAACATTATGCTCCAGAAACCGATTGAATAAATTCAACAAGCGATGTTTCGCCACATCAGGGAGGTTTTTCAACAAGTTGAACTTAATTCGATCCGATCCCGAAGCAGAATTGTTACATGAAAGGAGAGCAAGAGAGAATTCTACCATCGAAAAATCAGAATCAAGATCGCACCTATCTTGTGGTATATCTCGAACAATTTTTTGGTTATGAATAATTGATAAATTATATTTTTATTTTGAAATTGAATAATGTACAAATTTGCAATATAGTATATTAATAATTTTGGCACTTACTGTGTGCGACTACCTGGTCTTCTGTCAACATTGTAAATAAAAAACATAAAAGTGGTCTGCTAAGAAAAGTTCGAAGTAAAGGGTGTGTCACATCAAATTGCATCACGGAAAAAACTCTGTAGAAATTTAATTTTTTAGGAATTATATCTTCAGCTTTTGCTTATAATCAGATAAGAGTGTATAGATCACGTTGGCCATGCTTCGCTGTCAATTTTTCGTAAATTTGGAAAAATGTCGTCGAACGAAAAAGAGCGTCGTGAATTAATCCTGCGCACTCATTTCGAGAATCCGGAGTTGTCACATCGGGATATCGGTAAGATGCTGGGAATCGTCCAATCCACGGTCAGCAGAGTACTAAAACGATACTTCGAGAACCTAACCATCGACCGGGAGGTGAAGAACGGCAAAAATGGATGCTCCGTCAGTGAAAAAGATCACAAGCGCGTAGTTAAGCAGTTTAGACGTGATCCGAGAAGTTCGGTTCGGGATGTCGCCAATAAGCTGAATTTGTCAAGTTCATTCGTCTAGCGGACCAAGCAGCGGGAGGGCCTGCGTACATACAAGGTTCAGAAGGCTCCTAACCGCGACGAAAGGCAAAACATGGTGGGGAAGACGGGAGCCCGGAAGCTGTACACCGAAATGCTGACGAAGCCGCATTGCCTGGTAATGGACGACGAAACCTACGTCAAAGCGGACTTTCGTCAGCTGCCGGGCCTGTTGTTCTTCTCCGCAGAGGACAAATTCAGCGTTCCGGAGGAGATTCGCAAGCAGAAACTATCCAAGTTTGCCAAAAAGTACATGGTGTGGCAAGCGATCTGCTCTTGCGGAAAGCGGAGCGCCCCCTTCGTGATGACCGGCACGGTAAACGGGCAGGTTTACCTTAAGGAGTGCCTACAGAAGCGCTTACTACCACTATTGAAGCAGCACGAGGGCCCGACCATCTTCTGGTCGGATCTCGCTTCGTGCCACTATTCAAAGGACGTGTTGGAGTGGTACGAAGCCAACGGGGTCACCTTCGTGCCAAAGGAAATGAACCCGCCCAACGCACCGGAGCTTCGCCCAATAGAGAAATATTGGGCGATTATGAAGCAGGCCCTCCGGAAGAACCCAAAAGGTGTCAAATCGGAGGCGGACTTCAAGAGAAAATGGATTTCTGTTCAAAAAAAACTACAACCTGACGTTGTACAGAACCTTATGGACGGGGTAAAGAGGAAGGTGCGAGCATACGGGCTTGGGCTCGAAGTATGAATAAAAAGAAAATGCCAAAAGTAGTTTAATAGTTTTTATTTTACTGTCTGGGCGAATTTCTACAGCGTTTTTTCCGTCATGCAATTTGATGTGACACACCTTTTAAATTCTCGTCTGCAGAAAAAAAGGTTTCTGTTAACAAGTTTTTGGGTACTTTTCGTCTCGTGAGTGTTTTACCATCACTTTCCTTATATTTTACCGAATCAGCGGTAAATTTTCTCTTTTTACTCCAGAAATATTGATGTTAAAACAAAATCGAGGGGTTGTATCCTAGACACGACCGTTTATGACATAGAACTACGCAATCTTTTTTTTAATTTGTTGGTTTTTCATTTCGGGTATTATTTGCGAATACGTCGAAATTTCATAAATAACTCTTTAGTAAAAGTTCCGGGGACCCAATATAAGGTTTAATGGCTTGCGTGGTTTTGTAGAATCATTTCGAGAAGCAACGATTCTTTCTTGTCTTTGCGAGAGCAATCATGTCATATGTCGCAATTCGTTTCTTCATATCAATGCACGCATTGCACTGAGTATTTAACGAGAGACATCTTCCGTGCATCGCCATTCAACAAGCATCAAACACGCGTCTAACAGGTGCACACAGTTGCAGCGATAAAAATGAAACATCACGAGAATGACCGTTTATGAAAAATTGTTTCTCGACTCTCGATTAACACTTTGAACGCCCGTGTATTTCTGGGTGTATTCCCTGGGAGGCCAGATGTGGGTGACACTTTTCTCGTTCAAATTGAATAGGGGTTTTAAACGGAATTTGATAGAATGGGTACTTAAATGTAAATATGGGTTATGTAGAATAATCAAAAAATCAAAAACATGATAATAAAGTTTTTATACTATACTTTTGAACGGTTTTATTCAGCGTTACCTACTGTAAATATGTTTGTATGTTTATCTGCAGGGTTGTCCCACATAAACAGAAATTTAACCTCCTTCCTGTTGACCACTTGGTCTGAAATTTGAAGCACGCCTTTATCTCTGCTGTCGTTATAAAACTGCGTATTCTATAATCTTGAAAATCCAAGATGGCGGCCGCAACAAAATGGCTGACTACATATTTTATCAAAACCTCATCAATATGGGTTTCAAATGAAAAGGCTTGACTAGTAGAACACAGTTATTTATGAAAAATGTAAATCCAAAATGACCGCCATCACAAAATGGGATATTTTTTTCATTTCATCAATATGGCTATCAGACGAAATGGTTTGAATAGTAGAACATACTTATTTGTGAAAAATCACATTTTAAAATGTACTGTTGAAAAATCAATATCTTAATGCGTCTATAGTAAGTTCTTCTAACATATCGTCCGGGTCTTCATTTGCGTATAGTTCCTCAACATCCAAATCGGAACTCGATGTGATAATATTCGAAAGTTTTCTTCTAACGCTTCGCACTATTTCGTCGTTACTAATATCCTCAAATTTACTATTACGACGTCCGGTGAACATTTTAAGAATGAAAAAACACGTTTGTCTAAAAAAACAGGGGCTTCTCCGCGTTGCGCAATTATTATTCTCATTCTCAGAAAAAAAAACTTGCAACTTGCTTCTTCTTTTAGATTTGTAACTACCAAGCGCAAAGAACGATGAAAACGAATTACGTGAAAAATCGGAGTTGCCAAATGTGATATAGTTTATGACGATTATTTTCTCACAAATGTGACACATGTTCTCAGTATGATATATTCACAGAATCTTCGCAATCGATTGAACAGAATATTCCATATTCTCAAATAAAATTGTAATTATTCATCGCGAACGAATATAGTACATAAATCAAGTACGTTCGGTTAAATTTTATTTTATTATCATTCGCAACACTGTATAATTGACTGAAAACTTATTTTTATAAGTTTTCTAATCAGCAGTCGTTTGATTTCATTCGGATTCAACAGAAGAGTAGCCCTGAATCGAACCCGTATTTATTATTATCGTTGCCCGCTTATTTCTCGCCCGCACCGACAGTTGAATTTGGGCCCCGCAAGAAACTCGACCGAATCGCTATGGGCGACGAAGGTGTTAAAACTATCAACAAAGCCAGGAGCTTGTTGCATCGGAACAGAGCCGATGCACACGAGAGCAAATACGGTTGGCAACTAAAAGTGTCAAGGTGTGCTATTCACACACATAAAACACAAAACGAGCAGAATCAGCGACCTTTGTTGTTTCGGGCACAGAAAAATTCTGAGAATTTTCCTCAGAGGAGTTGCAATACTTGTTAGCTAGTCTTCGTTATTTCTATTCTAGCGGCTGCAAAAGTTGTCCATTGTTGACAGCTCTGTTCGGGAAAGCACACAAATGTATAGAATAAATGTATGGAGAAATGGGAATGCTTACAATTTTCATCAATTTAAACCATATACAGACTATGGGATTGTAATGTATAGCATATCAAAAAAATCTTAGAAAATTTACGATTCGATTGGTATGCAAATCGCTGAAATTCGTTCGCACCAAAAATAGTTATTAATGTTAACTTTATTTAAAAAAAAACTTGAACAAACTTGAAAACAGATTTGGCACCCTTAATGTAAGACGTAGTCCTACGTCAAAAAAATCAACTTGGGTAAGACGGACGCTCCACCGAAGGGAAATACGAACATTCAATAGTGAAATTTACTTGATATGACACTTATAGAGGATTTGCTAATTTTTTAGAAATCTAATTTATAGCACCCAAACAGTTGAAATATATGAGTGCGCTTATAGGAATTTCACGCACTGTATGTAAAAATGAGTATGTTTGTACAGGGGTGTGATAGTAAATAAATATAATAAATATTTTTTCATACATGTACAGATATATTTTACTTCCAAGAAATGAGATCGTTTCATACTTTACTACTAATATCGTCAACATATTTATTAGATAGAAAACATGTGTCAGGCTACTACACAAGAGGTCACGCTGTAACAGTGAATGCTACACTCACTTCAAAGAAAAATCCCTACACCTCGTGGTCCAAACTCGTCCAAGAAAGGTTACACCGTGCTAATGACCGTCGCAATAGTATCCATTCTCCGTCCGCTGACATATTCAACCGATATCCAGATATGTTTCTACGTGTGCATTGGTATTACCTACATGTAGTGCGACTTCCGATTGCGTACCCCCGAAGAGAACGTGTTGATAATTCGCCAGCTAGTTTCGATGTCCTTCCGCAAGCTATGCCTCTAGAAGCGTTGAACTTGGGCGATCGGTTGGAAAGGAAGCACGTCTTAAGTGGATTCCTCTTGACTGTTGTCAATGCCATCGCCGCCGTCGTCGTCGTCGTCGTCATCGTTGAAAAAGAAAGGTTTTTTTTATACAGGAAGAGAGATCGAATAAATTGTGACGATTAGAACTACGGTAACGGTTTAACTTCAGATGAGTGGTTGGATATGGTTTGTTAACCGGATTTGAGTGGCGTAAAGCGTGCGAACTAATTGGCGGGTTGAGCATCTGTGAAATCAGAGATTTGTTTAATAAAACAAAGCGTTGCGTATTTTCGATCCTCTCACATTTGAGTCTTCAGCTCAGAGGAAACCATAAGTTTCCTTCGAGTTTGTTGTGATACTTCTGCAGAAAAACAGGAAGTGGGTTATATCTATGGTATAACCGCAAGGGTGACGTAGGACTATCGTTGATTTAGAGATCATTTGTTTGAAGTTGAATCTAAATCCATTCTGAATGAATGAATAAATGAATATTTGGGGGACTTCGAAAACGAGAGCGTTACGTTGGAGGCACAAGGTTTTATGCATCCAATATAGGATACGAAAAACCTTGTTCTGAAGAATAATCTTCAGAAGCTAACCTGCTAACTGTACTTGATTGACAAATCATAAACCCAAATGTATTATATGGATATTTTATGGATAGAAAACATTAAAATAAACTCTTTCACATGAATGTATTTTTAAATTCCCAGAGGAACTGGCAGATTATTTTTCAGTAACGATTAGATATTTCCACATTTTCCTCGATACTGGAAGCCCACCAGTGGTTAAAACTAACTCGATAACCACCTGTTAATAGTACTTGATTGAAAAATATTTGGTCACAGTGTTACATGGATAGAAAACATTCAAATAAACTCTTTCACATGAATGTATTTTTAAATTCCCAGAGGAACTGGCAGATTATTTTCCAGCAATGATTAGATCTTTCTGGAACTTTCTCGATGCTGAATGGCATCCAAACGGAAAGAATTCTGCACGTGTATGTGTCGATCCTTCGACGTCCACCTCCTCCAGCACGTTAGGCAACGATGTTGTCTTGTCGATGTCCTCACGAAAAATGAATGCGTCTCACCACCAGAATATCGCTTAAGTATGCTTTTTGTGTGTGATTGAAACGAGAGAAGGTGTGTTTTACGATGGCAATTTGGAAGGCAAACTAGAGGGGAATGAACTCTCTGAGCTAGGAACTTTCGGCGACTGAGCAATAATCGATTGCGGGCGCATACAATATTGGATACGGAAATATCCTACTGATGGGGAAGAATAATCTTCAGAAGCTATCCTGTTAATTGCGATTGATTGAAAAATCACAAAACCAAATGTATTTGGTTACAGTGTTACATGGATAGAAAACATTCAAATAAACTCTTTCACATGAATGTATTTTTAAATTCCCAGAGGAACTGGCAGATTATTTTTCAGTAACGATTAGATATTTCCACATTTTCCTCGATACTGGAAGCCCACCAGTGGTTTATGCTAACTCGATAACCACCTGTTAATAGTACTTGATTGAAAAATATTTGGTCACAGTGTTACATGGATAGAAAACATTCAAATAAACTCAATAAAACTTTTCAATCGCTGTTCAATTAGAACTGAGTGGATTTCCGAGCGGCGCTCGCTTATATACCGATTGGTGATTTCAATAGCCTGTTTTGAAAGCAATTTTAAGACTATTGAAACGAGTTTTTGGATCAAAAAGTAACAAGTATAGAACGCGTAGACATTTTATCTTTCGAATGAAGTGTTTATCATACCATTTCGTTCAGTTGTTTAGGAGCTATTAACGCTCAAAATCTCGGTCTCCGGCATAACGCTTTCGTTTTCGAAACTTTGATTTTACACCCCGGTATAGAAATGAAAGACGTAGTTCTATGTCAAAAAATACGGGTGGGTAATGTCAGGGACATAACCGGAGTGACGTAGGACTATACAAAGGGGACAGCTTTTGTTAAATATATATTTTAAATATATTGTTTTATTTTCTTCTCCTACGTGAATACCTACCTATCTACCTGAAAAATGGATTAGTTCACTGTTTACTCTTTATGAATATGTTGATCTGATGGTTCTGAAAAGAACCTTTGGTGTTGTGTTTTTGTTATCACTCGATATTCCCATCTTGTTCGGTTAAACCTTCCTGTTTAGCTATTGCGTTTGCCACTCGCCACAGCTTTCACAGTTGGAAAATTTCTTCCCATCCAGCTTGTGACATGTTGTTCAGTAAATTACAATTTAATGCAGCTTTGCAAGCCAACTCGAGCACTCCAACGGCCGAAACTCTATAATCGCTGTTAGGTATACTGGTGCTCCGGCACCAATCCGTTCGGCCTAGTTACCCTTGCGGAGCAATCAGTGAATGCGACCAACAGGGAACTGGAGACCTGCACGGTTCGAGTGGGACTTTGCCTTTCCCTTAACTTGTCCTCCTTTGTTACGTCCACGATGCCGATGCCGTACAACCACACGGGTTTACGGTTTGAAAGAAAATAAGATATTTTTTTGGGGTCCGCGTGTTTTATACTCTATCGGTACACACTCACAGGATAGAGACAAATCGGCAGACTCAGCCAGAGGGGCGAGTCCAACGAGACGAACGAATGAGCGTTAAAAGGGAGCGATGGCAAAAAAATACATTCATTACGATTTGTTCGCTCGTTGGATTCACATGCAGGTTAAAAAGGGTCCTTTTAAGGATCACAAAATTATCTTCAATCTAAAGAGTTTATTGTTTTGTTATCACTCGATATCCCCATCTTGTTCGACTAAACCTTTCTGTTTAGCGATTGCGTTTGCCACTCGCCACAGCTTTCACAGTTGGAAAATTTCTTCCCATCCAGCTTTGTGACATGTTGTACAGTAAATTACATTCAATTTGACGTGCCGAAGCGCCACTCAGTGTCGCATTGGAGGCGATTTTAACCTGTAATTGAACATTTGCGCGACCGTGGTACAGTGTCGACTTTCAATGTGGGGTCATAATTTGGATCTCTATGTTTACAAAAATGTCCCACTAAATAAGTCGCATTACATGTCCGTCTAATTAGCTAAATGTCGAACTAATTGTAAATTACTGTACTTTCAATCTGGAAACAATTTATGAATTGGTGAAAATTGAATAATTAGGAAAGTCCCCAACTATCAATAAGCTCAGAACAACTGCCAAATTCACATACTCATCAGATCCTGGCAAACAAATTATGAAAACATCAATTTGTGTTTCATTATTATTTTGGGTAATGGCCCTGATTCTCGAATACACTTCACGGTGGAAACGAAATGAACGGCACGCCATTGAACTACGTTTAACGAGTTAGTGAAGTGTCGAAGATAGTGATGAGTTTTCAGGCAGAATGAGCACTTTTCAAATAAAAATTCATTAATGAAAATTATCTTCTTCGTATCAAACTGGTATTCAATGTGAGTGGAAAACTTTGTTTTCTTCATGTGGTATAATAATCCCATACAAAAATTTCATCTGAAGATAATTTGATATTATAATGATAAATTTAGTGGGAAACTAATCTCGCATCCAGATGTCGACACCGTACCGTTGTCATCGCGAATGCGTTTCATACCGTTTCCACCGTGAAGTGGATTCGTAGTGTATTCGAGAATCAGGCCCAATGTTTTAGAAAGCATTGAACTGTAAACTCTAACTAAACTCTTTTTTGGAAGGTTGAATGGCCCTGAAAAGCTCCTTGTTCCTTCACTTTTCTTCCTTTACCATGTCCAGACATGGCTGCTTGGGTTGGCTTGTTGATGTGTTGTGATGCGAACCGATGTGGTGTACGGTTTGAATGAGAATGATCGTTACGGAAGGAAGGAAGGAAGGTATTGTATTATAGAGACTTTAAACTTTTGCAGTTCATTCGTCTCTAGCCTTGAGAAAGGCCCTTTGAAAACTCTACTCTATTCTACTCCAGCGCTACCACCTCCGCCCTCTTGCCTTGAGAAAGGCACTCGATCCCTCGCCGTCCAGCCCGTCCAGCAACGATGTTGTCCAGTCGGTGTCCACACAAAGAATGACGGAAGAATGACGGTGTGAGACTGCGACCAATGTTTCGTTCATTTTTTTCTTTTTTCTTTCCAATCGTGCGTCATTCTATTTCGCTGCTGCTCTGGTTGCCCGTTTTGGTCGGTACGATTTGAGGAGCACAAAATGGACCAATCAAAAATGGGCACATAGTGCATTTTGACAATGCTTGATATTTCACAATTATTCAATTATTTATCTCAAGAAAAATGAAATGTTATTCGTTATGATAGATGCGTAGATATATTTCCTATCAATTGATGCAAAAACCTTTGCGATCTATTGAGAAATGCTCGAGTTATAAGCGTTCCAAATCTTGCATTTTTTCCTACTTGTTCAGTGCCTAGATTTCCATTTCACCCCCTATATCTTCCGGTTAGACGTAGTCCTACGTCAAAAAAAAATCATAACTGAGCTTCACGGTTAGAAACTGGTTTTTCGTACCATCGAAATATCTATCATTCAACATCTGCTGACAGGATGTCGTTACCAGTTTGATTAGCGTTGTTAAGTTTCCGACATTCTCAATGATATGCAAAAATGCGCATGACTTTCAAAATGTTAGAAACAGTTGCGGAGTTTGCGTGAGCGATGCTGATGACAGTAGCAAGTTATCATTTGAAATAATGATGTGGTAACTGAAAGAGCTGTTTTTTTTCTTGCCAGTATTGTCTGTATTAATGTTTTGATAAGCACTCTTCATTCTCAAGCATTTCATAGTAATTGGTTTGTTCAAGACATCTCATGATTTTATCATTAATTTTGAGTACTCAATTAAACTGTTGATTACCATGTTATAGTTATATGGGATCGTTTGAAACGTACCCTTGTCAAAAAAGAGATCCTGATGAATATTATCTGAAAATAAATCACGAGACTTTTTGTTTTGTTGTGGTTTTGTTTCGAAGGAATGTTTCGTACATGTTGACGGTATTTTATCATTTTTTGTATATAACAAATTATCGGGCAGGGATTTTGGGTGAACAAACAATACACCGTGGTTTAATTCCATGTTGAGCTAACTACTTCCGCTAAGTATTCGCAAAGGATTGTTCGGTTTGTTTGAGCCGCCGCTGCTGATGATCAAATCGATTAAGTTCTCAAGAAAAATCCTCGGTACAACAACAAAAACAACACATAAATTAGCAGATGCTCTAGAGATGTTCAAATCCACCGTTCATGAGCATCTGGTGAAGCTCGGCTACGTGAATCGCTACGATGCATGGGTAAAACCGCACAATTTGACTGAGAAACATTTAATTCGCGTTGACGGCGGAATAGTGTCGACATCTGAATACGACATTAGTTTGTATCTGAGAGAGAGGAGCCAGCTGAATGACAGATAGTTTGTTTTCTTCTTATTCTTTTTGCGCTTTCTCATCAAGAAAATTCAAATCGGACAATTTCAATCAAGCAAGTTGTTGTCATTCATCTATGAGAAAAGTGTTCAAACTTGACGTGAATCTTTGTTTGTGAGTACATTTGTGCGTTTTTATCCTCGATTTGATTTTTGACGTAGGACTACGTCTAACAGGAATATATGGGGGGAAAACGAAAATTTGAACACTGATCATGTGAGATACAATGAAAGATGTACTAGGTCAGCCCACATCATGGCTTCCAGCAGCATCGGCCCACTCAAACAAGTTTCTTTTACTTCTGACTATTTCGATATAGTTGTCCTGAAGAATTATTTCGATGATTTCTAAAACAGTATCCGAAATAATAAGCAAACAAATTTTTATGATTCCTTTGCCGGATGAGATCTTGCGTGAATTTATGGGTGTTTTCGGCTCATTTGTGACTTTTTCCGATCGTTCATTTAGTTTTCGCGAATTCATTCATGGTTCCCGGATTAAAAGTCAAGCTGGGCGTGAAGAAGGCATTTTCCAGCGGCGAGAGCCGTTTTCTTCGATTGAAAACAAAAGGTGTTTCGAATGTTTCGTTTTGCGGCGGTTGCTATCACTACGCTGTCAAAACATTACCGGTTCGGTTCGGATTACTGTAGCTGTTCAGCGAAAGGTGGTGCAGACACAAATTTGTGGATTATTAATTTGGAAACGATGTTTTTCACAGCATTTGAGATGAAGTTTTGCTCTTGGCACCAAACAATCAACATGCTAATGTTGAAGGTGAAGGTTTACTCGGATGTTTTATTGCTTCACTGCTTTGATAATGGTTTGCGCATTTAGTTTGTCTACATTACATCTGCACTGTATATAAATATGAAACAATGAATTACGTATTTTGAGCTTGTTTTTCTGAAGTGAAATAACTTGACCTAAATTCGAACAAATGAAAATAAACCAATATTTATATTTTTTTATCTCGAACCGCCCGAACAGATAGTGAAGGTGAACCAATCAGTCTCGTCCACAAAACTAAAAGGTGTGATATAATTAGCTTCACCATATCAATCTTGATCAGCGATAACATGATCCATTCGCTATACAATCATAATTGAGTGGATTTCCAAGCTGGCACCTGCTTATACAGATTTTTGTGATTTCAATAGCTTGCTTTCAAAGCAATTTTTGAGCTATTGAAACTAGTTTTTGGATCAATAACTAACAAACATTAGACATTCTATCTTTCGAATGAAGCGGTTAACATACCATTTCTATCAACTAACAATGCTCGAAATCCTGTTTCTCTAATGTAACGCTCTCGTTCTTAAAGCTTTGAACTTATACCCCAGTATAGAAATGAAAGATGTAGTCCGACGTCAAAATCATTTTCACATAAAATTTCTTGCAATAAAATGTTATGTTAAAATTTTCTACATATTTCAATACTTCCCCTTGGTTCACCGTGACTGGTTCGCGCTGACATAAGGGCCATCACAACAAACGCGAGCTGGCTCCTCTCTCTCAGGTTTGTATGAGGCCATCTCTTCTCTATCAGATTTGTCTGCCCTAAGGCAGTTTTAAATTACTAAAATTTGTATGAAACTTTTTTCTTGGCGTTATTCACCTACTAGAACTACGTTGTTCTGACCCTAATTTAAACTATTTTCTATGAATTTTCAGATTTTGGCACCAAAACTTTTTTTATTTTAAAAGTGTGTTCATTTCTTCTACAAACCCATATTGTCATGCCTACCCCCCTATTTCGTAATACGAAGCTCAATATCGTCAACGCGGATGGAATGCAACCTCATCTGCGACTCGCTTTAGAAACGCAAGGAAAACAAACCGTTTCTGAAGCAAATCGTGCGATACTGGAAAAATCTTCAGAATTTGTCAATATACTATGGTGTTGAGTTTTATCAGGATAATGCCAGACCGCATGTCTCTGTGGAAACCCAGCTGAAATTGTTGGTGTTTGACTGAGATGTGATACTAACGAGTGAGTCATAAGTGGCGGGACTAAATTCATGTCTCGTTTTCTGCCACATGTGCTAGAGCTGTGTGTGGTTTTGTTCTCCTCTTTGTGGGCGCTGTTCGTGTTAAGTGTGTTTTCGTTTGTTTACGATGAAAGTCGTGAATCAGAGTTTTTCTGTGAGCGCGCCTCTCGGATGCGCATCGATTCGTATTGGGTTATACTGTAACAGTCGCAAAGCCACCACAGCTCAACAACTCAAATTCTGTATCATCAGATGTGTCAAAAAAGTGAACCTAAAGATGGTCCAGACCATGTTGGCGAAGGTTCCGGCAATTTTGAGGAAGACTGAAGACTGAAGGGCCAATTCATACGACACCCAATATGCTATCTTTCGGATCATTCCCATTGCTTTTAAACGATCGGATATGGTTTGCTGAGCTACTCCAAGTGTATCTGCAAGTTCTTGTTACGTTTGTGTCTTGATCGAGTAAAGCCTCCAATTCTTCATCTTAAAACTTTTTTGGCGGTCCGGAGCGTTCTTCGTCTTCCAAGTCAAAATTACCGTGTAAACCACGTCTGACACGTTCACTCAGTTGGAGCATGGTCACCGTAAACTTCCACCAAAATGCGATGACTTTCCGCAGCTTTTTTCTTCATATTGAAGTAATGAAGTAACACTCTCGTTGGTACGAAATTCGACATATTCGAAGTGGCAAAAAAACTATGTTGTTTGCGCTTCAACTTTTTGACAAAGACGCGCAATGACAGTAGCTTTCCAACGAATGTCTGGAAATTTGTTTCACTGGAATAATAATCAAGTTAAGCCATCTGTTGTAAAACGGAATAAACTTACCGGTACATCTAATATTTTTGCTGCGAACAGATTTTGACGATTTGCGTACCAATCGAATCGGAAATTCTCTAAGATTTGTTTGATATTCTATGCATTACAATCTCATAGTTTGTAAATGGTTTAAATTAATGAAAACTGGAAGCATTCCTATTTTCCCATACACTTTTTTGGCTGATTTGTGTGCTGATCCGTCAATAACGAGCAACTGATACATTCGTTTCTACCAGTTATCAACTTAATTGGTATCAATGTGCCATCCCCGACTTGATATCACAGTCTCAATCCTGCAGGCCAAGCGAGCGAACTATATTCATTCTTAATGCAGATATCCCACACATAGAAACACACACGGCTTGAGCTACCAGTCTAGAATAGCACTTCGGATCTTGGTCCCTGTCCCTCTCGTAGAAGGCGACTAATCGGGTGACAACGCGAGTAACGGCGCGGTAAAGCCTATGGAGAAGGCACGGGGGAAATGCCGAGCACATCAGGATCGACGCCAGTTAGATAAGTTAGTAAGGATGACACCTTCCTGAAATGGTGTGTGGGGTAATAGTGCGATTGCCCTCGTTCCGGTAATAACCTGGTAAGTCTCCGGGTACGTTCGTTGCTAGTCTAGGCTTTGGCACTAGGTACTAGGCTCAGATGTCACATTCCTGACCTGCGCTGATCCGGCTCTGAAGGACCGTGTCAACCCTCGCATGGCCTCACTGCTTGCATAGATAACCATGGGATCACAAAAAGGCGACTATGTACAACGAGCGGAGATAGTGGCCCGTAGTTGGGACCCAACCAAAATGGAGACAACCAACAAAAACAACGAAGAACGAAGAAACTGTACTATCCATCGTACCAATACTCAACCGAGTGGGAACACCAGGCTCTAGTGGCAGTAATGGAGGAATACCTGAGACTCAGCGAAGTCGGGGGATCAATCATTTGTTTCTGCCAAAGTCCAGCGGTAGTTTAACTTTAGTTCAATCCTGAATACGATCATGACGAGGGTCAGAGAACTCGACACTTTCGCGCAGGACAAACTCAACGTGCATAGGGAGATCAAGTCCAGGATGTCGGGTCTAAGATGTCTCTTGGGACGAGCTATGAAGGAGCACGATGGACTCGTCGAAAGGACGAAAAACCGCCGAGAAAACACTCGCGGAAGCGTTGCAGAGAGCTGGTGACGCCAAATATTCCTCGAAACCGTTCGAAAAAAGGAAAAACGGATTCACCAGCAAAAGAAGAAATGCTTAAAAACGCTAGGAAGAGCACGACAACGGCGATCAAGGCGATAGTGCCGCCCAGGGCGACTGCGACGACCAGAGAGGCACCGATAACAAGAGACCGACTGGAGCACGGTCGTGAAAAGAAACGAGAAAAAACAACGCAACATGGAAAAAGAGAGGGAGAAGAAAGAGAAAGAGGTTTAAAAAAGAAGAAAGAGAATGAAAAAAGGCAGAGACCGAAAGACAAGAAGCCTCATCTTCGGCGGGCGAGAGGCAAAGGCGATGCACTCATCATCGAAGCCAAGGGTATCATACGCTGACCTCTTTAACGTATCATACGCTGACCTCTTTAAAAAAATGCGAAAGGACCCTGGCCTGAAGAAACTGGACGAGAGCGTGGTTAGAGATGTCTAAATTTTTCGTTTATTCGATTATCGATTAATCGTCGGATCATTTTTAAATATTCGATTCATTCGAATAATTGTCTTTCAGTATTCGATTAATCGAGCGAATATTTTTTTCTTGTAATGATAATGAACAGACATTGCATGATAAAAAAGATTATGATATTATAATTTTAAAAGTTACATTAAATATAATTGTAAAATAAACATGGAGTAGAATCATGGTTTTTGAATGAAATGATGTTTCAGTATATTGATAAATTTACCATTTCATGATTGATGAAAAAAAAATCCATAGCCTAACTCATGACCTAAAAATGTATTAACCTTGAAAATGGTTTCTTTTTTCATTAATCGCGATTACTGTGATAACTATTCGATGCATTCATATTTTGATTTCTCATTATTCGATACCAAATTACTCGATTATAATTGCAGATATTCGATTATTTGAATTAATCGAACGATTAACCGACGTCTCTAAGCGTGGTGAAGTCCAGGCGCACTCGGAATGGCGAAATTCTGTTCGAGCCGAAGAGAGACTGAGAGGATTCGAAAGGATTCTCGGCGTGAGAGGAGGAAAACATCGTGAGCAAAGTTCCGATGGAAATCCGATTAAGAAAGGCATATCGCGGGACACAGATCGCAACGATTCGTCTCCAGGCGGACGCAGCGAACAAGTTGCTGAAGTTAGAGAGTATAAACTTCTGCTGGGCCATGGGTCATTTCAGAATCATTTCGCCTGATTCCAAGCAACTGGAGAGATGTTTCAGATGTTTAAACTTCGGCCACCTGGCGAAAGACTAAATACTAAAAAGTATTTAACTGACAACAAGTGAATTAAACTATATAATATTCTCCAACTGATGAATCTTGTAGGAAATATTCTCAATGCAGTGTGCAAGATAATTTCGACTAACAAAAGGAAGAAAAAATGTTACAGCTGATGCTGTGGGAAATCTTTCAATTAATCTGAATCATCCGCATGATCTCCATTACCATCGTCGCCAACACTCCGTGTTTTCTCACCAATACACCAACGACAGTGTGACCAAAGAGACAAATTGGACTGGAAAGCTAATTGAAGTTTTTCGCACGTTGTGCACAATTATGTATTTTCAATTGAACAACAATAAAACATAAATATAAAAACATAAATATGTGAGAACACATCGGACGCACAAAAATAACAGAGATTGGGGGATCTTCTGTCATGGAGATCTCTTACAAAGGAACTGGTGACTCTCAGTTGCTAAACAAACCTAAAGCGGACTCCTATCTCGGAAGACATATCTTTCGGGAATAAATCTTCCCATTTTCAGAAGTCTATTTATGAAAAACAAGCCTATCCTCTCAACCCTTACACCCAATTATCGTGTCCTTCACAGGGTTGCCATAATAAAATCTGTATTTTTGGTCTCAAAAAGTCTTTTCATCTGTGTTTTTTCTCAGAAAATCTGTATCGAAATCTGTATGAACCCTTTTATCGTTTGTTTACTTTCAGCCACCACAGCAAAGAAGTATACTAATATTATAATTTATACAATAATGTATCAGTTCGAACTTTTTCTAAACGAGTTTTATAGTCATATTCACTTGTTCACATAACAAAACGGTGCCACTATGAATAATAGATAACGGTACTCAGTATAAACATAATTTGTCATCCATACTCGAGGAAAGAATTAACAAGTGTAGATGTAAAGAGCATTTTTCTGTATGTTAAAACAAGAAGATAAAAGTCGAAAGACGCCAAACTAATTATTTTTGTGATTTCGTGATGCGAAGGATATCACACGAAGAAGAATTATAGCAAATATTTAATGAACATAAACATAAAAACATTGTTTAGTAAATACTTATCGTAAGTTTACAAAAATCTTATTCATCTTTCATAATCTCACAAAGCACAAAACCAAGTATCAATTTATGGTTTTCCTTGATGTCTAGTGAACCTGTTCACGAATCAATACGGAGCTCCGATGAGTAATAGATAACGGTACTCAGTATCAAAAAAAGTAGTCACCCACACAAGTCAACGCACAATGGATTAGGCATGTGGGACAGAATATAGCAGAATTTAGCCATCGTAACACTTTGGATCGATGGAAAAGACTGCTCATAAGTATCATAACTATTGTTTGCATAATTGCCTCATGTCATTTGAATAATCGCATAAGTGTTTCAAGCGACAAAATCTTTCTTATATAAAAACATCACACGAAAATACATTGTTAGGTTAATACATATACAAGTTCACAAAAATCACAAAGTTCACATAATCTTGCATGTATCACTTCTTTTTCAAGGAAAAATAACTCCGACCAGTACGACACCCATGCCCAAATTTAATACGACCGCAAAGGGTTAAATCGACAAATGACAACACATGAGTATTTTTGATTCGAATGATAGTTTGTATTCCGTTTGGGTTGGAAGAAATATGAGTTTTCCACAGCAATTGGGATTTTTTTTGACTGAAGTGTAGCTTTTGAAAAGAGCGTATCGATTTCAGTAAGAGAAATCTTTGATAATTTATGTCTCAAAAACTATGAGTTGAATCGAAACAGTGTTTTAGAAAGTGTTATTGAAGTGTATGTATCCTCCGCATTAAAAAAAATATAGGAGGTTGTGTCCAAGGTACGACTGCATTGTTGACGTAGAACTACGCTGTTATTTTATATAAGTCGCTTGTTTATACCTTCTGATATTATTCTATAATGCTGTGAAATTTTCGAAACAACTGCTGTCACCCTTAGTGGAGGATTTTTTTCTAATGGTAAGCGAAACCTAATCACATACAAAACTCCAGAACGACATTTACTTTCTTGGTGACTAAACAAGCGAAATAAACTCTTTTTGTTAATATCAACAACCTCGAAACAGTAGCAATGCTTCATTATGATCAATATTAGCGCAAATTCAATCCTAGTTGAAGGCAGTTTTGCGACTGGCACGCGAACCTAAATAACTTATAACATTTCAGTAAGACATTCAAGATGCTTGGTATTCCCCAAATATTTTTTTGGAGCATAACCTTAACGCCTGCTTCGCCATAACGTCAGTTTAATGCATTGATGCATTCTCAAAGGCACCAAAGAAGCCGTTTACATTTTCGACCGACGCGCCGAAATCGCCTATTTTGCTGTTGTTCGATGCGGTTCGTTTTTTGTAGGGCTAGAGCTTGTCTCCCTCTTCTTCTTGCTCATCACGCACTACACGAAACGTCCAATTTATGACGCGGGAAGAAAAACACACGATACAAATAACGAATAACGAACAGAAAAAGTAAACGACGATATCCAAGTTGGATTACCACTGGTGGGGTCCAATCTTAGATCGAAGCGCAGCGAAAGCAAAGTGAACTGGATTGCTCAACAGTCCGATGCCGAATGAAAGTTTGCCTCAGCGAGATCCACTGTTTATACTCAATACAAATATTGCCCTTCATTCTTCTACTTTTCCTTTGTTCACGGCGACTTCAAATCCTACGATTTCCCCTTCGTTGGTCGTCGATAAGTTGCTCGTTATTGACAGCTCTGTTCGGGAAAGCACACAAATGGACAGAACAAATGTATGGACAAATGGAAACGCATAAAGTTTTCATGAATTTTAACCATTTACAAACCAGGGGATTAGAAAAAAAATAGTTATTAACGTTAACTTTATTTCATAAAAACGTGACCTGTTTTCTGATTTGGTACTCTTAATGAAAGACGTAGTTCTACGTCAAAAAACGTTATAAGTTATAAGAAACGATATACAGGAGAACGGACTATGAAGAAGAAGCATGAACCACTGGCTCAACTTTATGGCGAACCCAGCATCCAGCTAGTCGCCAAGGCTGGACGAGTGCGATGGGCAGGACTTGTTGCAAGATTGCTTCGTGTTTCAATGCTTCTGAACAATTTACAGGGTAGCGCATCAATTCATAAAGGTCGGAAGACCTTTACATTGTTTATTAAGCAGGATCTTCAGATTCTGGAATAGGCTGATTATTTACAAATTCAAAACTCAAACGAGAACTCATGGGGAGCGATCGTATGGAGAATATATGCTGCTAACAAGCAATGTTAGAGTGTCGAGGAGTTCAAACTAGCAGCTACCTCTGGGAGAGGCGAGATAGAAATTTCCACATGCCGTAGCTTGGTCGAAAACACGTCGAATAGGTTGGTTGAATTGACTGAGAACTATGGAAGACCTATGAATTTAAAAAAACTTGTTGTAATTCATGCGAAATTGCTGTTGATTTTGTGAAGGAATGATAGTTTTTCATCTGGTTCTTCAGTTATGGAACAAAGGAATTTTCATTTTTGTAAATGATAGATGGTTGTTATATCTTACAAAATATACTTCATTTTGACCAATCTCTTACACATCCCTGGAAACTCAAAAAATCGAGTGGTTCTAACCAGTCCTCAGAATGCAACTTGGTGCTGATGCGCAACAAGATATTTGTACCCAGTTGAGCTCCCACTCCTTGTGCACACATGCGCTCTGGCAAATGAGCATGCTTCGAAACACAGATGAAATGTTTGTTTGTCAGCGCCGTTCTTACGCAGAGATTTGCGCCCAGTAGTAAGCTGAGTTTTATGCTGAAATTTACGCCGTGCTTGCGCCGTATTTCTATACTGCGCGCTTGAAACTGGATTGCTCTCTCTGTTGAGATATTTTTCTTCACACAAGCGTATAAGGTTCAAATGGGGGGGCGCTGTTGTTTTTATGCTTTGCTTAGAACGAACGAAGACAAAGCGGACGCTGGAATTTGATGTGTATGTGTGTGTGTGTGTGTGTGTATAGAATGAGACGCGCATCACACAAGTGAGAAGAAATGTTTAGTATCTGAGTTCTGCACCGGGTACATTTTGCGCTATCGTGCTTTGTGCTCTTCGTACCAAGAGAGAATACGAGTTTTCTCTGAGCGCGCGCTGATGAAAATTAAACTCAAGCGCTCTGCCGCGTTTGTTTGCTGAAGACTGGTTCTACCGTTACGACATGTAGTGCGTGTGTCGGTATAATACAATATTTACACGATTCAATTTGGATCTGTAACAGGTTTGTGTCAGTTACAGTTACCAATTAAGGTGAAGGTGGAAGCTAGCCATTGTTGTAGTATAGGTAAACCCACGTGTAAAATGGGGTAATAGTGTTTGTGAGAGAAGAGCAAAGCACACTTAAACAGATCAATTCACTTATCAGACTGTGACTGCTTTATTGATACGAGTCTTTGAATACATTTAAAAAAAAAATAACAATTCAATACTGAAGTTAGATGTATGAACAAAATGTTCCGATGAACAATTGCATACATAAATATATATATAGAAGGTGCATTTGCATATGAAGTAAAATTCTGATTATACGCGAGCGTAACATGAGCAAATTCATAACACATGCGAAATGGGGCTCTATTGATATTAACTAGTTCTTCCGCATAGTAACTCGATGCTGATAATTCATTAATATTTTCCTTCGTTGGTCGTATTGTTTCCACATATTCACGTTGGAGAGCCTTAACCCTTCTCTTCGTTGGCCGAGACATTTTGATTGAATGTAATGCTATTCTGTTTATTGTTTTTGAAAGCATAGGCAGTCGTGGCAGTGTTCCGAGCTCTGCAATACAATTTTCTTACCCAATGTTAAAGTCGCTAAAACTTACATTATAGACCCATTAAACGTAAAAACAATGATTGTATTGATATCAACACAATTTTATTCTATTGATTTTTATGACATGAAACGCTATGACTCACGAATAATATTTTATTGAGTGGTTTTGATAGCTGTTCCGATTATGTTGTCTGGCATCAGTGTCGAAAAAATAACGATGCTTTCACCAATACAAACAAAACCATTGCCGAAGATTGAAAAAAAAAATTAACTTTCAGAGCACTTGCTCGAGTTTTCCGACGTTTTTCTCTATACAGTGCGACAGCAGATGAGAATTTAATATCTTGTGAGTAATCGATTAGAGTTTGGTTGATATTACCTGATGGGAAGTGTGCGAAAACGATCATTTTCTTCACACTGTTTCGCAAAATTATTGATTTTCTGGCGAGGGGTGAGGGAGGGAAATGAAAGAAATGAACGCCATTGTGGCAGCCATTTGTGGCTAGCTTCCACCTTCACCTTAAACTATTTTTAATTTTCCGTAATCAAAATTATTGAAACTATTAGCGCAAAACTTGTCCCTGGCATTTATTTACAACGGAACCTTCCGAAAAAAGGTAGGGTTTCTTCGAATATTCACATAGATTGAAGGTGAATCTTTTCTTTTGTCACTGTATGTTAGGGTGGCAGAGAAATTGGTCATGTCAAATTTCTACAACCTACCATGAACATTTTGTTTATCGGCCCAAAAAAATTACCTATGCAAAGTTTCAGCTCAATCGGACATGATTTAGAGGTGCCTCAAAGCACTCAAAGTGTTGACTTTTTGATCCTCGAAAATCTTCCAAGGGGGGAGGAAATATGGAAAATCGAAAAAAAATTTTCTATGCCAAATGACTCAAAAATGCATGAAACATCGAGATCTGGTGTCATCTTGAAAAAAAATTTTGACCGAAAATCGACCTTTTGGGCCTGAGTGGCCAAAAATCAAAACTTTGAGTGCTTTGAGGCACCCCTAAATCATGTCCGATTAAGCTGAAACTTTACACAGGTCATTTTTTGGGCTAATAAACAAAATTTACATGGTCGGTTATTTAAATTCGACAATTATTTTTTTCCATACCTTCATTGCCTCTCAGGCTCAAGTCCCAAAAGGTCGATTTTCGGCCAATTTTTTTTTCGAGATGCATCGAAAAAAATTCCGATTTTCCAAATTTCCTTTATTCCCCCATTGGAAGGTTTTCGAGGATCAGAAGATCAAAACTTTTAGCGCTTTGAGGCACCCCTAAATCATGTCCGGTTGAGCTGAAACTTTGCACAGGTCATTTTATTGGGCCAATCAACAAATGAATGAATTTTTTTTCCATACATCGATTGCTACCCTACTGTATGTATACTAGGGTGCCAATGAATGTATGGTAAAAAATCGACCCTAAAATTTCAAATAGTTACCCTATACAAAATGTTCACCACCTCGAAAAAACACACTATGCCGAATTTTAAGGGAGAGTGGCGCAAAACGGTTTGAGTTTTTTGAAAATCGAAAAATCACCCAAGGGGGGGGGGGTGTTAGGTGTTTGTGTTGTTGGTAAAGGAAATCGGGGTTTTCGAAAAAAAATTGATGCCAAATGTCTTAAAATGGCATCAAACGTCGAGATCTAGTGTCATCCAGATTGTTTTTTTTTGTAAAAAATCGGCACTCTGGGACGAAATACGAAACGAAAAGTATGGTTTAGGGTGCCAAAACAAATAATTATCTCGATTTTTCATTTGGAACCAGCTACGAAATGTTGATTTGCACAATAATATACACTATGCAAAATATTAGCTTATTCGGACTTCACTTACTGGTGTCGCAGACGTTAAAATTTGAGTTTTTTGAAAACCGAAAAATCACCGGAAATCAGGATTTTAAAAAATTGATGCCAAATGTTCTAAAACTGCATGACACGAGATTTACAGTTATCTCAAAAAAAAAAAAATATTTTTGTCAAATATCGATTTTTCAGGCAAAAACCGACCAAGTCCAAAAAAACCTTTTTTAGGACAAAAAAACCTTTTTTTTGACAAAAGAAAAATTTCGAGATAACTGTAAATCTTGACGAGTAATGCAAACTCAAATTTTAACGTTTGTGACACCAGTAAATGAAGTCAGAATGAGATAATATTTTGCATAGGGTATATTATCGTGCAAATCAACATTTCGTATCAAGTTTCGAATGAAAAATCGAGATAACTATTTTTATTGGAACCCAAAACCATACTTTTTATTTCGTACTCCGAAAAAAGTTCCAGAATGCTGATTTTTGTCAAAAAATTTTTTTTCGAGGTGTCACTAGATCTCTACGTTTCATGCAATTTTAAGACATTTGACATCAATTTTTTTTTGAAAACCCCGATTCCCTTTACTCCTCCCTTAAGTGATTTTTCGATTTTCAAAAAACTCAAACTTTGACCGCTTAAGTCCGAAATTCGGCATAGGGTGTTTTTTCGAGGTGGTGAACATTTTTTATGTGGTAATTTTTTTTATGTGGTAATTCGAGATGACCATTTCCATTGGCACCCTAATGTATACTGAATAACGAATTCAACTATTTCCGGAATTCTGGAATGTGAAATGCACATTTAAAAGGCAGACAAACCATTATAACAATCCACACATCTGATACACGAGACACACACATACGCACATTGAAGCTGTCAAGCAATGAATGTCATATAACTTTTGAGGCAAATGCTAGGCGGAAGCATTAGGTGACCCATTTGGCAGTAGCAATAGTGATAGGGGTGACGCTTACATGACACATAAAAATAACATTGACAGCGTAAAGCGACAGCTCTGCTCCCTTCCAAAAAAGTATAGCATGCGGAAAACATTTACCTTCCGTTTGCTTACAGAAAGGGCCCCCGGAGGGGCGAGGAAACTGAACGCCATTCTCCCACGCTTATTGATTGTATTTGCAGGAAAATTAACTTTGATGACATGATGTGCCAGACTACGATGAGCTATGCTCGTTATTTGTTTGGTATTATAGAAAGCGAGTGTCGCTTTTCTCGATAGTAACTACTCAGTTTCATGAAACTAAATGGGGAACTTCGTGTTGATAGCAATGGGGGGTGGGTAAAGGTACACAAGATGGAAAAAGGCTCTCATTACACTTGCAGTGTCGACAGAAAGGAAACTGTCGCCCGATCCGATGGAAGACATTGTCCGAATGCTTCCAGGAGAAGAGGTTCCTCAGCAATTGCTTCCTGATAGTCCTGAAAAGAAACCTATAACAGAAGATTATTTTTTCTATTTGTACACCAGGTTAATAAAATCGAAATTTACCTTTCCATCTTTATCCATATCCAACTTCTTCAACGCAATCTCCACCAAATCCTTCACGCCCTCATCCGGATCCTCCTCCTGCGGCTGCTTGATCAAGCAGTTCCTCAGCAGGGCAAACATTTCGTCCTTCGTGATGTACCCATCGCTGTTCAAATCGTACACGCGGAAGCAAAACGCAGTCTTCTCCGCCTGTGATCCTTTCAGAAACGTCGACAGCCCCAGAATCCATCCCTCCAACCGAATCGGCAGCCCCTCGTATCCTTTCTCCCATGCACAAAAAATCCGTTCCATCAGCGTTTCGTCCGTAACGATGTCGAAGGTGCTGTGGAGCAGCTCCCGGAACACTGACCTATCGATACCATCGGTCGAGGAGCCGGCCTTCGCAATCACTCCCGCATTGTTCGCGGCGAGGGCCTTCGAGTTCAGCGTGGCGTTGGTAACCAGCTTGCGGAATATCTTGCAGAGGGCTTCCACTTCGATTCTTCCGAGGTGAGGGTAAACAAACAAGCAAAAACACAAATTGTTGTGAATTATTATAACGTGAATAAATTTTATCTAGATTAGTGAGGTCAAAGTTCGCCGTGGGAAACATGAGAAATGGTTTCGTTCGTTTGGCTTACAAATTGGCGAACAACACGCACCGCGTATCAGCTGATAGTTTTTAAAATGAAACCTGTTAGCGATGATTATCTTTTTTTCCCCAACGAGGGGGAAAAGTTTTTGGCACACGAAACATGAATGCGACGAATGACTTTTTACTTGTGGCATGAGTCATTAGAATGACATTGGGGAAATTAAAACTAGTTATGATGAGCATGTTTACGCGTGATGATAAGTTGGAAAGTTTTGTTTTCGTTTCAATCTTTCCGATGTCATTAGATCTTTCGTAGCGTTGTCATTCTGGGCGAATTTAGTAAATGAGCCCCGTTGTATATTTAGCATGAAAGTCGCATTCAATACCGCGAATTGTTGTGATGGAATTTTAAAAAAAATTGCAAGGTTAACGCTAAAAAAAATATCAAATGAAACAAACTGACTAAGAGTCTGTTATCGTGTTGACTGGGACTATTATAATATATGAACAAGTTTTTTTTTCCAGTTCAGAATTCGAGCATACTGTCGAAAAATAGAAACAAAAAAGTATCCAATTTGCATAAACATTCCACGGCCAAGTTCAAGCAAAAGTTATGTCCGTTGTTTTTTTCATCCGTTAATGTTGAATGTGCAAACTGGGAAATGGCTTCGTCATGGCGGGTATAATGGACATGTAGTGGGGGGAATATGGACAGGTTCATAATATACGAAGCGTAGAGGTTTATCGCTCGCGAGAGGAATAACTTTGCTTTCTCTCAATGTTTGTGCGTCCAATAACCGAAATATCACAAGAAGAGACAGCAATATAAATAAAACAAGTGGAAAAAACTTTTTAAGTTAAACGGTTTTATTGTGATTAAACATAATAATGTATTAAAAGCTAGAAAACAATTAGGCAAATAGCAGTTAGCAGTTATCACACCTCCCCTTCATTAGTCTAGGGCATTGATAAGACTAAAATAAAATCCAGGGACATACGATGAAGTCGCTAATTGTGGATAATGGAAATCCAACGTGCCCCACGATTTTATTTTAGTCTTATCAATGCCCTAGACTAATGAAGGAGAGGTGTGAGAATTGCTAACTGCTACTTGCCTAATTATTTTCTAGCTTTTAGTACATTATTATTTTTAATCACAATTAAATCGTTTAACTTAAAAATTTTTTTTTTACTTGTTTTATTTTCTAGTTTTTAGTACATTATCTATTTTATTAGAATATTTCTCTACAATAAAACCATTGTACTGTATTCTATTAATAAAAAAAAATCATTTGACACCGATATTGAGTGGATTGCAGAAAACACATAGTGTGTTCTCCAAGTCAAGTTCGTTCGTTTGATACACATATCTCAATCAACCTTTTTTTAAGATGATATGGAATCAGCTATTTTTGTAGCGGCGGCAAAATTGGATTCTTCAAGATAAGCAGTTTTAAAATAACATCAGAGATAAAGGTGTTTTACAAATTCGGTCAGTAATGTGGGACAACCCTACAGACGTACAAACATACACACAAACAGTTCAAGCTACAGTGTCGGACAATAGAATAGGACCACAGCTCAATCCAAAACAGAAAGTGACAAAACTTTGAGAAAAAAATTTCCATTTAAGTGCATCAAACCATTTACATATTGTAAATTCCATTCTTCGAAGAAATTAAAATCATCCGTAGTTAAACCAATTGTCCTTTATTTAAAAATGCGTTTTAAGCATACTTACTGACTAAAATAACGCGACATAAAATAGGACCGCTTTAGAATTCATGGTAAAAAAAAATTGAAAGAAAGGAAATTCATACCGTGATCGATTTGCAGGGTTAGTACTTGGTGGTATAACCCTTATTACGCATCACTTCTCGCACCCGGTTCGGCATCGACTCCACCAGCTTTTGGCACGTTCTCAGCGGGATAGCGTACCACACCGCCTGAATTCTCTCCCACAGCTTCTGCTTGTTTTTTGATTTTTCGGTGTACACCTTACGTTTTACTATTTCCCATAGGTTCTCTATGGGATTGAGATCAGGGGACTGTGCTGGCCACTCCATAACGTCTACCTTATTATCCTGGAACCACTTTTTAACACTTTTAGCGGTATGTTTGGGGTCGTTGTCCTGCTGGAACTGCCACTTTGGGGGCATCTCCCACTCGGCGTGTGGCAGCATTATTTCCCGAAGTATCTGGGCGTAGAGATGCTGGTCCATAATCCGGTCGATCCAGTACAAGGGACCCACCCCGTACCAAGAAAAGTACCCCCACACCATGATGTTACCTCCTCCATGTTTGAATGTTTTATTTGTATACTGGGGCATATACGCACAGCGGAGTGGGCGATGGACCCGGAAAAGGACAATTGGTTTAACTACGGATGATTTTAATTTCTTCGAAGAATGGAATTTACAATTCAATCAAACCATTTAATGCACTTAAATGGAAGTTTTTTTCTCAAAGTTTTGTCACTTTCTGTTTTGGATTGAGCTGTGGTCCTATTCTATTGTCCGACACTGTGAATAAAACCGTTTAATAAAGTAATTTGATATTTTGTGATCGCGGCTATCTTGGATTTGCATTTTTCATAAATAACTGTGTTCTACTAGTCCAGCTCTTTCATTTGATACCCATATTAATGGGGTTTTGAGAAAATATGTAGTCCGCCATTTTGTAGTGGAAGCCATCTTGGATTTGCATTTTTCATAAATAACTGTGTCATACTAGTCAAGCCCTTTCTTTTGATACTCATAATAATAGGGATTTGAGAAAATATATAGTCCGCCATTTTGTAGCGGCAGCCATCTTGGATTTGAATTTTTATGAATAACAGTGTTCTACTAGTCAAGCTTTTTCATTTGATACCCATATCAACGGGGTTTCGACATAATATGTAGTTCGCCATTTTGTTGTGGCAGCCATCTTGGATTTGAATTTTTCATAAATAACTGTATTCTACTAGTCAAGCCCTTTTATTTGATACCCATATTAGCTACTCAATATAGAATTATTATACAAATTATTCAAAATTTTCGAAAATCAAAAATAAAATACTCCGGATAATCGAGTCTAAAATTCCGGATAATCGAGTCCGACCTGTACCTATATTTTGATTTTAATTGATATTTGATCTTCAATGATCAATATTTTGCTTGCGCATTGCAAACATACGAACTACTCGCACGTCAAGTACGCCTTAGTAAATTGTTACCAACGTATTAAAGGTGTCCGGAAAAGTTTGTCAACAAGCAGCAAGCAGGAAGAGGGGGGGGGGTTTGGTACTGCCATTCAAATGAAACACAAATTTCTGCATTACTCGAGAATTAATCAAGCAAACGAAACCAAATGTGGCATGTGGAGGTTTTAGGGAGCAATAAATGTTTTTTGGTCGTTAGACACTCCTCCTCCTCTCACAGGGGAAAGGGGGGGGGGGTTCTGAATAACTCTAGAACTAATCAAGCAAATGGAATCAAACTTGGCATATAGAGGTTTTAGAGATCGATACATTTGAAAAAAAATAACAATTCAATACTAAAGTAAAATGTATAAACGATATGTTCCGATGAACAATTGCAAATATAAATATATATATATATATATATATATATATATATATATATATATATATATATATATATATATATATATATATATATATATATATATATATATATATATATATATATATATAGAAGGTGCATTTGCATATAAAGTAAAATTCTGATTATACGCGAGCGTAACATGAGCAAATTCATAACACATGCAAATTGGGGCTCTTTTGGTATTAACAAGTTTTTCCGTATAGTTACTCCATGTTGATGATTTCTTAATATTTTCCTTCGTTGATCGTATTGTTCTGTGTTCTGTGTTCTGAGCTCTACAATACAATTTTTTTACCCAATGTTAAAGTTGCTAAAACTTACATTAAAGACCCATTAAACCTAAAAATAATAATTGTATTGATATCAATACAATTTGATTCTATTGAATTTTATGCCATGAAACACTATGACTCAGGAATACCATTTTATTGAGTGATTTTTATAGCTGTTTCGATGATGTTGTCTGGCATCAGTGTAGAAAAAATAACGATGCTTTCACCAATACTAACAAAACTATTACCGCAGATTGAAAAATGAAAATTTAACTTTCAGAGCACTAGCTCGAGTTTTCCGACGTTATTCACTATACAGTGCGACAGCAGATGAAAATTTAATATCTTGTGAGTAATCGATTAGAGTTTGGTTGATATTACTTGATGGGAAGTGTGCGAAAACGATCATTTTCTACACACTGTTTTGCAAAATTATTGATTTTCGGGCGAGGGGTGAGGGAGTGAGATGAAAGAAATGAGCGCCATTGTGGCAGCCATTTGTGGCTAGCTTCCACCTTTACCTTAATAAAAACTTGATGAATGTTTTTATACTCTCATCTGCTGCGATGTATTTGAGTGGGTGGAGCTAACGCTGTAAATATTTGGGATTTTCTCTTTTGTGTCGCTGTGTGAGTGCACTCACTGCACAGAGAATGTGCTGTGCATGCATCGATAACGCCATTCTGGAGCGGTCTAATCGGATACGAACAGTGAATGTTCTCTCCATTTGTATTTAGAACGACCGATATACACGCGAATGATTCGAAGTGGGATATAAAAATAGAACTTTCAGTTTATCTTTCTTTTTTTGTTATCAGAATTTCAAATCTTTCGATTCATTCGTCTGTGAAAATAAATAGTGTATGTGTAACAAATGTATGTGAAATAGGGAATGCTTCCAACTTTAATCCATCCAAACCATTTACGAATTCGGGAATTCTAATGTATAGTATATTCAACAAATCCAAGAAAATCCAATCCAAATTCCAATTCAATTGGTATGCAATCATCAGCATCAGTTCACAAGAGTAATTGTTATTGATGTTTAAACTATTTTATAGAAACGTGACTTACGTCAAAAATGCAACCCGGCTGCTGGCTCAATTTCCGAAAATTATGTTACCTGATTTCATATTGAAACTCCAGATTTTATTTCTTATTTGGATCCCAGTTATAATTTAAACACCATTAGATACTCCCCAAAAATAGCGATACATAGTTAATAACAATTGCGCATACTCAAATTAAATAGACAAATATTCATCGAAAAAATAGAAATAGAAAAGTTGTGGATTCGTTTGTTCTTATCCGATACAATCGCACCGTTTATGCTTCGTTATACTGAAATCAATCAAAATCCGTAACTTGGGGTAGAAAAAAAAACACATCGTATTAAAGAAATGCACCTTCCATTATGTGCATACATGCCATCAACATATATCACCCCAGTCCCCGCCAGACAAAGCCAGCCTGGGCAACTTCGCTCGGGAAAATTGAACTCTATCGACGATAAATCGAATCATAACTAGTAAACAAATCAATAATATGTAAATTTTTACGAGTTCTTTTCAAACAAATCGCCGATAAAAGAACAACTCAACCGGGCGAGCGGAACTCCGGAGGGGTAACTTTTGTTTGCTTTTCCATTGCTATTATTGTGTTGCATCGGTGTGGAGTGGGTGGGCGTTCCGAAACAGAAAAAGGGTTTTCCGTCAAAGGGCACTCACCCCTTTTTTCCAGCCCCCGTGCCATGTGTACACGTTTGTTGCAAATATGGCATGAGCGAACCGACGATGGGCGAATGATTCCGGAGTACTCCCGATTTTCGATACAGGCAAATAAGCTGCCGCTATGATCGGGAATAGAAACTAAACCTTTGAACTGTAGGGAGACGACATTGAGTTTTGCGAGAAATTGGCGTTTGACAGTTTGTTTGAAGGAGAAATATTATCGAGCGTTAAAATTCGCAAATACGGTTTAGGCTGATGATTCGGAAGCCTTGTACTGGAGAACTGCTGATAGAGAGTGTTTTGCGTTGATCGGACTAGCATAGGCGTCATCGGTTTTGAGCAGACTCAGTTAATTTTATACAGGGTTTTTAGGGCTTATTCTCACTGCAACGTAACGTCTCAGTGCCAAGAGCATGCCCTGCCTTCCTTTTATCTTTTGTTACGTGCGTCGTGTTTTATTGTGAACTGAACTCTAAATAAAGAAGAGGAACAAATCCATGGTTTCAGCAGCAGCTACCCAAAATTACAATTTTCATTATCAATTTCAGTTAGGAATTATTGTTATAAGGATGTATTCAAAACCTGAGAGCGAGGAGCCAGCTGAATGACAGATAGATTGTTTTCTTCTTATTCTTCTTACGCTTTTTTATCATGAATCGGACAATTTCAATCAAGCAAGTTGTTGTCATTCATTTTCGGGAAAAGTGTTCAAACTTGACGTGAATCTATGTTTGAGAGATCATCTGTGCTTTCTTATCCGCGATTTGATTTTTGACGTAGGATTACGTCTAACAGGAATATATGGAGGGTAAAATGAAAATCTGGATACTGATCATGTAAGAAATAATGAAAGATTTCGAATGCGGATTTATAGGTGTTTTGAGTTGATTTGTGGCTTTTTTTTCGATCGGTCATTCAATTTTCGCGAATTTATTCATTGCTTCCGAGTTAAAAGTCAAGCTGGACACGAAGAAGGCATTTTCCAGTGGCGAGAGCTGTTTTTTGGCGCCAAAACGAAAACGGTACAGTTCAGACTTGTGTTTCTGTTCAACGAAAGTTGATGCATAGACAAATTTGTCGATTATTCATTTGGGAATGATGTTTTTGAGAGCATTTGAGATGTAGTTTTGCTGTAATCGTACTGACAAACTAATTTGATATTCATTAGGTTCAGTTTTTCAGGGTTGCTCTAGGCACCAAACCATCCACATTCCAATGTTGAGGATGAGAGTTAATTTGGAAATTTTATTTCTCCACTGCTTTGATAATGGTTTGCGCATTTAGTTTGTCTACATTACATCTACACTGTATATGAATATGGATGAGAAGCCAAACAACGAACGTCGTGTTTGCAGCTTGTTTTTCGGAAGAGGAATAACTTTACCAAAGATCGAATAAATTCAAATAAAGCAATATAAATATATTTTGACAACCTTTGGTGTAGTCCTACGTCTCCACGGTATGGTCTTGACATTACCCACTCTTTTTGTGTTTTGATCGGACAGTTTCAATTTGTGTTTGCCTTTTGTGATCTGGTGCAATTTTATTTGACGTGGTACAGCGAAGATGAGGCGATGTGGCAGGAGCAAAAAATCTTACCCATTATATCATTTAATTTATTGATTGCTTGGATCGATTTTCGACGTAGAAATACGTCTTTCATTAAGGATTTCAAATCGGAAAACAGGTCACGTTTTTATGAAATAAAGTTAACGTTAATAACTATTTTTGCTGCGAACGGATTTTGGCGATTTGCATACCAAACGAATGGAAAATGCCCTATGATTTGTTTGATATGCTATACGTTACAATCCCGAAGTCTGTACATGGTTTAAATTGGTGAAAATTGGAAGCATTCCCATTTCCTCATACATTTGTTGTGTCCATTTGTGTACTTCCCCGAATAGAGCTGTCAATAACGAGCAACTTATCGACAAGCAACGAAGGGGAAATCGCAAGATGTAAAGTCTCCGTGAACGAAGGAAAAGTAGAAGAACGAAGGGCCCAGAGTATAAACAGTTGATCTCACTGAGGCAAACTTTCATTCTTCGTGAGGAAATCGACTGAACAACATCGTTGCTTGGTGAGCTGGACGGCGAGGGATCGAATACCTTTCTCAAGGCAATGGGGGTAGAGGAGTAATATGATGGATAAATTGAGTTTTCCAAGGGCCTTTTTTTGAAGGTTAGAGACGAATAAACTGAAGAAGTTGAAAGTCTCTCTAATTCAACAAACAAGGAAAGAAGGCAAACTTTCAGTCTCGTCCTGTGTTCACAGCAATGAATATCACTTGTCCCCATTGTATTAATGTTTTGAGCTACACAACTGTGGGGAATCATCAAGCTAGGCTATCGTCAAATCACCGAGAAATCATTCGTTTCATTCAAAGTAACCGTCAGCAATGCCGTGTCCGACGTGGTCGGTGATCCTTGGTATTGGCCCGACGGAGTTACTGTCCGTGTGTTCAATCACAATCAAAAAAACAGCTCTGCTCTGCCACATCCGAACTTGCCTTAGAATCAGCAACGAACGATCGATCACCTTGTCAACAAGCTTCATCAACATCTTGCACTGAGGGCAATCCGGGACGCATGCGAACAGGTTCTATGGGTAGCCCTTATCCTTTCGGCACAGTCGAGCCAAATCTCATCAGTTCCAGCTGCAGTCGTCCCGGTCCTGTGTTCGATTCCGGAGAGGGGGCTGCCCAACCTGTTCAGTCGGGCAAGTACACTTACAATACGAACTCGACGCTTTCTGACCAAACCTCGGCTTTCAGCAACTTACTGCGAAAAGATCGCTGGCATCGACGCACACAATTCAATGGAATTCAGCATTCGCCGGGACGCATATCAAAAAGCACTACGGAAGCCCCTTCTACGCCCAGAACAGTCGCGACCGTTCAACCGACCACTTTGTCGCAACCAAATAAATTCAGTTCCAGCCGTCGCAGTCGTCCCGGTCCTGTGTCTGTGGCTACGGAACGGGGCTTCCAGCCTGTTAGGTCAGGCAAGTACATATCGTTCGCCCAATCATCGCTTCCTGATACTCGACCCGTTTTCAGCTGCACTACCGTCGACAGTTCCACACTCGCCAATGAACCTGCGAGCGGAACGCCAGAGTCTTATCGCCTAGCATCTTCGATTTCTGCCAGCAGCCACCACTGCAACTGCAACGGAGTCTCCATCCTGTCCATCTACTATCAGAATGTTAGAGGACTACGCACTAAAACGAACGATCTCAAACTTGCTTTATCGAGTTGTGACTATGACGTGGTCGTGCTCACCGAAACATGGCTTCGCCCGGATATATGCGACGTCGAGCGGAATCCATTCTTTCTTGTGGTTTGGTACAAGTGAACTCTCTCACAAATTGCAATGGTAGGCTCCTTGATTTGGCGTTCATTGATTCACCGGACGATCTCGAAATTTTCGCACCTCCACTTCCTCTCCTGAATATCGACGTTCATCACGTACCATTCGTCTCGCAAGTAGATACTGCATTTACGACCAGGTAGATTTGCATCCCGCAGCTTTCGATTTTGACTTTCGGAGGTGTGATTTCTCATCTCTGAATGTTGAACTCTCGTCAGTAAACTGGCAGAATTATTTCCAAGGTGACTCTGTCGATGAGAACGTATTGCTGTTCTATGATAAATTACTCGAAATCTTGCACGCTAATGTTCCCCGTCGTCGCCGTGCTATCAGCTCTACCTACAGGAAGCCTTGGTGGAATGCCGAGCTGCGTAACCTGCGAAACAGACTCCGCAAAGCCCGCAAACATTTCTTCGAATCTAAAACAGATTCAAATAGAGATCTTCTACTGCAAGCTGAAGTCAGCTATAAGGAACGTCTTGTCTCTGCCCACTACGATTATGTGATCAGGTCACAGTCATCACTGAAGAAAAATCCTTCGACATTTTGGAAATTTGTAAAACTACAACGAACCAATAATCGTGTGCCCAACAACGTAAGCTACAACTCATCTACGGCTACCTCTGCCGAAGAAGCAGCAAATCTATTTTCAAACTACTTTCAAAGTGTGTTCAGCTCTACCTCGCTTCAAATTTATGAAAGTAGTTTCCAAGATGTGCCTTTCTATAATGTTCATCTGCCCCTCATCGATTTCTCTAGGGCAGAAGTGCGGAATGTATTAGAAGATCTTGACGTGTCAAAAGGAGCAGGAGTCGATGGTTTACCACCACTTTTATTCAAAAACTGTGTTACATCTCTAGTGGAGCCTTTGACACTACTGTTTAATCGATCCGTGCAAGAGAAAACGTTTCCGGCTATGTGGAAAACTGCTTCTATGATCCCCATTCATAAAGCTGGAAGCTTGCAACGAGTCGAGAACTACCGCGGAATCTCGATACTCTGTTGCTTAGGAAAAGTTCTAGAATCCCTTATTCATAAAGTTTTACTGGCTGCAGCAACACCGTCGATTTCTGAATACCAGCATGGATTTGTTCCTCGTCGCTCCACAACATCCAACTTGATGTGCTACACAAGCAGCTTGTTCCAGGAAATGGAACGTCGGAATCAAGTCGATTCTATTTATGTCGACTTCTCGAAGGCCTTTGACACTGCACCGTATGCCTTCGCAGTGGAGAAGTTGAAGCACATGGGCTTTCCAAACTGGATCACGGACTGGTTACTATCTTATCTGACGGGCCGGAAGGTGTTCGTACAACTCAACTCTGCAAGATCGGAATTATTTGAAATAGCGTCCGGTGTTCCACGTACCGCGTACTGGGTCCTCTTATCTTTGTTCTCTTTATAAATGATCTATGCCCCCGATTGTCATCCGGGAAGCTATTATATGCAGACGACCTAAAAATATTCAGGGTAATCAAGACAACACTGGATTGTACAGCGCTACAAACGGATATCAACATCACTTCGCAATGGTGCTCCGATAATGGTATGCATTTGAACATCACTAAATGCAAGGTAATCACGTTCACCCGTGGTATGTCGCCGATCAACCACGTCTACTCAATTAACACAACTCCTCTAGAACGTGTTCAGTCCATCCGCGATCTGGGCGTTGTCAGTGACTCCAAGCTGACGTTCAACGAACATATCGCCACCATAACAGCCAAAGCGTTTTCTGTTCTCGGATTCATCCGCCGAAACGCATCGCAGTTTACCGACATCTATGCCCTGAAAGCGCTTTTCCGTACGTTAGTGCGCAGTACTCTGGAATATGCCTCGCCGATCTGGTCACCCTATCACGTTGCTCAAGTGATCAGCATTGAACGTGTACAGAGGCAATTCGTGCGCTTCGCCCTCCGTAACCTTCCCTGGAACGACCCGGCTAATCTCCCTGATTATGCGGCTCGCTGCCAACATATAGACCTTCAGTTACTATCAGCACGAAGAACCCAGACACAACGGCTGTTCATATTCGACCTTTTGAAAAACAACATCGATTGTCCGGACCTACTTGAAAAAGTTTCGTTTTACGTTCCTCAACGTCAACTTAGACAATTGCCTTTAATTATCGTTCCTAGACATAGAACAAGTTATGGGTTCAACAGCCCATTCAGCAGCTGCCTAAGGGCGTTCAACAATGTTAGTAGCAGTTTCGACTTTAATATGGCTAAAAATGATTTTAAAAACCGAATTATGAACGTAGTTTAAGTTTAAGATCTGTGCGACTAGGTCGAAGATTAATAATAATAATAATAATAATAATAATAAAATAAATGTTCTGGAATTTTGTCTGTGATTTGGTTTTGCATGACGGTAGGAAAACTCTCTCCACAAAGGATGACAGCTAAGGTAATCTAGACCGGCAATATCAACAGAAAGGGCTTCTGTTGAGAAGAGCGCAAAACGAAAATAAGTGTGTGTATATTTAGTTGCTTCAAGCCATCGATATATGGACATTTGTGTACGTACGTGCGTGCTTCATAACCCGTACGTAAAAATAGTGCATCTTCGCTACGCTGAAACCCCATTTGACAAATATAAACATGTTATTGAACATTTCTTAAACTGATTTTGATTCAAAAAAGTACGCTGCTTAGCACGATTCAATTGCTTCCATTTGAGGAAATTTTGTATAAAATTCTGTTGTGAAACAGTGTGGCACCAAGGAAAGAATTGTAGAGTGGTTGGAGAGCTTCAATTTGGTTGATAAAAACAATCCAGTTTATAATGCATTTTTGGAAAATTAATAAAAACCCATAAAAGACACTACATTTTAAAGTTCTTCTTTACTTGTTCAGGTTTCTTAATTACATTGTATTGAATGTTTTCTAAATTTTTTTAGTTAGTAGTAGAGTAGTAGAATTAGTTCAAGACATGAAATTAGGCTCAAGAAAAGTTCTACAACGGTGTCCTACTTGAGAATTGACCATATGCGTAGAAGAATCTTTTTCATCAAATATGATCCTCTATCACCTCCTGAAATATTCCGAATCAGCTACCTAATTCCATGTATATTCTTATCAGAATACTGGCTCAATTGTTATAATTTTTGACGACTAGTGGTGCATGGACAATCTCACGCGAATGTAAATATTAATTCCTAGAAATTGACGAAATTAAAACACTTTGGAAGAATGATTTTACGCGCTATTCTGTATGAAAAACTATACAGACATTAGTATCCTATGACTAACTGTTCTTGAAATATAATAAAATGTATAGGAAATTATATTAGATAAAAAAACCATTTACTCATTTCATAAAACATCAACAATTATGAAATCGTTTATTTTTGTAGCATACTCCGTTACTATAAAAAAGTTCGATCATAGGAAATAGCTTGGTCATTCAGAGTTTACGTGAGATAAAATACATGAACTTTTGACTGGGCAGCTGAATTCATTTACTGATAAATATGGCGAGTTTTGAAATTCTTGAATATGTATTATTTAATTTAATTTTGAATGTATAGATGATTGTGTTTAAACAAAATAATCTTCCTGTTCACGTGGACTCAGTGTATACCCCCTCCCCCCTCTCCGTGGACAAGCGTGGACATTTTATCACCCCCTACACCCCCCCTAAAGTTGTCCACGTGGTATGTGGACAGCCCCATACGTGTGATGATGCGGGACGGCTACGATCGCAAGTAAGATACACACACTCAGCAGAGTGTCGAAACGACTCACTGTGCTCGTGTTTGGGCCCTGTTGTTGGAAATTGAATCGTACGGCAAGGGGTTAAAAAGTGCATTGAAGTGCAATTGAACGGCAGAACTGAGTTTAGGAATAGCATAATCGATTTAGTCATCGGATCGTTTAAATGAGTCAATGTACGATTGGCGGATTGATTATGGTCATACATATGGAACGAAAAGAATAGTTTGCGTTCTTCAAATCACTCAAGACTTCGCTCAACAACTGCCTTCAACGAAAGCGTTGCGTTCAACTTTTTCATAAATCAAGTTATCTATGCATGCACTGTAATAAATTTAATATTTAAAATTGAATAAAAAAAAATTGTAAATTGTGGGTTTTTACTAAAAATCTGTAATTCTGTATCTGAAATTTGGCGAAAAATCTGTAAAATACAGAATATTCTGTATATGTGACAACCTTGCTCTCCGATGCTATGCGAATATGCAGTGCATGTGGAACACATAAAATAAGTGCTAATCCCCCAATGAAAAATGTCAAAATTTATTTCTTACAAGTACATTCTAAGGAAACGGGTTTTGAGACCGATGGAAATAATAATAGGTTGAGTAGAACGGATGCAGCACCAATAGTGTCTGGACTTACAATAGACAGTGATCACGATTCGGATGACGATAAGAACCAGCCTACCAGTCTCTCGGCGTCTTTGCCGCTATATTTCTTTCCATCGCTGGTGGATCATTCATATGCAAATTACAAATTTTACATGCAGGTCGTTAATAAAGGCAGTAGTATCACTGAAGACCCAATTGAATTGACCGATAGTGATGGTGAACTAATCAGTCTCGTTCACAAAACTAACATAGTCAAGAAACAATGTTTTGCATAACGTAATAAGTGAAAAGGACTTGCAGTTAAGTGGAAGAACTCAGTGTTCAGATGAGTTCGGTCGTTGGTTACACACGATTATCCCTAAGGTCTCGAGAAGGGCATGGTTCAAGGGATTGAATGTAGGTCGTGATTTCATTCGCGTGATATCTCGGCTCATGTCCAATCACTACAACCTAAACGCGCATCTCTATCGCATTGGGTTCGCAGCAAACAATCTTTGTGATTGTGGCGATGGCTACCACGACATCGAGCATGTTGTCTGGTCGTGTATCCGGTTCCATACTGCTCGCTGTCAGCTCTCTAGAGCACTGAGAGCACAAGGCAGACAATCGGAGATCCCCGTCCGGGATATTTTAGGTAGCCGTGATCCTGATCTTCTGCTTCATCTATACCTGTTCCTCAGAAACGCCGATGTCAACGTTTAATGATGTTTCCTTCGTTGTGTCCCCGTTTTATATCCCTCCTATCCGATCGATAAACTTTTACTTAGTCGCGGCAATACATACACACACTCTTTGCAGACACACGGGCCAAAGGTTGTGCAGTCCACTGATCATTCAACAAGAGCCAAAGGTTGTACCGCTCATGACAAATCTACACAAACTGATGATTGCGCCGGCTAGTGATCATTCTATCCTGGATTCCTCGAGTCGAGAAAGACGCACCACGCTAGATATGAGGTACAGACTAGGGGGGCGTTGCTGATTAATGGTCAGCTGCATCCCAATAGGAAGTATCCCGTGTCGGGCACACGTACAGAGCATTGGAGACAGCAACATCCCAATTACGAAAACACTTGTAATACTAACCTCGAGCCAACCGCGAGTAATCGGTTACATATTACTAACATAGATAATAAGAAAAATTGTCAAAGTATTGATGGTCTAATGAAACCATTACGGATGGATTCATAATATAAGTGTGCCGGAGGTATACGGAACATATCATCTGGCGGTTGTTTCATTCAATTCGACTTCGTTACCCACACAGATAAACACTCGCACTAAGGCACTTACTGATCTTATCGAGAAGAGTCGAATATTGTATCCACTTTTCGACTTACTGCTGCTGCAGGTTCTTGGTGGAGACTCCGTTCATCAGCGCTTTCTTTATGAACGAAGTTAGCTTCGCCACATCAATCTTGAACAGCGATAACATACCCCAAACGCTATCAGCTATCACTGTGTGGAGTTCTGAGCTGGCACCTGCTTTTATACAGATTTTTCTGATTTTATTAGCTTTCTTTCAAAATAATTTGTGAGCTATCGAAACAAGTTTTTGGATCAATAAGCAACAAGCATATAACGCGTAGACATTTTATCTTTCGAATGAAGCGGTTATCATACCGGGCCTTATTCCCGAATACACTACACGTGAAAACAATGTGTAGTGAGTACAACCTTATTCCGGATTACACGCCACTGTAAACATTTGGTAGAATTCATTATCAATACACCGAGTTCATCCACCGATGTTATTCTAGTTTACACTTCACGCTCTCTTTTGTGTAAACAGCGATTCCTCGTGCTCATCATAATCGCCGATCATACACTCTCCCAAAAAGTTGGTATATATGACGAGCTTTTTGGTAAATTTTACCAATATTTAGTAAATTTTTGCAATACGAATTCTTCGTACATATTACGCGATAACAATGGTAAACAAATGTAAAATCGGTCAATATAACCCAGTATAAGCAGTCGATTCAACATTGGATTAACATATACCCAAAACATGTTGGGCCTGATTCTCGAATACACTTCACGGTGGAAACGAAATAAACGGTACGCCATTGAACTACGTTTCACGAGTTAGTGAAGTGTCGAAGATAATAATGAGTTTTCAGGCAGAATGAGCACTTTTCAAATAAAAAAATCATTAATGAAAATTTATTTCTTCGTATCAAACTGGTATTCAATGTGAGTGAAAAACTTTGTTTCCTTCATGTGATAGAATAACCTCATACAAAAACTTCATCTGAAGATAATTTGATATTATAATGATGAGTTTTAGTGGGAAACTAATTTCGTATCCAGATGTCGACACCGTACACCGTTGTCATCGCGGATATATTTCATTCCGTTTCCACCGTGAAGTGTATTCGAGAATCAGGCCCGTTATGTTAACCCAACCTTTATGCATATATTGTCATGAATTTATTGAGCTTTTGTATGCATCTTTATTCATTTATTGAATTATCTAAACTATTTGAATTATTTATTGAACTATCTGAACTATCGACAGCTGATCCTGCATCCATGGCTACAAATTATGAAAAAATACACAATTATTACTACAAATAGCTACGACAGACTACTGAATTCTCCCTGGACCAGCGTGTAATTAGTTCTCAGCCATACACATTCTGGAGATATCACGAAGCTGACGACACCCAGGCGGCATTAAGTGAGGCTAGCTCAACGCAACATTGACTTAACGCGCAGAGTCTGTGGATACGGAACCTGCGTCGTGACGAATCCGGAAAACATCCAATTGATTGAACCACCGATCACAATCGTCTGCAAAACGTTTATGAAGTTGTCCTTGACCAAATCCAAAAGGATAAAGGTAGAACTAGGACTCGACAGGGCTCGTTTTGTGTATCGAAGTACCCAGATTCCATATTATTGAAGTAATGTCTTCGCATTCTCCCGCAGCAGATGAGCACAAATAATTGCTATCCAATATGTATCAATATTAATTAAAGAACATAAATTGAATTGATTTTCACGAACATTACTTACCTGTCTCGAATCTGAGTTAATACGATCTTCTTTTGTGAAGAAATCAATATCGGAAAGTAGTGCCGTGCAACTCAATTAACAACTCGGTAGTTAGGCTAATAAAGTTATATTTTCATTTTCGTCGCGGTTGCCTGTAATGACAATCGTAAAAGTTACTAATACCGCGAAGTAAAATGAATCAATCGTTGGTAGGGATGTGTATTGCATCTGACATTCATTTTACAAACATTCTACTGTTTGCATTACAAAGGATTTGGAAGTTTTTTTAGTAATCCATTTTCTGGGTGTATCAACACAACTCGAGGATAAAACAAAATACAATTGACGTTTCGCTTGCGGTGGGTATAGACTAGTGATATATTCATGTGAAGAAATATGATGATATTTATAGAAATCGCATCAACTGTTTACACTAGCGCGAACTTATATACTGAATATATTCATATTTTCGGTGAATGTATTCACCTGAAGTAGAACTGTATCCACCTTTAGTAATTTCTCACCAGTGAGAAATTCACCAGCGTTTACATATGCCTGAATTTATTCTATTCATAGTGATTATATATACCTTGAGCAAGTGTGTCATATATGTTCTCACCCGTTTATATCTATTTTCGTGTGAATAAATCCATCTATAGCTATAGATCTCTCTAATGTAAACGCGCCATTGGAAACGACATTGGAAATGAACACAGGGTCATTTTGGTATCCACTCCATTTTCTACACGAAGTTCATTCTTACACTTTACGAAACGGGAATGAGTACAACAAAGTGAAGTGAGATGTAAGCGTAGTGGGAACGTAAGTGTACGTGGATACGGGAATAAGGCCCACCATTTCGTTCAAACGGCAAAGAGGTATTAACAATCAATATCTTGTTTCTCCAATGTAACGCTCTCGTTTTCGAAGCTTTGAACTTACACCCCAGTATAGAACGGAAAGACGTCGAAATTATTTTCTACATAAAAAGCCTTGGAAAAAAGAAATATCATGTTTAAATTTTCTACAGAACAAAATACATCCAAATCATATTCCCCCAAATTCCTATCATCCAAATGGTTTGCTATTTCATAAATTGCAGCTAGAAAATGGTGACCTCAAGCTCGGGATTCTCTATTAGAGGAAATGACAAAAAAAAAGATCAATGATTTTGAACATGCCTTTATACGTCAAATTCGGCTTTTTTTTAGTTATTAGGAGTGGAATTGCTCAGATGTTCATGTTTGATACCTCACTGGTTTTGTATAAAATGTTTATTAATTATGATCCAATACAATTCTAAGAAGTGGGACCTTCATAACTGAATACGGGCAGCACTCGAAATTCCCGACAGAAGTCGTTATGTTTGAAGCTTCTTAACCAATCACTGCGTTTGGTTCACGACAGGGCATGATTTCCGTCAGTCACAACCAGAGCTTACACTGAATTTCTAGATTGCTCATAGTACTTCTTCATAGATGCGCACGAAGTTGTAATGTTATGTATTTAAAAATAACGAAAACAAGATCTCAGAAGACAGATATCGTTCTCTTATTTTTCACTATTTATCCCATAGTCTTCAGTTAGAAATTTTTTATCAAATTATTTATCAAAAGTTCGTCCAATATTGACAGTATCATCAAACTGTGCAAAAAAAAGACTCTCAATTCACATTCACATCACACTCACTTGGAGAAGTGCGTCCTCCGCTTGTACATCTCCAGCATCTTCGGGTTAAGCTTCCCGTTGAGCTCATCCATCCTGGCAAGTATCTTCTTGTTCCTGCGAGAATCGTGCCGACCAGGTTGCTGCTGCTGCTGTTGCTGATCCCGAGCCGCTACACAGCCGCGCACTGTCGTCCGGTCGCCGGATTTGGTCCGCTCTCTTGACACTCCGGAGGCCCGTCTGCCACTGGCGAGGAAAATCGAAACGCTTTTCATTATCATCGTACCTCGTGCATTTAGACCCGTTGCTAGAGCACCGCGACCCCCGCCACCGGTGCCGCTGGCAAAGACCAGCTTGGCAACGGATTGTTGCGCCTGGCCGCCGGGGGGCACCGAGCGGGACCTGTTCATGAGGGCGGCTGTTCAACTGTTTTGGTTACAGAGGGGGTAGCGCACGGTGAATTAACGACGGGGAGCTGGTGGTCGTTGTTTTGATCAGTTCGCTGTAGAATTGTTTAACCCGTGGAAGGTTGCTGAAAAGAAACACGAAAAGAGAAAATCGGAAAAGAGTGACATATTTTCATATCTATTTATGGATTTGTCGAAGCGAGCAAAATCGTTGCATCAATTTCCGATTAGGTATTTCTTCTAGATTTTCGATTAGATACAGTTTTTTCCCCTAATGTTTGTTACTACGTACTAAGTTAAGTAATATTTTTATGCATAGTTATAATAGTTATCATAAGCATAAGCATTGTTGTTCAAAGGCAGTTGTATAATGATGCAGACAAAGTATTATACGTTCAATAATATTGAGTTGTCCCGAAGGATTGTTTCGATTTCTAAGAGAACAATTCAAGACATCACGTACACCTCCAGATGTATACATAAGCAAATGGATATTCGACGTCTAACCGGAAGATATTTTTGCTTCTTCTTCTTCTTGGATGGCACTTACGTTCCCAGTGGAACTACAGCCTTTTCAACGTAAGTATTACTTGCGTCATTTTTATTAGTAGTACTGAGTTGAGAATTCTATGCCGAATAACATGTCTAGAACACGCATGACCACAGTGCAAGTACAAAGAAATATTTCGATGGAAAATTCTTAATTAATTATATAAAGATTTAAGGTAAAAACTTTGGAAGTATATTGATATATTTGGATTTATGTACCGAACAAAAGAAAAATGTCAAAACTGTCTCGACATTATTGAATTTATTATCAACAGAAAAAGTAGAGAAGTTACTGTTGACGGGTTCCAATGAATTGGGTTAAAATGAGCTGGATAGAGTTGTAAAGAATCAAACAACTCAATATGATAACTTCAAAAAGTTGGCAACAAATCGAAGTGATAAGAATTGTTACTAATATGTAATGAAAATTTCTTATCATTAACTTATTTTGTGTTAAAAAATAAATGTGTTAGAAACTTAAACCCAATTAGTTCCACTAGACTCATTAAAATTGAACATTCTTGACATTAATTTTTAGGCAATTCTCTCCTATTATTTTTTACATAGGACCAGGGCTCTGCATAGTCAAAGTCAACTGAAGATAGTCAGCTGACTATCTGACTGACTATATCCGTATTCAGTTAGTAATGACTTTTGGCTTCTTCACGCAGTTTCTCCGCCAAAACAACTAAACAGTCAGCCGGGCGTTAAGTCGATATCTCCCTCTACTACTATATCATTTCATTCTTCCCAGTTCAATTGTCCTCATTGCATTTTGAAGTGACTTCCCCCGAAACGAATTCGTTCCTCTCTTTCTCTCTCCCATGTACATGTGCCTGCATCGATGTTTGAGTTCAACGTGATTTGAGATACGCTACAGGTGAGCTAGATTATTTTGTATCGAACACGAAAACACGAAAATTACTCATACGTATAAAATAGCGTGCAGTGTGTGTGCGCTATTTTGCACGCTATTTACTAATACTAACGCCAAGACGGGTCTATAGTACTAGGTGAGGCCGTTTCGTCACTAAGTTGGTTAGGGGAGCGGTATATGAAAACAGTACGGAAGAAAGCAGAAGGGGAATTATTTGCTCAAAGCGTGAAAGAGACAGACTGATCAGGATCGAGCTTCGGCACTAGCGTACAAAACACAGTAGACTTCCAAGATGGCTGCAGAGTGCTTTTAGCAAGTTGGCCCACCTTAGGATATACTTCTAGGCGCCTTGAGTAACGCGAGGACGAGCTCCCAGATATATAAAAATATTTCTGTCTGTCTGATTGTCCGATCGACATGAAAATTGGTATGTAGGGGTTTTTGGGGTCGGGGAAGGTTTTCATGATAGTTTGAGACATAGTTTGGGGGGTGGTTTCGGGCATACAAATGAAACACAAATTTCTGCATTACTCGAGGATTAATCAAGCATATAGAGGTTTAAGGGATCGATAAATGTGTCTATGGTAGTTCGACACTCCTCCCCCCCTCTCTAAAGGAGGGCTCCCATACAAATGAAACAAAAATTGCTGCATAACTCGAGAACTAGTCAAGTTGAGCCATATTTGGCATGTGGAGGTTTTACGGGGAACGAAACGTTTCTATGGTGAATCGACACTTCTCCTCTCTCTCTGAGGGGGGCTCCCATACAAATGAAACACAAATTTCTGTATAACTGGAAAACTAATCAAGCAAATGGAGCCGAATTTGGCATGTGAAGGTTCTAGGGGGCACGAAACGTTTATATGGTAAACTGGCTGACCCGGCAAACTTCGTCCCGTCCAAAATTTATTTTGCGTTATCACACCCACGTTTTCTTACTAAGCGCTGTTCATGGGTCCAATCGCAGAATTGTCCAGTGATTGATCTTCTAATCTACCCTTTAAAATTATCTTTTACTAAAAAATTCCTAGTGCTTCTACTTCTACCTAGTACTTCTACCAAAACTCGACATAATATCAGATTATTTTCAGACACAATTTTCGTTCAAGATTTTTCAACCACTTGCAAATAACATGTTTCTCCGTAACGTTACATGCCAAATTTGGTTTTATTTGCTAGATTAATCCTCGAGTAATGCAAAAATTTGTGTTTCATTTGTATGGCAGACATGGTTTCGAGAAAAACGCGCTTGAAAATCCATACAGCGATACGGTATCCCTTGAGGGGATTTCATACTTTTGGCTGTAACTTTCCAAAGAAATCATATATCGAAAAATCCTTTTAGTACATCATTTCTGATGGCATAAGCTTCCCAAAAATGCAAAAAACAAAAACGATGTTTTTGCTATTATTCAGACCGGGGTTTCCCCATAAGTTTATTTTGTTTCAAATTTGACTAGCTGTACCCTGCCACGCTGTAGCACATTGAGGTTTTATGACAGAGAAATGAGTAGCAAAACGAATACGGTCCGCATCCGAATATAAATCATACAATTCCAAAGATTGATCTTGAGCAATCCCAATCGAATAAAAATAAATGGATTCAAAACCATTATCAGATACAATTTTAGTTCACGATTTTTAAACACTTTCAAAGAAATCTGCTGCCATCACATAAAATACATATTCAATACTAGAAAACTAATTTACATTCACAGCATAATTTCAGAAGTGTGCTCATTCAATCTGGAAATCTTAAAGGTTCCAGAGGCGTTGGCAGTAGAAACAACAATCTTTGAGGTGGATTGCATATTGTATCATAATAAAGGGTGTGTCACATCAAATTGCATCACGGAAAAAACGCTGTAGAAATTCGCCCAGTAGACCGATCCTTTTGAAAATTTTAGACAGTAAAATAAAAACTATTAAACAACTTTTGGCATTTTCTTTTTATTCATACTTCGAGCCCAAGCCCGTATGCTCGCACCTTCCTCTTTACCCCGTCCATAAGGTTCTGTACAACATCAGGTTGTAGTTTTTTTGAACAGAAATCCATTTTCTCTTGAAGTCCGCCTCCGATTTGACAACTTTTGGGTTCTTCCGGAGGGCCTGCTTCATAATCGCCCAATATTTCTCTATTGGGCGAAGCTCCGGCGCGTTGGGCGGGTTCATTTCCTTTGGCACGAAAGTGACCCCGTTGGCTTCGTACCACTCCAACACGTCCTTTGAATAGTGGCACGAAGCGAGATCCGGCCAGAAGATGGTCGGGCCCTCGTGCTGCTTCAATAGTGGTAGTAAGCGCTTCTGTAGGCACTCCTTAAGGTAAACCTGCTCGTTTACCGTGCCGGTCATCACGAAGGGGGCGCTCGGCTTTCCGCAAGAGCAGATCGCTTGCCACACCATGTACTTTTTGGCAAACTTGGATAGTTTCTGCTTGCAAATCTCCTCCAGAACGCTGAATTTGTCCTCTGCGGAGAAGAATAACAGGCCCGGCAGCTGACGAAAGTCCGCTTTGACGTAGGTTTCGTCGTCCATTACCAGGCAATGCGGCTTCGTCAGCATTTCGGTGTACAGCTTCCGGACTCGCGTCTTCCCCACCATGTTTTGCCTTTCGTCGCGGTTAGGAGCCTTCTGAACCTTGTATGTACGCAGGCCCTCCCGCTGCTTGGTCCGCTGGACGAATGAACTTGACAAATTCAGCTTATTAGCGACATCCCGGACCGAACTTCTCGAATCACGTCTAAACTGCTTAACTACGCGCTTGTGATCTTTTTCACTGACGGAGCATCCATTTTTGCCGTTCTTCACCTTCCGGTCGATGGTTAGGTTCTCGAAGTATCGTTTTAGTACTCTGCTGACCGTGGATTGGACGATTCCCAGCATCTTACCGATGTCCCGATGTGACAGCTCCGGATTCTCGAAATGAGTGCACAGGATTAATTCACGACGCTCTTTTTCGTTGGACGACATTTTTCCAAATTTACGAAAAATTGGCAGTGAAGCATGGCCAACGTGATCTATACACTCTTATCTGATTATAAGCGAAAGCTGAAGATATAATTCCTAAAAATTAAATTTCTACAGCGTTTTTTCCGAGATGCAATTTGATGTGACACACCCTTTATGTATTCCATCAGTGCCGAACTTTTCGAGTTTTTGAAGCGCACAAAAACGAACAGAACAGTTTTATATGCATGCATTAGTTTTTATCAATTAAAAATAATTTCAAGAAAAGAAAAGATTAAATAGGGAGCATGCACTGATATCTATTGATCCTTTGTCAAGATTGAGGAGTAAAGGTTCGAATTTTTTAAGGGATTTTGCAACACCTGTAACTTCGATACAAATGATGACATGAAGTTCAGGGATATCGTACGTACATGTTTTTAGTTTGATGTGTATATGCGTTGTAGACAAAAGACATTGTAAGAAAAGATAAAGCGTTTTTTGTTTGCTTTCAAAGTTTCTATAGATTTTGAAAATGAATGCACAATAGCAATCCAATCAACCTGATTGTTTTGCTTCCATTTGGTTCATAGAAAGTTTCAGTAGAACTATTTACTACAGAGGTATTCTCTATCGAATGGAAATTATCCTTTAATTTTGAATTAGGAATATTTCATGAAATAATGACCGCACAACAAATCGATAATCGAATATGCCCACCGCAAACTTGAAAATATTTTATACAAGGTCCAGTTGTGGCCTTGACGAATGCATTATTTTATAACAGAGTTATAGCGTTTCAAAAATCACTCTAAATGTTCGATGTCGCATTTTGCTCCTCTATTTTTATTTTTTGTCGAGTTTAGTTATTTGCCCACTTCGGAATACGATCGGTCACAGGAAATGTCGGAATATTTAGCTGATAGAAGATCATATAAAATCTTCCACGCTTGTGGTCAAATCTCAACTACGAAAGAACTATTGAACTTTTCCTCGAGACCGGTTTTTACCTTAAACTGACTTTAACTAGAGAAGTACGCTGCTTATCACAATATATCACAAATAAAATTCTGTTGTGAAACATTCAAATTAGTGGAAGATATACAGGATAAGATATAGACCCATTCCAGCGTGACGTGACAACGGTTTGACTCACTAAAAACGGTAAACGATTTTAAAGTGAAATTGAGAAAATATCCTACAATAATCTTTAGTTGGAGAATATTTTGCAGTTGAATGTGCTTGCCAGCCCAATACTTTTGTGACGTGACAACACCTGTCTTTTTGCGGGTTCCGACTTTTGAGCATTAATGTTGTATTTTCAGTTCCGTTTCAAAACATACAAATAAACTTTGTTCTATGATTTGTCAATGAAAGATGAACGTAGATTCCTGTATACTCAGTTTTTCAAAAAACTCGCAGGAACATGCATTTTGATGGCATTTTGTGACGTGACAACGCGCTCTGTGCGAATAGACAGTCTCCACGAAGCGTTGTCACGTCACACAATCAATAAGTTGTATTAAATAAGAATTTTACCGTATTGTAGCGAGCGATATACTATTTTTTATGTTTTTTATTACTCTGAATACTGTTTACTTTCCTCTGAGATCTTCCCTTCCCCTTCCAAAAGTTCATCCTATAGGGAAAGGTGGTCCTAACGCAACCGGTGGTCCTTTGTGTCTCAGGAACGGTATTTTCTACTGAATTTTCAATAGTGTCAAATGAAAGGTGTCATAACGCAGACAATTTGCTCTCTTCATTCTAACGTTTTAGTGCCATTTTACGTTTTCATTCCTTCATAAACAGAGAAGAAATATATTAGACCTGTGCGCAAAATGAGTTCTATGTTCTTTTAGATTGTGAAACATTGTGAAACAAGGCAGTTTTAATTGTTTATGGTATGTTCATCAAAATAAGCTATATGCATTGAATCTACCTGTTTCCTGTAATACACGGTATGTCTTTATTTGGGAAGAATCGGGGTGGTCCTGCACCGACCTCCAGTTTTTATATCGTGATTGTTTAACACGTTTACTCTGGCGCTTGTCATCAATGGCTAGCACAATAGTGGTTCATCGAGTAGCGCTCACTACAGGCGGAACGCATTTGATTTTACTATCAGAAACTTTTGATAAACTCTTTGTATGCCTGTATGTTAATGTTTGCGTGTTGAAGATAACTTTGACTTTGACGTTGACTTTGATCGTTGATCGTTGATCGTTGATGTTTGTGTGTGCATTTTTAAGTGCACTTTCTTTGTAGAACTCCACACACGTCGCTCTAAGGCTAAGTTCTTTCCACTCAAACATTATCTCCCTCTCACCTCAATCCTATCTCTCACTATCAAACATTATTCTTTTTTTATTCCTCTTCGCACACCCATGGATATATGCCGACATTACCATTCACGATCGTATTGTGGGATTTCATGTCATTCCCGGTCTTTTATATCCGTTTTTAACGAACCGGAAGTCACCATCCTCGATTTCAAAATGGCATCGGAATACGATATTCGACTTCCACTGGTAAGCCCAAATCGTATGGGTTTTTCATATTTTTTCAGCATTCAATACTACCATCAGCAAACCGGGAGTTGGAATGAGATTATATCTTATATTATGAAATCTACGTTCATATATTGTTTAGAAAATATAGGAGAAAGATCATTTGTATGTTTTGAAACGGAACTGTTATTAATTAATATAATCGTTAATGATCAACAGTCCGAAACAGCAAAAAGTCAGGTGTTGCCACGTCACAAAAGCATTTGACTGACAACAAGCCAATCTAACTATAAAATATTCTCCAACTGATGATTCTTGTTGGAAACTGGAATGGATCGTATACTTTGCGTGACGTGACAACAACTTCTGGAGACAGTTGATACTCCCTTATTTGTGGATCGATCTCAACCAAATTTTGTGGGTTGTTGACCTTCATTGTTTGCTCAGAGAAACCCAAGTATAAAAATGTTTGAACCTATGTAAACTAAAAAATGCTCTTTTTTTGTGACGTGACAACGCTTCAAAATACCTGTTTTTCAAATGCTTGTTTCTCATGAATTACAAAATGCAACGTAGGTCTACTCACGGCTCTTCAAACAAGCATTGAATCACGTATTCAATGGTATATAGACATTGAAGTTTGGTTAAGCATGTTCAGAGATATCTCAAGAAATATGAAAAAAGTGAAAACCTAAAATATTTTAATTATAATTATGTAGTTTTTTAAACTCGTCTCACTTAAAGGTTGGTGCATAAAAAATAAATTTGTTACAAAAAATTTATGATATAACTAGTGCTGATTCAAATAACGTTTTTAATTTTCGCCTAAAACTAGATTTGAAATTTGGTTCTCTGGTGCATAACCTCATGGAATGGGTCTATAGGAGGATAACAGTGTGGTGTCAAGGAAGGGATTGTAGAGTGGTTGGAAAGCTTTAATTCAGTCGATAAAAACAATCCATTTTATCATGCACTTTTGAAAAATTAACAAAAACACAATATTTTAAATTTGTTCGTTTCGCTACATCTAAAAGTTACTTGGTTTCATTAATTTAAATGTACTACAACTGCATTCAACGCAAAATTCTCTAATCTTTCAAATGAGCAGCATAATTATTCTAAGTAGTGTACTTTCTGAATTTTAGTCAGTTCAAGACATAAAATTAGGCTCAAGAAAAGTTCAACAACGTTCTAGTGACTAGTGATGTATGAGCAATCTCATACAAATATAAATATTGATTCGTAGAAATTTCTAATTTAAAATACTTTATAAAAATGATTTCACACGCAATTCTTTATGAAAAACTATACAGACATTATCATCCTAAGACTAGCTGTTCTCGAGATATAACAAAATGTATAGAAAATTATATTTGATGAAAAATCATTTACTCATATCATGAAATCTCAACTCATAATGGTTACGATTTCATGATATGGATTGTTTAATTTTAATTAGTTTTGGACTGTAAGGGTCTATGCATACCCCGTAACTACAGAAGTTCGATCATAGGAAATAGTTTGGTCATTCACAGTTTACGTGAAATATTTTTACAATACAGATTTCACTGAAGGTCAATGATATGAGAAAAAATATATGAACGTTTGACCGGGCAGTTCTCTCAGGTGGCTCAATCCGTTTTTTGATAAATAGGGAGTTTTGAAATTCTTGAATATGTGTTAATTAATTTCATTTTGAATGTATAGGTGGTTGTATTTAAAAAAAATCTTCGTGGACAAGCGTGGACCTTTTCTTACCCCCTACTCACCCTAAAGTTGTCCACGTGGTATGTGGACAGCCCCTTTTCGTTCCCCTTTATATGGACGTAAAATAAGATTGCGTACGCGGGTTTAAAATTAGTGTCAGGGGAAAATGGAAGTGTGGATTGATGTCAGTTGAATGAATAGGCAGATTTGTATTCATTAGTCGCGTCAGTTAAAATAACCACTGACTGTCAACGCTAGTCAATTCATTTTCTAGTCAAGTCACTTTTTGTTGGCGGCGACTGCCGAACCACTTCTAGTCGAAGCGAAGCTACGGAGAGTAGAGCCGCAATTAGCAATCTTTTTGCCAACATTCGGGCGTTAGTTCACAATGTTAATAGATGCGTATTACGAATTATTCTCTATTCTCTGGTAATAGGCATTTATTAGTTGTTGTATTGAATGTAGTCAAATCAATTCGTGTTTTCATCAAATCAATTCATGTTTTTATCGTATAGTCCTATACGATACTAACTTACTACCAACAGTTTATGCAATTGGTCCAAGATATCATGAGATCAGACATGTTGTTTGGTAATGTAAAAAATGCAAATCAAGAATTTAACTGGCTGCTAATTTAGAGGCTCGAATAGGTATACTCACGCATATCAGATTACGATAGCATCAGTAGTTGCGATTTTAATATATGTATGTCTTCCTTAGAAGCCCGTTTCACTTCCTCGAATGCACTAGCTCATTTTCTTTTCCCTTTCCTATACATAAACAGAACCCAGCACGCAATGAGATCATTTCACTACAGTAGCTACACGAACTTCCCAAGAGATCACTGATGGCTATAAAGTTATTACAACCTCCTACAAACAATGTTGCGGACAACGTTGCATCGAAGGAGAAAATTCTATTTTTATCCATAATACATTTCTGTCGTCATATATTTGTTTGACTTAGGTTTTTATTTATGTAGATCGTAACGATTTTGACATGTATGTGTGTGTGTGTGTGCTTTAATGGAATGTATATTTTTGAACAGAATATGGTTCCGAACTTTCGCCATCTCATCTAACCAGCTTATAAAAGAAACGGGGTTTTCAGGGCTTCCATTTGATGTATCAAAAAAAAATAAAAAAATACAGATTTTGAACAAAGAAAAAGCTCAATTCAAATGCAATTACAACGCACAATCACAGTCGTATGTCAAGATCCCGTCCGGGCGCCTAGGTTCAGACTAGGGATTATTAACCGGTTTTATCGGTAATACCGTGTCATATTCCATCACCGGTAATTTTAATTTTTACACCATAAATAATATTTGTCTTTATGCCGCTTTGAAATATGACTCGAGAACCAAAGTAAGATCGCAAAATTACAACCGGCAGTGTTCCGCCGATTCTACGACCTCCGAACTTCAGTTCAAAAAACGCTGCTCGATCTGAAACCGAAACACAAGATAAGGCGTTTCTTCAACACGGAACAATCGGTATAGTCAATGCACAATGGTCCAGGAGATGCATTCAAGTGGAAATTAGCATTTAGAGCTCGACAGTTATTCTCTAGACAAAAACTGTCTTCGACAAAGTTGTTACATATGATAGAGCGCTCATTGTTGCTAAAAATGGGTGACCAACATTTTCGACTAAATAAAAAATCTAACTTTCTTATCTCTATAGATAGAGGTAAACATAGTTCGATAATGTTGTAGTCCCAGTTATTTGAGACATCTTTGTAGAATAAAAAATGTTTCTATCTCTTGAAATAACCGATATACCACCTGTTTTCTAAGTTGCGTTAGGGTCACCATTAAAAAAACTGTTTTTTTTCTCTAACTTTTATATTTCAAATTCTACATACAAAGCGTTCTCGAAAGACTTGTAGAACATACTGATACAAACATTTTTCTACGCAGAACTTGTCAATATCTCAACTTCACTCTAAGTTATTGATATTACTTTCCAAAAAATACGCTCTCTTCAATCGCTCGCCATCCTTTCTGGGGCAAACATAAACAAAGTTTACTGGCGGAATTTGAAAGAGCAGAGTTCACTCACTACAGCTACAGCACTACAGCTTTGATGTAGAATTCGAAATAGGGTAAATGATCTTGGTGTGCCCAATTTGGGGTGTTTTTACGCAACTAGTAAATGCAAATCGATTTTTCTTTATGAAAATCACACATAAACGATACGAGTTTGGGTTTGTGGTAAAGCCCCAGGTCTCTAGTTGCTAATACTACCATAAGGTGTTGAAATTATTCAAATTTTTATGTTTTTTAACGATTTTCCTTAAAGAAGAATTATGATCATGGTTTGACCACCTCTGATCATGGTTTGCCCAAAAAAATGATCATGGTTTGTCCGGTTTTAGAAATCTCCATTTTTGAATGAAAACATTCGAATTCACAATTAGATGTTGCATTTATCATTGCTTGAGTTTACTGTCATCATATTGATTCATTCATAATTTAGGCTTTCTTCAGAATATTGCCTTTTCTTGGGCATTTTAGAAGTGTTCACCTCAACACAATCAACACAGAAAAACCATACTTCTGCTATGCGCGAAGCACACCACAAACAAACATAAACAAACTGCAGCGCGCCAAGCGGTTGCCATAGAAATCATGTGGACAAAACAACATTATTAAATTGGACAACTCATGATCAGAATTGAGTTCATCAAAATGCGTTAATTTAATGGTTTAGCTATGTAAATCCGATACAAATGGCGAGCAAGCATGATGTTTACAATATTTATAAGTGTTGTAATCCAGAAAAGGACTGAATACGTGCCAAATAATCATCTGGTGATCGATTAAAAGTTAGCTCGAATGAGGGGCGCATTGACACAAATAGAAGGTGTATTTTATAATCCTTTAAAACATGTGATTTCGTAAAAATATACTATCAAACTACTATAAATCATGTAAAAGGCAATTTCATTTATATGTTTCGAAACATTCGAAGGCCATATTTGACACAGGAGCGCTGAATTAGAGCATTCAAAAAAGTGGGCAAACCATGATCATATTTTCGACTGGACAAACCAAGATCATTTACCCTATAAAAGATAGAGCAAAAAACACGCTTTTTCATGGTCACCCTAATGCAACTTAAGAAAAAAGCGCTGAAAAGCGATTATATTAAAAAATATAAAAAGCTTTGTTCTACAAAGTTCTTCAAAATAACTAGAACTACAACATTGTCGAACTATGTTCATCTCTATCTATAAGAATAAGAAAGTTAGATTTTTTATTTCATCGATAATTTTGGTCACCCTATTTTTGATAACATTAAAATGAGCGCTCTATCATATGTAACAACTTTGTTGAAGACAATTTTTGTCTAAAGAATAAATATATCCCACAAGGTTGTATTTTAACTAAGTTACATTGGGGTAACCATGAAAAAACGGTCATTTTACTCTAACTTTTATATTTAAAATTATACATCAAAAGTATCTTCGTACGACTTTTAGAGCTTATCAATACCAATATTTTGCGATGCAGAATTCGTCAATATCTTAATCCTGCTGAATGTTATTGATGGGTTTTCATCCAAAAATCCATGATTTCAATTTTAATTTACTCAAATACAAAAAATAACATATTCTTGAAAATCATATATTATATAGAGTGAAATTTTTTCTTTCAAATTCCATCAACAAACATTTTTTATGTTTGCCCCAGAAAGAATGACAAGCAGTTGAAGAGAGCGTATTTTTTGGGAAGAAATATCAATAACTTTGAGTGAAGTTGAGATATTGCCAAGTACTGCATCGGAAAATGTTTGTATCAGTATGTTCTAAAAGTCTTCCGAAGACAGTTTGTATGTAGAATTTGAAATATAAGAGTTAGAGCAAAAAAAACAGTTTTTTTAATGGTGACCCTAACGCAACTTAGGCAAAAGAAACTATATCGATTAGTTCAAGAGATAGAAAAAAAACTTTGTTTTCTACAAAGATGTCTCAAATTACTGGAACTACAACATTGTCGAACTATGTTTACCTCTATCTATAGAGATAAGAAAGTTAGATTTTTTATTTCATCGAAAATGTTGGTCACCCTATTTTTGATAACATGAAAATGGCACCTCCATTGGAGGAGTATAACTTCCTTTCTCGTTTGATCTATGACAGCGCAGTTCGCGCTCAAACGAAACCCATCCCAGGTTCCACCATTTGCCGAAGGCCTCCCAATCTATGGTGGGATAGCCAATGTTCCATGCTTTAAATAGAAAAATCGAATGCATTTAAAGCTTTTCGGAAACGTGGAACTCCTGAAAATTTTCAAACGTATTTAGCCCTTGAGAATCAGTTCAAAAATTTTATCAAAGGGAAAAAACGTGCTTATTGGCGAAATTTCGTGGGAGGTTTGTCACGAGAAACGTCAATGAAAAAATTATGGAAAGAGGCTCGAAACATGAGAAATCGCTCTTCAACGAATGAAAGCGAAGAATATTCACATCGATGGATTTTTAATTTTGCACGGAAGGTTTGTCCCGATTCCGCTCCCGTGCAGAAAATTGTTCGAGATATACCACAAGATAGGTGCGATCTTGATTCCAAGTTTTTGATGGTAGAATTCTCTCTTGCTCTCCTTTCATGTAACAATTCTGCTCCGGGATCGGATAGAATTAAGTTCAACTTGTTGAAAAACCTCCCTGATGTGGCGAAACATCGCTTGTTGAATTTATTCAATCGGTTTCTGGAGAATAATATTGTTCCAGATGATTGGAGACAAGTACAAGTTATAGCTATTCAAAAACCCGGTAAACCCGCGTCCGACTTCAATTCGCACCGCCCAATAGCAATGCTGTCTTGTATACGGAAATTGTTGGAGAAAATGATCTTGTTTCGCCTTGATCGATGGGTTGAAACGAATGGTCTACTCTCAGATACACAATATGGGTTCCGCAGGGGCAAGGGGACGAATGATTGTCTTGCGTTGCTTTCTTCAGAAATTCAAATGGCTTACGCCGAAAAAAAACAAATGGCTTCAGTATTCTTGGACATAAAGGGGGCCTTTGATTCTGTTTCAATAGAGGTTTTGTCAGACAAATTACACTCTCGGGGACTGCCGCCTCTATTGAATAATATGTTATATAACTTGCTTTGTGAGAAACATTTGAACTTTTCTCATGGAGATTCGAGAATAAGCCGGGTCTCCTACATGGGACTCCCCCAGGGCTCATGTTTAGGCCCCTTTTTGTACAACTTCTATGTAAGCGACATCGACAATTGCCTTACACAAAATTGCAGCTTAAGACAACTTGCAGATGATGGAGTGGTATCTGTCGTAGGATCAAACGAATCCGACCTGCAAGAACCCTTACAAGATACTTTGAACAATTTTTCAACCTGGGCCATTGGGCTAGGGATCGAATTCTCCACGGAGAAAACAGAGATGGTGGTTTTTTCTAGGAAGCATAGACCAGCAAAACCAAAGCTTCAACTTTTGGGTAAACCGATCACTCATGCTATGTCATTCAAGTATCTTGGGGTCTGGTTCGACTCCAAATGTACTTGGGGGGCCCATATTAGGTATCTGAGTAAAAAATGCCAACAAAGAATAAACTTTCTCCGTACAATTACCGGCACCTGGTGGGGAGTCCATCCCGAAGATCTTATAATGTTGTATCGAACAACTATTCTCTCAGTGATGGAGTATGGCAGTTTCTGTTTTCAATCAGCTGCCAAAACACACCTCATTAAACTCGAGCGAATTCAGTATCTTTGTGTCCGTATTGCGTTGGGATGTATGCCCTCAACGCATACCATGAGTCTCGAGGTTTTGGCAGGCGTACTCCCACTAAAAGATCGCTTCAATTTATTATCTCTTCGGTTCCTCATCCGGTGTAAGGTTATGAACCCATTGGTGATCGCAAATTTTGAGCAACTGATCGAGCTAAATTTTCACTCTGGATTCATGAGTTCATATCATGAATTCATCTCCATGCAGGTTGTTCCTTCTTCGTATATTCCCAACCGTGTTTGTTTTCCTGACTACATCAATTCCTCTGTACATTTTGATCTGTTCATGAAGGAGAAAATCCATGGAATTCCAGATTATCTTCTATCGGGGATCGTTCCTACGATCTTTAATGCAAAGTATGGGCGTATCAAATGCGATAATATGTACTTTACTGATGGGTCCTCTATGAATGAGTCCACAGGATTTGGAGTGTTCAACGTATTTTTTAGCACCTCACACAGTCTTCAGTATCCTTGCTCAGTGTATATTGCTGAATTGGCAGCAATACACTGGGCGCTGGACAGCGTCGCCTCACGACCTGTTGAACACTATTACATTGTAACGGATAGTCTTAGCTCTGTCGAAGCTATCCGTTCAGTGAGGCCGGAAAAGCACTCGCCGTATTTCCTTGAGAGAATACGAGAAGTTTTGAGTGCTTTAACCAGACGCTGTTATGTCATTACCTTTGTCTGGGTCCCTTCTCATTGCTCAATTCCGGGTAATGAGAGGGCTGACTCATTAGCAAAGGTAGGTGCGATTGAAGGCGATATTTATCAGCGTCAAATCGCCTTCAATGAATTTTATTCTTTAGTCCGTAAAAATACCATCGCTAAATGGCAACGCAAATGGAACGAAGATGAATTGGGCCGGTGGCTCCACTCAATTATCCCTAAGGTTAGCTTCAAACCATGGTTCAAAAGTCTGGACTTGAGTCGAGACTTTATTCGCACCTTCTCCCGACTCATGTCCAACCACTGTTCGTTAGACGCGCTACTCTTTCGTATTAATCTTGCCGACAGCAATCTTTGTGTTTGTGGCCACGGTTACCACGACATCGAGCACGTTGTTTGATCGTGCGAGTTGTATCTTGTCGCCAGATCGAATTTAGAAAACTCCCTCAGGGCTAGAGGAAGACAGCCCAATGTGCCGGTGAGAGATGTGTTGGCTCGGTTAGACCTTGATTACATGTCCCAAATCTATATTTTCCTTAAAGCTATCGATGTTCGTGTGTGATTATCCTTATATCCTTATATCCTTTGCGTGCAATTGGTGTCCCCTTGCTACAAACAGTAGAATAAGTTGAAATGTAAATACACAATAGATATACGAATAGATTTAAGAATTGAGTGTGTGAGATTATCATTATTGTAACAATTTCCTTATATCCCATCCTTTTCCTGAACAAATATGTCACCCTACTAAACTCGAGTAGACCGCGAGTAATCGGTTTTCTACCTTACTTACCTTAGATTTAGAAAATGTTTATGTATAGTAATAAAAATATAATTAAGAATTCGGCTCCTTTAAACTTATGTAACTGAGCCTGTAAAAATAAACGAATTTAATAAAAAAAAAACTTTGTCGAAGACAGTTTTTGTCTAGAGAATAACTGTCGAGCTCTAAATGCTAATTTCCACTTAAATGCATCTCCTGATTCATTGTGCAATGTTAGGAACAGGCATTGCGGTCTACACAAATGAGGCAGGCAACCTGGTTAGGGATTCTAACAATCCGAACATTGAAAACTATTCCTTTGGAGAAAATTGAAAATTCGGACTCTTCAATCATAATTGATGAGTCTACCGAACTGGGAATTTTAAAAATTTTAGCGATTGTCGTTTGAAGTTTTCATGAAAATAAGTTCCAGATGAAAGATACATTCTATAGATCTATCGAGTTGCATTGAGTTCAACTCAATTCAGCAAATGGTAGAGCTCAAATCATTTAATAATCTGAATTTATCTGCAACAAGCTTGCTCTCACTGGAATCCGTCGTTGAACGCAGTCTGCGGATGTTCAACGAACTGAACCTGTTCTTTAATTTTCAAGTTCAATACGAAACCAAACAGCGAATCGAATTTTACATCATTTGAACGACTCGATGAGCAGATCTATTTTACTTATTTTGAACTACGTTTTGCTATTAAATTTACTCAGATCAACTAGGAAACTAGAACTTTTTATCTTACTCTTTGGATAATATATGCCCAGAGCAATACATCAAATCTAAGGACGCAGGATTAGACTTTGGAAATTTTGAGCAGAATCTATAGAACCCACAAAATCTTCGTGTGAGTTGAAGGTGTTGATACAGGTATTGAACTGGATAAGAGTAGACAAATAACTACTGCTGAAATGATTGGTAAACGGTTGAACAATAAAAGTTCAAAAAATGTTAATATAAATGAAAACATACCTGGAAGTTCTCACCCTCGGAATGGGTAACGACCCGGTGAATCAATGGCCTACGTAGGCATTTTGCTGACAACTAAGAAATAATGTTCACACGATGGAGACCTGCATCAGCAATTATCGGCCCTCCGAGGCGTAATAAAACGCACTACGATGTATGGAACAGAGCGAGTTCCAAGAAATCATCCGTAATCTAAACACAACAATGTTCGGCAGTGACAAAGTTGGAAATTCAATCACCATGCACGATGTCGCGTCCTATTCTGTGCATTTATCGTGGCGATAATAATAGCCATCATCATCTACCATTGGCGGAGGAACGCCAAGCGACTACAACAACTGGAAGGGGCGCAGCGGAGAAACCGCCTGGACCATGCGAGCGCTGTTTGAGCGGACGTCGCGGGCCACCCATGCAGAGGAGCACATTTTGTGCTTACCAAGCACCAAGCATCAAATGCACACGAAGGCAAGAAAATCCAGACCATGCCAAACTCTGTAAATTTAAGAAATAAAATAGACCAGTCTAGATTCAACCTCGGAAGTATAAACTTCATTTTATCCGAAATCCATGTTGGGCTCTTGCCCGACATTAGTGATTCAACAACATTTAGTTTTAATCAAAAACAATACCGATTAATTTATGTAGCACTAGCTGACCCGGCAAACTTCGTCCCACCCAAAATTTGTTTTTTTGTTATCAATAGCAATTAAAAAAATCAATACTTTCAAACATTCACGTTTTCTTACTAAGCGCAAGTTCATGAGTCCAATCGCAAAACTGTTCATTGATTGATTTTCTAATCGACCCCGTTGAATTTACCTTTTGCTAAAAAATTCCTAGTACTTCTATCAAAACTCATCATTATAATATCAGATTATTTTCAGACACAATTATCGTTCAAGATTTTTCAAACACTTGCAAATAACATGTTTCTCCGTTACATGGAATAAAAGTTTGATACAGAAAATATGATAGAAATAAGACAGACCCCTCCCCTCTTGTCCCCTTAGAGAGGGGGGAGGAGTGTCCATTCTCCATAGAAACGTTTCGTGCCCCCTAAAATCTTCAAATGTCAAATTTGGCTCCATTTGCTTGGTTTGATTTCTAGTTATGAAGAAATATGTTTTTCATTTGTATGTCAGCCCCCCTCTAAGAGAAGGGGGAGGAGTATCTAACCACCATAGAAACATTTTTTGCATCCTAAAAACTCCACATGCCAAATTTGGTTTCATTTACTTGATTCATTCTCGAGTGTTGCAGAAATTTGTGTTTCATTTGTAAGGCAGCTCCCCCCCCCCTTTAAAGAGAGTCTAACCACCGTAAAAATATTTTTGACGTAGGACTACGTCTTTCATTTCTATACCGGGGTGTAAAATCAAAGTTTTGAAAACGAAAGCGTTACGCCGGAGACCGAGATTTTGAGCGTTAATAGCTCCTAAACAACTGAACGAAATGGTATGATAAACACTTCATTCGAAAGATAAAATGTCTACGCGTTCTATACTTGTTACTTTTTGATCCAAAAACTTGTTTCAATAGTCTTAAAATTGCTTTCAAAACAGGCTATTGAAATCACCAATCGGTATATAAGCGAGCGCCGCTCGGAAATCCACTCAGTTCTAATTGAACAGCGATTGGAGCATGTTGTCGCTGTTGTGGTGAAGCTCTTCATTTATCATGAAAGCGCGGATGAACGGTGTCACCAAGAGCCTGTTTGTGCACCTTAGGCTAGAAGGGAATCCATCAGGAGGAGAGTGATGCCACAAACGGTTCCCCGGGAAGACATCGCTACACACATACACGCGCGGAATTCTTTCTGTTTGGATGCCATTCAGCATCGAGAAAGTTCCGGAAAGATCTAATCATTTATGGAAAATAATCTGCCAGTTCCTCTGGGAATTTAAAAATACATTCATGTGAAAGAGTTTATTTGAATGTTTTCTATTCATGTAACACTGTGACCAAATATTTTTCAATCAAGTACTATTAACAGGTGGTTATCGAGTTAGTATTAACCACTGGTGGGCTTCCAGTATCGAGGAAAATGTGGAAATATCTAATCGTTACTGGAAAATAATCTGCCAGTTCCCCTTGGAATTGAAAATTACATTCAAGCGAAAGAGTTTATTTTAATGTTTTCTATCCATAAAATATCCATATAATACATTTGGGTTTGTGATTTGTCAATCATGAATAGTTAGCAGGTTAGCTTCTGAAGATTATTCTTCAGAACAAGGTTTTTCGTATCCTATATTGGATGCATAAAACCTTGTGCCTCCAACGTAACGCTCTCGTTTTCGAAGTCTCCCAAATATTCATTCATTCATTCAGAATGGATTTAGATTCAACTTCAAACAAATGATCTCTAAATCAACGATAGTCCTACGTCACCCTTGCGGTTATACCATAGATATAACCCACTTCCTGTTTTTTATACCCTAACCTCCACATGCCAAATTTGATTTAGTTTGCTTGATTAATTCTCGAGTTATGAAAAAATTTGTGTTTCATTTGTATGACAGCCCCCCCCCCCCTTAGAGAGGGTGAAGGGGTCTGGAAATATCATGAGAACCTTCCTCGACCCCAAAAACCCCTACATACCAATTTTCATGTCGATCGATTCAGTAGTTTCCGAGTCCATAAGAATCAGATAGACAGACAGGAATCCATTTATATATATATATATATATATATATATATATATATATATATATATATATATATATATATATATATATATATAGATAAAAATTCCTATCAGAACCTGTCCTTACCATGAACACATGGCTTCATGCGAATTTAATGTCCCCTTTTCATTCGTTGACAGTTATCCACTTTTTGAATCTACAGTTATCCAGTATGTTACCATTGCAAGCCTTACATTTTTGTGTGTGCTCTAGAATATGTTATAATAAGAGTATTTACGTTGCGCAATGCAAACAAACATGAAAAAATGCAACTGTTTAAACTATCATTACACCTCATGAAGCATTGTGTTTTACTACAATGTATATGTTTACTAGCGCTACGTGGTTACCTTCAAAATCGTATAATAACTAAAGCCCAAATTATGGCTAAAAATTAGACGTATAAATACAATACCGATATCGATACAGATTTTCTGGAAAAGAACTAAGATAAAAAGATTTTTTCAGGTTGAAAACACAGATTTTATTATGGCAACTCTGATTTGAAATTGATCCTGACTTGATCAAATTTGATGATGATGATATTTATTCTGTAGCTGGACAACAGGACGAAAAAAATTCACTGGGCGATGCGGAACCTACAGAACAGTTGAGCATCAAGGAAAATTTGAACGACAATTGCAATAAACAAAGGTAACAACGTCCAGCCCAAACTGAACGTCTATAAGCGGATTGATGAAAACCCTCGGACTAGAGTTTTCGCAAAGAGGGATCAGAGACAAATACATAACAATGGTTGTACTCTGAACGGGCGTTTTCCTCTCCTGGAAACTTTGTTAATGAGATCCGATCGAGATTAGAAGACGACAAAATTAACATTATTTGTATCCTTAAGTATTACTTTTACCAACTTTTTGTAGAACAAACATTATCAATAAAAACCGTTTCTTCATGGTAATAGTTTTATTTTGAAATATTATTTTACCGGTAATTTACCGGTTTTACCGGTAATGAAATTTTCGAAACATGCCCCCTTCGATATTCTATAAAATATTTTTATTAGAAATTTCTTATAATTTAACAAAGTTTGACAAATAGTGGCGCTGATTTGCTCGTGGAATGGCTCTATACATTAATTAACGGTTAATATAACCATGTGGAATTTGGATTGTGATAGCATCCTAAAAGGTATACAGCAAAAAAGGAAGTAACATTTCGTGGTAGTTATTCATGACAACCCTACGTTACGAAAAAGGTACCACAATTCACGCTTTACCCTATGACAAGCCTGTGCAACAAATGTGTGAAAGGAAATGAAAACATCATTCAAACCCTGCTACACAGCATGACAAGCAAAGTGAAACAACGTTGTCACGATACATTCGAGCGCACTCATTCAGCGTTCGAAATTTGGTAGCAAATATGTGCCGAACAAAAAGCATACCAACAGGCGCTTTCTCAACCAATCCAACTCGATTTTTCACCGGAGACATGAATTCACAATTAAAACTTTCTCTCACATTTCAAATTGATATGGCACACACCGATGTTTTAAGTAGAATTTCACGCTTTTTCGCTCAATCATGCCTTGAAGTCACTACTGGCATCTCCGCACACATCCGTCTACCAATTATGAGGTGAAAAGCGAAACGAATATTGACTACGTACCTCCTGCTACGTTTTTTGAATAAATAACAAACTTTCCAATTAACCGTAACGCCGAAAGCGGGAAAAAACTACAACAGACACTGAGTAGAATAAACTTTTATCACTTCGGAGAGATCTCCACGGTCTCGTGTTCTTTTCCCTGGCTTTCACAATCAATCCGTCGGCGTGACTTGGCGCTATCTAACCCCAGACAGCTAGACGCGTGTGTACCATGCGGAGAAAAAGGATCCTCGCACTCGGTTTTGTTTCGCGGACTTTTTTTTCCGACCCACACGCGGAGTGGGTGAATTTGCACGTTTTACACTGCCAGAGGGTCACTTCTCAACTCGGTTCCGGAGGACTTCACTTCACGTATAGTATCGCTAATTCAAGGCCGGACTGCTGCAGCAGCAGTAGCAGAGAATCGCTACTCGCGAAGGAGCAGTGTGTTATTTTTATCCTTTATTGATATAAACAAACTTCTGGTGCTCTTCGTTTCGGCGCATTGCGTGGGAGTTTGCATAACGATGGGAAGTAAGCGGCAAAATTTCGGTGTGCATCGTATGTACATGCTGGTCACGTGCCTTTGTTCAGGTGGTCGTGTGCATATATATATATTTCAGGATGATTGATTGTGTGGGTTTTGTTCGTTGATGTTATTGAGAAAAACCTATTTTTTTAAGGAAATGAAAAAAAAGTTAAGATATCGGAAAATTGACAAATAAAGATTACAGTAAATAGATATTAAATCAATTCAATTAAAGGTCTACAGAAGTATACATAAGGGGGGACCCGTGTCTGGAAGGTCGAAACCTAAGAAATAAAGTGAAGTGTTCGGGTATTTTGGTTATTGGTTGAGGTATATCTGAAGATTTATTTCCCATTTTGTGAGCTCACGAATAATGATTATTACGCTTCTAACAGCTGGATGCGTCTGAAAATCGGTACCTTGCTGGTGGTATCGTTTCTGAAGCAATGGGGTGTTGCCACCAACTGAAAAAAATTCGTACAGCAATACTATATCCCTTGAGGTGACTTCATACTTTTGGCTGTAACTTTCCAATGAAATCGAATATCGAACGATCCCTTTAGGACAACATTTCTTAGGGCATAAGCTTCCAAAAAATGCAAAAAACAAAACATCGATTTATTCGAGGTCGCCCCTAAAGTAAGAGCTTGTGTGCCCAACCCTAGAAATTGTAGACTTTACGAGATAAGAATATTATTTAATTGAAGTCAAATTTCAGATTATATTGCTATTTCTAATACATTTACATTTTTACATTTTTACTCAATTCTACGATCAATACGATAGAAAACCAATTGATGCGATGCGGCTCAACGTCAGAAGGATAATGTATACTCTTGAGGAAGAGGAAGGAATATAGGGAGATTGAGATATTTTTGATGATTTAAAGCGAATATTGATAGCTTCACGGAAACAATAAATGCGGGTGTGTTGTCAATTTTTTATTTTTTTTTTCCAAAATATATATTTTTATCAAGGCTCATATGGCGTTAGCCTCACGGGGCCGGGAGTTCAATACTTTGACAATTTTTCTTATTATCTATGTTAGTAATATGTAACCGATTACTCGCGGTTGGCTCGAGGTTAGTATTACAAGTGTTTTCGTAATTCGGATGTTGCTGTCTCCAATGCTCTGTACGTGTGCCTGACACGGGATACTTCCTATTGGGATGCAGCTAACCCTCAATCAGCAACGCCCCCCTAGTCTGTACCTCATATCTAGCGTGGTGCGTCTTTCTCGACTCGAGGAATCCAGGATAGAATGGTCACTAACCGGCGCAATCATCAGTTCAGTGTTGTCAATGTTGTCAAGATCTAACCAAGTCCACACATCCAACATCCAGCACCTTGGGTTGGTTTCCCAGAGCCTGAAGGGAGTTTTCTAAATTCGATCAGGCGACAAGATATACCTCGCACTACCAAACAACGTGCTCGGTGTCGTTATAACCTTGGCCACAAACGCAAGATAAGGATATGTTGATAGTTCTTGTCCAAAAGCAATTTTTTCTTCCCTATATTTTATTCAAATTCATGTAAATTGGGTACCATGGTATTGTACTTGTTGAAATGGATTTCTTGGGTTTCTAAAGTATAACCATAACGGTCCACAATTTATACGTTTTTGTTCAATTAATTTATTGATCCTTAATTTAGCAAAACAACACCGCAACGTATATACACTCGACAAGAAGATAAATAAATAATTCTTCTGAGGCAGGCATTTAAACATTCTATTATTGCAGCTATTTGTGCCTGAAAAACTGTTGGCCAGTTTCCCATAGCCACAGAGATTTTAGTTCTGGAACCGTACACTCCGGCACCTGTTCTGATTTCCATTTTTTTGTAGAACATGATTGAGCCATTACGAACATGGGACCACCTTATGAATATGTTTAGTTATGAGATACTAGCTGTACCCTGCCACGCTTTGCTGTGGCACATTGTGGTTGCATGGTTGAGTTGAATTTTTCATTTTTTTATGTTGTAACAACAATCCTAGACGTGTTTGGTTGTTTTGTATATTGTATCATAGTTTGAGCTCAATCGATTCCGTACTTTCCGAGTTTTTGACGCGTACACAAACGAACAGAACGTTTTAAATCAATTTTGTCAAACATGTAAAAAGGATGTTTCCATCACATAGAACACATATTCATTACTGAATAGTCGATTTTCATTAGAAGCTCAATTTCAGAAACGCACTCTGGTCATATATAAAATCATTTTTCTTTCAATTTTCCAATTTTTATGCCGTCACAACACTCCTTGAAGTGGATTGTATATTGTGTCCAACTTTGCTCAAGCTCAATCGGTTCCGTACTTTTCGAGGTTTTGACACATACACAAACGAACAGAACATTTATATATATATATATATATATATATATATATATATATATATATATATATATATATATATATATATATATATATATATATATATATATACGTTACGACCAGATGTACCCCACACGACCACTTAGAGCAACAACGAATCATAACAACCGATGCAACCAGGATCAGATTGCATCCAGAGGCCTCCCATCAAGACAATCGCGAGCCATAACAACTGACGACAACGGCTGACCACGCGACATCATTCAAAGGAACCCGATCTGGAAACAACGCGACCGTACGGATAACAAGGAATCTGCTGACGCGAGATACCGACATTATAAAAAGGCAGGGAACAGAAGATAGCATTAAGTCTTAGTATGAACGTTGATGTGTAATCTTTAAATTTAGCGAAAATAAATTTATTTTTTATATTGTAATCGCCACTTCGGTCATTACTGGCGCAGTCTTTGTGAAAGTGTTGTGTAGTGCTGCTTCCTGGGAAACCATCCGCGAAAGGACATCGCTGGAGTTACGGGAGCTGCCGAACAACTCACGGAACCACGCTCATCGATAACATTAACAGACTCCGGGAATGAGGTTACTGATACTGTAAGTAATTTTCACTCTCGTTATTAATTAACCAAAAAGTGATCAAGTGCAACTAACAAGTGCAACCATTGCTTCAAGAAGAAAAAATTCTAAACACGAACGGTTTCAACAGCATAGAGACAGCATAATGTCCACGCAAGAGAACCAAACAATGCAAAAAACAGCGCAAGCTGAATTACCAGTGGAAATTACAGCGGAGCAATTAATCGCTCAAATACAAGAGTTAACGAAAAACCAGGCCGCTCTTATTCATACTATAACTAAGTTAGAAAACAAAGCGAAGGATCCATTTTTAAATTTCGTCACGCCGGATCCCGTGAAAAATATTCCGCACTTTAGCGGAAATAGAAAAGAAACGCTCGCGTGGGTGGAAGACACGCAGCAAACACTAGATTTATTCAGTGACTATAAATTCGAGCCAACCTACAAGCAAATCATACGTGTTGTTAGGTCAAAAATTATCGGGGAAGCAAGAGAGGTTTTGATTTCCTCCGGTAACCCTACGGAATGGGACGAAATTAAAGAGGTTCTCTTAAACTCGTTTGGAGACAAGAGAGATATCACCTCACATATCCAATCTCTTTTTTATGTAAAACAAGGGAAAGCATCTCTCACAGAATACTATAACAAAGTTAAGACGATTGATACAGCAATCAAATCGTCTGCTGCACACATGGAAGACTATAAAAATTCCATGGAAGCAGTCATAAAATTAATAAGTTTAATGTCACTTACAAGATACATAGACGGACTGAATGGGGATCAGCTGGCTATGTACGTGCGTAGCTATAGGCCGAATTCGTTAGAAGAGGCCCATGACATAACTATGCAACATTCCAATGCCGCATTCAGGCAAAAATTGGAAAACAAACAAGGTCCTTCGACCTACAGAATTCCCGAGCAGAAGGCTCAGACAATTTCACAAAATTAAAAATCATATAATCCAAAAACCAATCAGAATAATAAACCCGTATCTGAGAGATTCAGATCTCAAAAAGTAAATAATGACGAGGACGTTTCTATGAGGACGTACCAGTCGAAAATGCAGGTTCATAATAATGAAGTGCGCGAACCGGAACCTAAAGCGGATTTGACGTCGAACGATTCAATTTTAGAATCAGAAGACGACGACTATTTTGAAGGCGACGAATTAAATTTTCAGATGGTAAGAAAGGAAAAGCAAAAAACATAAAGAATAATAATTTTATTCCTTATCTGACTATCCAAACAACTAAGGGCAATTTAAAATTTTTAATGGACACAGGTGCCAATAAAAATTATATTTCGCCCAAACATGTTAAACTCGAAAATTGCAAAGATGAAACAGGAATTCACGTCACGAATATCAATGGCAAACATGACATCAATAAATCAGCTTCATTTGACATCTTCCAAATTAGGAAGAAAGTAAAATTTTATGTATTCGATTTCCACGATTTTTTCGATGGATTAATAGGGTACGAAACACTGAGAGACCTCAATGCTCAGTTGGACATCGGCAGAAATAAATTGAAAATTGGTAGAAAAACTTTTAACCTCGAAAAGAAATTTCCAGGAAACCACAAAATCAACATTTCGGAACAAGAGTTCCAATTTGTAGAAATACCAATAAAGCAAAAAGGTAGCTTTCTTGTTGAGGAAGAAACTCCATTTGATTATTTTTCAATTCTCCCCGGTTTATACCAAAGCAAAAATGGCATAGCTATAGTGGCAATAAAAAGTCATTACCCCAATAGAACAGTACAACTGAACTCTAATGAAATTGAAATTGGAACCGATTGTTTTAGATTGAAGGACATTCCAAAAATTTCACCAAAAGGAAAATACTGTTTTAGGAGTGAACACATGAACGATGAGGAGAAAAAAGCTTTAGAAAGGGTTATAGATGCCAACAGAGAAATACTTTATACCGACTCGGATAAATTAACTTTCACCCATAAGATAAAGCACAATATCAGGACTTCAGACAATATACCAATACATACAAAATCCTATAAATACCCACAAATTTTCGAAACAGAAATCCAACAACAAGTGGAAAAAATGCTTAGAGACGGGATAATAAGGGAATCAATATCACCTTATACATCGCCTATATGGGTTGTCCCGAAGAAAACAGACGCTTCTGGGAAGAAAAAGTTTCGTTTAGTTATCGACTATCGAAAACTAAACGAAAAGACAATTAGTGATAAATATCCCATCCCGGAAATAACGGAAATACTTGATAAACTTGGCCGAACTTGTTATTTTTCTACAATTGATTTGGTGTCCGGTTTTCACCAAATTCAACTTGCAAACGAAGATATCGAGAAAACAGCTTTCTCGATTAACTCCGGAAAATATGAATTTACACGCATGCCATTCGGGCTGAAAAATGCTCCAGCAACTTTTCAGCGTGTTATGGACTGCATCTTGAGAGAATTCTTAGGGAAGTGTTGTCTCGTCTATATGAACGATATCATAATCTTCTCAAGTTCCCTAGAGGAACATAAGAAAGATCTCATGAATGTATTGAAAAAACTAAAGGAAGCAAATTTAAAAATCCAGATAGATAAATGTGAATTTTTCAAAAAAGAAGTTCACTATCTTGGACACACTGTTTCAGAAGAAGGCGTTAAACCAAACACCGACAAAATCGAAATAATTAAGAAATGGCCGACTCCAAAAACCGAAAAGGAAATACGTCAATTTCTTGGTACCCTGGGATACTACCGCAGATTCATTAAAGATTTCGCGAAATTGGTGAAGCTATAATCTAAGGAACTGGAGTTCCCTAGATGCTTGCTATGAAGGCAAGACTTTTCGCTCGTCCTCTCTCGAGCGCTTCGTGATTAATCTAGGGAACTTATTTCCCTAGATGTCGGCAATTGAGGCCTGAGAATCACGGTTTAAATTTATTAAAGCCAGGGATCTATTTCCCTGGACTTGGTTGGTCTCTTATGGGCTAAGCCCCTTTGCGTGAACAAATCCCGGCTAGGGCAGCCACAAAACTTCAACCTCTTCCGGCTCCAGTGCGGTCCGGTGAAGCGAAGCAAATGGTCTGCTTTTCGGATTGGGATTTGTTCCTTTTGGTTATACCTTTTATAGCGTGGCGCCTGGTTGCCAACGCTTGGGTGTATCCGGATTCTGATGCGTGACGCCTGGTTGTCAACGCTTGGTGGATTTTCGGATCACGAATTGAACTTTGAACTACGAACTTTGATTTTGAACTAACGAATTAGACTTCTGATTTGAACTGTTTGATTTGAACTGTTTGAACTGAACTGTTTGAACTGAACTGTTTGAACTGACTTCCTAGGCCAGAATCCCCAGTATATATACCCAAGAATTCATTCCTAGGCGTTAAAACTATAAAGGAGAGAAGAGATCTCTCTTTCCTTCTCAGACAACCGAGCCCATATCGATTGTCTGCCTGCTATTTCCCTACATGTTATTACTACCCGCTTATCTCTGCGGACCTTTGTCGCTCTCGCTAGAGGGGTACAATTTAGAAAGTTTATTACTCATCGTCGGCTTAAAATGTTATTTTTGTTTATAGCCCTTCGTATATTCGATAATGGGCGAGGCCAGGCTTATTACCAGCAATAATCTTTCGCCTGGTGCCTTGTTGTCTTTGTGTATTCCAGGCGCCTTATCTGTCTATGCTGCCTGCTCACGGTCTCAAATGAACACGTGATTTCCTATCTTGTATGCCTGCGCTACACTATGAGTAATACGATCTATTCAGAGGATCGTGCGGGTCACAGATTTGTTTATTTATTTGTCCCTACTTTCTGGTGCGTCATGCACCGCTTGTCTGAAGCTATACAAAAGGAAAAGAAAAATAAGAAAGGGATGAATCACATGGCCGTATCTGGTGATTCATTGGGCTATAAATTTTCTATGCGCTCGTTTGCACTTCAATAACATTATTTTGTTTATTGGCCGGCCTTGCTATCTAAATTGGGTCCGTAACATTCCGGCCCTGATAAATCTACTTGTTCGATTTATAAAATTCCTGAACGGACCCTATGCTACCTGTGTTACTTATATCTCTATTTGTTTACATGTTTTCGGAGCATCATTTATTTTACATTCATCCTTATATTCTAACAGAGTTTAAAAACACTTTTAAATTTCAATTCTTCGGCACGTTGCCTGGTTCCAAAGGATGTCCTCTTCAATGCTTGGTCCATGGATCATACATCTTAGCTCTGACGCGAGCTTACATCAGTTGGCTGCATCTTTCGGATATTGGTGCTCTGGTAGCGAGCACTGACGTCTTCTTCCTGATTAGTTGATGGCTGGATCATTTCCCTTGATAATGTCCAGTACTGCAATTTTAACTGCCGGTCGTTTCAGGACACCTTTCGCGGTTTGGATCTTTGCTTGGCGAACTTGCCCGTCGCTCGCCACAAACGTTTCGATGACTCGTCCTTTAAGCCATTTTCCTGGTGGTGCGTCGTCGTCCGTGATTAAGACGATGTCGTTGACTTTGATCGGTTCTACTTTCTGCGTATTTTTATTACGCTTTAACAGAGTTGGTAAGTACTCCTTCTTCCATCGGTTCCAAAACAACTTGGAATAATGTTGAATGCGTCTCCATTGCGCTGTGTCATACTGACTGGTCGTTGGTGCATACGGTGGGGCATACTCTCCTGCTCTTCCTATTAACGCGTGGAATGGCGTCAACACTTCATCGTCGATGCAGGAGACTGGTATGTGTGTCAACGGTCGAGAGTTGACTAAAAATTCCGCTTGGATGAATGCAGCTTGCAACGTTGCTGCTGATGGCTTGCTCCTACCCCAAACTTTCAGGATCTCTGCTAGTGCTACTTTGACGTTTCTTATTAATCTCTCCCAAGCGCCTCCAAAATGTGGTGCTGAAGGTGGGTTGAATCTCCACTGGATTTCCATTTTTGCTGCTTCATTTTTGCCCATCTTCTCGTTGATTTCATTGACTAGCGACTTTAACTCTCGCTCTGCTCCAACGAAGTTCGTTCCGTTGTCGCTGTAGATACTGGTGACCTTTCCTCTTCGGTTCTGGAAGTTCCTTAACACGACCATGAACGCATCAGTACTGAGATTTTCTGCCATCTCAATATGTACTGCTCTTGTTGAGAGACAGGTGAATATGACGCCCCATCTCTTCTCGAGCGATCTCTTTACCGCTACTTCGAAAGGTCCGAAGTAATCTACTCCGCAGTTTGTAAATGGAGGTATATGCGCTTCTGTGCGGAAATGTGGTAAATCTGCCATCATCGGCTCTACCGGAGTTGCACGTCGTATTTTGCACCTATTGCAATTCTTCTTGACGTTTGCTAATACTGTTCTTATATGCAGTATCCAATACTTCTGCCGTAATGCTGCTATGACGGTGTTTTCGCCGTGGTGGAAATATCTTTCGTGTGTTGCTTTCACGATCAAATATGTATATGGATGCTTTTGTGGGAGCAATATTGGCGTTCTTGTAGTCCATGGTACTGACATGGCTTTCTTCAAACGTCCTCCACTTCTCATTACCCCTGCCTCGTCTAGGAAGGGTGCGTAACTGACCAATGGTCCTGACGATATTGTTCCGCCATTGAATAAAGTTTCCATCTCTGTTGGAAATGCTTCCCATTGCATCTTTCTATAGAGCACGTTCTCAGCTCTTTGGTAGTCCTTGTACTCAATGTCTGGAATATATCCACGACGTAATCTTTCCTTTGTCCTGTTTAATACACAAAGGTTCTTCACCAATTTCCACCAATCTGAGTATTCCTTGTACTTATCGATGAAACTAAGTTTGCTTAGTTCTTCGTGAACTAGCACTGTTTCTCTCAACTCTTCGTCTGTTTCCTTCTCTTCAATGGAAGGCCATGACGATTCTGAGAGCTTTAGGAAATCAGGTCCCTCAAACCATTGTGATTTTCCTAGCTTTTCCTTTGTGCCTTCATCGGCTGGATTTTCATCTGTTGGCACCCATCGCCATTCATTTTTCCTGTTATCTTCCAGGATTTCACCTACTCGATGCATCACAAATACGCTTCTTCGTTTTGGACTCTTGATCCATGACAATACGGTCTGTGAATCACTCCAAAATGTTTTGCTGACGATTTTCAACCTCGTTTCATCTATTATCGTTTTGGTTAATCGGCTTCCTAACACGGCCGCTTGTAGCTCTAGGCGTGGTATGCTCAATGGTTTGACTGGTGCTACTCTAGACTTTGCTGATAGAAGTCTTACGTGTGGTGTGTTTCCAGATATACTTCTTACGTACACACATGCACAAAATGCTTTCTCAGAAGCATCTACAAAGGTGTGTAGTTCTACTTCACCTGTTCTTTCTTCGAGGATGTATCTTGGTATCGTTACGCTATCAGCAGATTCAATAATTTCTAACCAGTGTTGCCAGTCTGACTGCAACTTCTCGGGAATTTCGTCATCCCAATCTATATTTTCTATGTGCAGCCTTTGCATGAGGATTCTTCCATGCACAGTTATATTTGAGATGAGTCCAAGTGGATCGTAGACACTCATCACGAAAGCTAGTACCTCTCTCTTTGTTGGTAAACGTAGCATTTGTGTAACATCACTTCCTAGCTTGTCTAATTTGATTTGATAGCCGAGTGTGTCAGACGTGGTGTTCCAATATACACCAAGTACCTTTTCTGTCATTGAATCCTTTTCTTCGAACATTTTGATTCCGGAAATTTGTACACGTTCCGAGGGTAAACTTTGCAGAAGTTCTCTGCTGTTTGACACAAAGTTTCTGATGTGGAAACCCGCGTGATCGTGAATTTTCATAACATGTAGTACTATCTCTGCTGCCTTATCAAGCTCTTCGAAACTATCCAAATAATCGTCGACGTAGTGTTGCTTGATGATTGCTTCAGTCGCCACTGGACAATATTTTCTGAATTTTTCTGCGTTGTGGTTTTTAACCGCTTGTGCACATGACGGTGAACAGGTTGATCCGAATGTCATCACCTGCATTACGTATACATCAGGTTTCTTACTGCTATCACAATCTCTCCATAAGAATCTCTGAGCGTGTTGATCTTCAGCTCGGATTCGTACTTGGTGGAACATCTCTTTGATGTCTCCACATACAGCAATTGCTCCTTCTCGGAATCTTACTAAAACACCGAACAATGACGTAGTAGCATCCGGCCCTGATAACAGTTCCGTGTTGAACGATACACCTTGTGTCTTTGCCGCCGCATCGAAAACCAACCTTGGTTTAGGTGGCAACTTATTTTTGTTGTGCACAATAAAGTGTGGAAGATAATACACTCTTGATATCGGCTTCATAATTTCTTCCTCTGACAGTTTGCGGATGTAGCCTTTCTTCTCGTAATCCGCAAATGTTTCTATTGCCCATTTTTTCAACTCTGGGTCTTTTTTTAACGTTCTCTCACTCGTTGTCAGCCTCTTTGCTGCATTGTTGTAGCTATTTGGAAATTTCGTTTCCTCATCTTTCCATAGAAGTCCAACTTCGTATCTACCATCCTTGTATTTCATAGTACTTCTTAGAATTTGTTCAGCCTTTTCTTCTTCAGCTGATTTTGGTAGATTCTTGACTACCTTAACGCCGAAGTCTTCGGTGGAGAAATATTTCTGCAAAGCCTTGTTCATTTCATCTTCTTGCTGAATGACCATGATGTGTCCGCCTTGCACATTGGACGATATGTTGCCGAACATGAACCATCCAAGTTTGGTTCGTAGCGCTGTGGGCTCGTTCGGTTTTCTCATTCGCCTTTCGAATGGAATTAACAAGTGACTGTGACTCAGTCCAATTAATATCGTCGGGCGTATACTGCTGTAACTGCTCAACGGCAGATTCTTGAGGTATGGATACCTTTTCTCCATCACCTCCTTGTTGAAGCTTTGCTCTGGGAGTTGGAGATTCTTTATCGTTCTCACTCCTTTCATGACGTATTCTTTTTCATTGTTGCCGTTGATTCGTACCTGAACTCTACGGCTGTTTTGTTCGTTTCTCGTGACGTTCTGCGTCCACTTTAGCATTAACGGATCAATTCTTCCGTTGAGCCCTAACTTGTTCGCAATCTCCTCGTCTATTAGAGAGAGTGATGACCCCGCATCCAAGAAAGCGAACGTGTTGATGATTTTGCCATTATTTTTCAACGTCACAGGAACTATTTGGTAGAATACGTTGGATTTTGTTAGTTGTTGGTGATTGTGTATCTCACCATCTGCTTGTGTATCTGGACTATGCTGTCCTTCCGACTGATTTGAATCACTTGATTCTCTCTCATGAGATTTATGAATTAATGGATGATGTTTGAACTTACATCCATTAATTCCACATTGTTTTGCTCTTTTGCAGTCTCGCATCATATGGTTTGTAAATGCGAGACAGCTCAAGCATACCTTTGCCTTAAAGGCTAATTCATTTCGCTTTTCAGGCTTCATAGCCTTAAATCTGGTGCATTCGAGGAGTTTGTGGTTTCCCCGACATGCTTCACAATTGCGTTTTATTATTGTCGATCTATTTTCCTGATGCGTATTTACGTTAAATCGACGCTCAGGCCTCGTGTCTCGCGGCTGCGATCTGTTAATTTCTCGCGGCTGCGGTCTGCTTGTTTCTCGCGGCTGCGGCCTGCTGGTGCCATTCAGCAGTCTATTGGTTCTCGAATGAGGCTTCAGCCACTCATTGAGATCAGCTAAAGTCTTTGCCCCGTCGTACATTTCTTCAGTCCACTTCACCTGTAGACCGTAGGGCATTTTCCTTATGATCTCTTCCACCAATCGGTGGTCAATCAGGAATTCTTCTCTATCCATAAGAGAAACATTACAGACGAGATTATCCAGTGCTTCGGATATCTCGGTAATCAAATTCCGACTCTCCCTTTTGATATTGGTGAGTTCGGCTAGTAGTTCTTTATAGACTAGTTCGGGTCTTCCGAAATTATCTTCTAGTCTATCAATTATTTGGTCCATATTATTTGGATCCATCATTAACTGTCGGACGCTCCTCTCTGCGTTCCCGTACAGCACTGTTTGCAGGCGATTCAAATTTTCAAGCCTGTTAAATTGACCTTGTTTTGTGGTCTCATCAAAGGCCTTTTTAAATTTCGGCCATTCTCTGGCCGCACCTCCATATTTTGGCAAGCTCATGAGTGCTTGTCGCTTTAGGTAGACAGTCCATTCTGGCTCTGCCTCCTGATTTTGACCTTCGATGCTGTCATTATTGTGTGCTGAACTTGTACCTGGTTCAGCTTTGAATCTCGTTGTCCTCATGGACTTTACCAGAGCCTCCATTGCTGCTCTGTTCTCTTGCAAAATTTCTTGCAAGCTGTCTCCGGAAACTGATTGTCTGACTTTGACTTTCAGTTCCATCATTTCCCTTTCTGTGCTCATGCACTTAGGGCATACCCACCTTTCATCTTTCTTGGGTAGGTATGTGAGTCCCACACATGAAATGTGGAACCACCGATCGCATTCATCGCATGCGACCATGTCCTCTTTCTTGTCTTTGTCCGTACACAGACGGCAGTGCCCATTAGGGTTGGCTTTATATGCGTATGTAGCCATTTTAATTAACGTGATTCCTTCTTGAATACACGTGAGTTCAATTCAGATCTTTTTTGAGTGCTTAAATTTTCAAGTCTTATCTCTTTCTTATAAACGTGATTCCCTTTTGAATGCACGTGTGTTCAAATCAATTTCTATGAGTGCTTGAGTTCCAAGTCTTATCTCCTCTTACAACGTGATTCCCGTTTGAATACACGTGAGTTCAATTTCACTCTCTGGCGCGAGAGTTCAAATTTCAATTCTTGACTTCTTAGTCTTTTCAAAAAGGCGTGATTCTGAGCCTCCCGATTTACTCCTCTTGCGCGAGGGATCGTGGTTCTTTTCTTGGCGAAGGTGTGAGTTTTAAATCTCCTCTCTGGAGCCACCAAAATATAATCTAAGGAACTGGAGTTCCCTAGATGCTTGCTATGAAGGCAAGACTTTTCGCTCGTCCTCTCTCGAGCGCTTCGTGATTAATCTAGGGAACTTATTTCCCTAGATGTCGGCAATTGAGGCCTGAGAATCACGGTTTAAATTTATTAAAGCCAGGGATCTATTTCCCTGGACTTGGTTGGTCTCTTATGGGCTAAGCCCCTTTGCGTGAACAAATCCCGGCTAGGGCAGCCACAAAACTTCAACCTCTTCCGGCTCCAGTGCGGTCCGGTGAAGCGAAGCAAATGGTCTGCTTTTCGGATTGGGATTTGTTCCTTTTGGTTATACCTTTTATAGCGTGGCGCCTGGTTGCCAACGCTTGGGTGTATCCGGATTCTGATGCGTGACGCCTGGTTGTCAACGCTTGGTGGATTTTCGGATCACGAATTGAACTTTGAACTACGAACTTTGATTTTGAACTAACGAATTAGACTTCTGATTTGAACTGTTTGATTTGAACTGTTTGAACTGAACTGTTTGAACTGAACTGTTTGAACTGACTTCCTAGGCCAGAATCCCCAGTATATATACCCAAGAATTCATTCCTAGGCGTTAAAACTATAAAGGAGAGAAGAGATCTCTCTTTCCTTCTCAGACAACCGAGCCCATATCGATTGTCTGCCTGCTATTTCCCTACATGTTATTACTACCCGCTTATCTCTGCGGACCTTTGTCGCTCTCGCTAGAGGGGTACAATTTAGAAAGTTTATTACTCATCGTCGGCTTAAAATGTTATTTTTGTTTATAGCCCTTCGTATATTCGATAATGGGCGAGGCCAGGCTTATTACCAGCAATAATCTTTCGCCTGGTGCCTTGTTGTCTTTGTGTATTCCAGGCGCCTTATCTGTCTATGCTGCCTGCTCACGGTCTCAAATGAACACGTGATTTCCTATCTTGTATGCCTGCGCTACACTATGAGTAATACGATCTATTCAGAGGATCGTGCGGGTCACAGATTTGTTTATTTATTTGTCCCTACTTTCTGGTGCGTCATGCACCGCTTGTCTGAAGCTATACAAAAGGAAAAGAAAAATAAGAAAGGGATGAATCACATGGCCGTATCTGGTGATTCATTGGGCTATAAATTTTCTATGCGCTCGTTTGCACTTCAATAACATTATTTTGTTTATTGGCCGGCCTTGCTATCTAAATTGGGTCCGTAACAGAAGCCTTTAACTGCTCTACTTCGTAAAGACACCGAATTCGTTATATCTCCAGAAACAGTCGAATGTTTTGAGAAATGTAAACAACTTCTTACAATGGACCCTATACTCATTTATCCCGACTTCACGAAGGAATTCATACTAACCACCGATGCCAGCGATTTTGCCATAGGGGCAGCTCTTTCACAAGGACCCATAGGCAAAGATCGACCAATCGCGTACGCATCTAGGACCCTTAACAACACCGAAGAAAATTATTCCACGACGGAGAAGGAATTTCTAGCCATCGTTTGGGCTGTGAAACATTTCCGACCATATCTTTATGGACGAAAATTTAAACTTCTTACGGATCACCAACCACTTACTTACTCCATGTCAGACGCTAACAGAAGAATTATAAGGGGGAAAATAGCATTGGAGGAATTTGATTATGAACTCATTTATAAGCCTGGCAACCAAAATGTTGTAGCAGACGCTTTATCGAGGATAAAACCAGAAGAATTAAATAATAATGAACTTGATCTTGAAACTGTTCACTCAGCAGAAACCAGTGATGATTTTTTCATATGGTGTACCGAAAAACCAATCAACAGTTTTAGAACACAAATAATTTTTAAAATAAATCATTTTGATACGACTATACACGAAGAAACATTTCCAAAATACCACCGATTCACTATTGTAAAACCAGAATATACAGAAGCAGACATAGTCGAAATTCTCAAAAGTTACCTTAACCCCAGAGGAATATCTTGTCTAAAAATTCCAATATCATTAGTACAACTTCAACTTCAGGAAACATACTGTAAACATTTTACTAACAATAAATTCAAAGTTTTCATTTCAGAAAAGCTTCTAGAAGATGTCAGAATAGACGAGCAAAAAGATGCCATAATACGGGAAATACATGACGCAGCACACAGAGGAGCAAAAGAAAACAAAATGCAAATCCTGCAGAAATATTTTTTCCCCGAAATCGAGCGAAAACTGAAAATATTTGTTAACTCCTGTCATATTTGTAAAAGAAGCAAATACGACAGGAAGCCCCCAAAATTAATTCAGAAATCATTTTTCGGCTCAAAACAATTCGAACGGGTTCACATGGACATATTTTTCATGAAAGGCCAAAAATGGCTGACCATCGTGGACTCCTTCTCCAAATTCGCCAACGCCATACCACTGACAACAAGAACGATAATAGACATAAAACGCGCTTTTTCCGAACACATCAGGCACTTCGGTAGACCGCAAACGATAATTTGTGATCAAGAGCCCGCTTTTACATCAATAGATTTCGTCGGCTTTTTAAACGAGCTCGGAATCGAAATTCATTTCGCGAGTAGTTCTAATTCCAACGGAATAGTTGAGAGATTCCACTCAACGATAATCGAGCTTTATAGAACACTAAAAACAAAATATAATGAACTTCCGATCAACGATCGGATGAATATAATTACCGACATCTATAATAATACATTTCACTCCGTGACGAAACGAAAACCACGTGAGCTAATATTTAACACAAATAATGTTACGAACGCGGCTGACATAATTGAACAATCCAACAAAATCCACTCTGCAGTAAAATTGGAACTAGATAAACGTAAACAAGCCTTCGAAAAGAAGCATGAGAATCGTGAAGAACCCAAGCCACTCAACCCTAACGACACGAAATACATAAAAATTAGTCAAAGGTTGAATAAAGATAAAGACATTTATATACTTTCTACCATAAAAGAAGACAACCATCTAACCTTCAAGGACACAAATAACATTAAAATCCATAAAAATCGCATAAAAAATTAACAAAGACCACTAAAATGAACACCATATTAAAGAAGCCATTTGTTTTTCTTGCAGAATAATACTCATCAAAACAATAAGCACCACCAACTATAAAGAAATAACGAACAGCAATGGATTGGTTGCGTTCAAGATCAAAACAGCAAGGATTAGAATCGGATATGACAGAATGTTGCATAGAATCAACCTAAATACATTAAATGACAATATAGAAAACATAGAAAAAATCATGAAATCGTTTAAAACTATAGAACACCTAGAGCAAACACTACTAGAAAAAACCAAACTAGCAAAAGATAAACTCAGGAGCCTCCTACCACATAGAATAAAAAGGGGACTTATGAACGCATTAGGAACAGCCATTAAACTCATCACGGGAAACCCTGATAACGATGACCTAATAGTCATGCATCAAAGTTTGGGAATATTAAAAACACAAGGAGACAAATTAGTGAACAATCAGATGAAACAAATCCAGATCAATGAACTTTTTCAAAATAAATTGAATAATATTACAGACTCTATTAGTAAAATTGAATCAAAAATTACTAAGGAATACAACACAGTACAGGGAATAAAAACAGATTTAGAATTCGTCAACCTTATCTGGAATATGGACAAAATTATCAGCATATTAGAGGACATCGAGGAGCAAGTAGAATTTTCTAGAGTAGGCTTGATAAACAAAAACATACTCTCATTGGAGGAAAAACAGTTAATTTTAGACAGGCTTAAGACACAAACAATAAAGCTAAATTACTTAGACGAAATTTTCCAATATACCTCAGCGAGTGTCGGTATCAGCAACAATCAAGCAGTCATATTAATAAAGACCCCCATTTTGGATAAAAAGACGTACGATTTGTTAGAAATCCATACTTTGAGAGTTAACAATTCACGGATCGATACGAACATCAACCTGGTAACGAAATATGGCAACACAGTTTATTACCAACCAACAGAATGCGATATTTGCGATGGAAATAACCTAATTGAGGACGATTGCATCTATAAAATATTAACTCACCAAACACCCAAATGCTCGTTTGTAAAATCAAAACAAACAACACAAATCAAAGAAGTCAAGCAAGGAATCATCCTGATCGACACAACAGAAATCGTAGAAGTAAAAGACTCTTGCGGAGATTCAAGGATGGTTAGCGATGCCACAATAATCGAAACCGAAAACTGTACCGTCAAAATACGAAATTTCACATTTTTTGGACAACCTGACGTAACCTACCAGCAAGAATACCTGATCCCAATATACAGCAAGCCCCTCCAAAATGGAAATTTTACAGATCTTGACGATGAAAACGTCATGCTACGAATACAGAACTTGGAAGAACTCAATGAAGTTCAACTTTACTTGAACACCACACAACACCGGGTAACAATTGGAGGTACAACCCTCCTCATAATAACATTTATCTGTTTCTTTTCTGTATATTTCTACAAAAAAGGTAATAAAAGAAATGAAGTAACCAAAAATCCGCCAGAACCTCTCGTGGCTACTCAGGTGGACGAAACTGAAAACAACGGAAGTATTCCATTATCCCTACTTCCGGGGAAGAAGGCAGAGCAAAAATGCATCCCGAAACCATGGATCGAGCTGCCGAAACTTCAATCGAGGACGCTTGAAACTTAGGGGGGAGACGTTACGACCAGATGTACCCCACACGACCACTTAGAGCAACAACGAATCATAACAACCGATGCAACCAGGATCAGATTGCATCCAGAGGCCTCCCATCAAGACAATCGCGAGCCATAACAACTGACGACAACGGCTGACCACGCGACATCATTCAAAGGAACCCGATCTGGAAACAACGCGACCGTACGGATAACAAGGAATCTGCTGACGCGAGATACCGACATTATAAAAAGGCAGGGAACAGAAGATAGCATTTAGTCTTAGTATGAACGTTGATGTGTAATCTTTAAATTTAGCGAAAATAAATTTATTTTTTATATTGTAATCGCCACTTCGGTCATTACTTATATATATATATATATATATATATATATATATATATATATATATATATATATATATATATATATATATATATATATATATATATATATATATATATATATATATATATATATATATATATATATATATATATATATCGGTACATTTTACAGTTTTTCTCCGATAAAGGCGAAAATGCAAGCCAGGCCACTGCAATGTGAATGACGTTTATGTTGCCGATACTGTAACGGCTAATTACGTGCAATTTTGGTTTCATCGATTCCGCTCAGGCAGATCCGTCGTCGAAAATTACCGAAATAATCGATGTTGACCGGCATGTTAGTAGTCGTAGCATCGCCCAGGAGCTAAAGAAATAATGAATTGCCATTCTTGAGTGCACGAATAATATTTATTATTCTGATGACAGCTTGATGTGTAGATGCAGTCTGAAAATCGGTACCTTGCTGGTGGTATCGGTTTTGAAGCAACGGGGTGTTGTAGAAAGAATATTTTGAAACTTGAGGATAATACCTAAAGCGTTACATAGGGGTTTTTGAAAATTCGAAAAACTGCAGAAATGTCGGCCATTTTTGTCAAGAAAAATCGCTGTTTAGAAGCTCATAAAAAATCGAAAAAATAAGACAAAAAACGGCTATGTAACGCTTAAGATAATTCAATTCTTCATGCTGATAAAAATTTCCAGCCAAATCGGTCAAGTAGATTCTGAGATATCGATACCACTAGTTGGAAAACATGGTTTCGAGAAAAACGCGTTTAAAAATTCATACAGAAATACTTTATCCCTTGACTTAATATTTTTAGCTGCAATTTTCCAACGAAATCAAATATCGGAAAATCATTTCAAGAAAACATTTCTGAGGCCATAAGCTTCCTAAAAATTCAAAAAAAAACATAAAAATTTGATTTTTCGACCTCCCAGTCCGGGGTCCCCCCCTTAAACGAATGGTGACCACATACTGGGTCACATACGACAATATATTGCGAAAAGGATTGTGGTCATGGCGTGATGAGGCAGCTCTAACGGTGGCCAAACCAGGACTAATGGCCAGGAAAGTTGTACTGTGTATATTATGGGACTTGAAAGGAATAACTTATTATGAATAATTTCCGTATGGCCTAACACTAAATTCAGCTTTCTACTGAATTTCTAGAATTGGCCCACAAAAGAGATGTTGTTACTTAATGTGACATAGAGGGGAGAGGGGGGAAGGGTGGTTTAGCCGTGATCATTACGTAACAAAATTTAATTTTTATTCCTAAATAAATTCACGGACCCCTATATTCTCGAGCTGCTAGGTTCGATGATGGGACCGAATGAGGTGTGCTTCCTGAGCCAAGATGATAAGACCGTTTAACAGCAGCCAGTAAGCAAGCACCGATAGATGCATCTCGAACACGGTTACCATATCTACATAATAATCTGTATTTCTACAGATTTTTTAGCCTTTTTTTTAACCAAGAATTGATACAGATACAGTTTAAAATTTTATTGTGTTTCATACAAAATTTACAGATTTTCTAAAATAACGTTGCAATAATGGCTTGAGGTTGATAACATTTTTTTCCCATCTCACTTCATCTTTTTCTTACTAAAGTACAAATAATGTAAATTCCAAAAGTGCGCTCATACTATCGTGAAAAGTTCAAATGAATTGAAATTGCACAGCTCAAAGCGAAACGAAGTGATTAAATCAGTCCAGGAAATATGATTATTACGCTTTAGTGGAGGCGATCTGGCGTAGTGGTAACATCCATGCCTCTCACGCTAAAGGTCACGAGTTCAATTCTCACTCCCGACATTCTTCCAAAAATGGAAGTAAAAGTGACGAACCAGCCTAATGAGTTGAAAATCACTATAATACAGATAAAAAAAAAGTCCAGGAAATATTGAAACTCGAACCATTGAAAATGCTGCATTCGCCCACTCACACTGGAATCTGGAATAACCTAGAGAGATTCAATTACGATCGAAATCCTATGTTACTGTTTTTTAACTACGTTTTGCTACGATTGTTGAATTGAACAAAACAAACTGAAACACCTGAATTCACTCAGATTGATTCGGACACCAGAACATTTTATCTTACTTTCTTGAGTAATACAATAGAACCTTGATTATCTGCGAGTCACCAAATGGTTGGACGACTAAATTCTGCCGTTCTACGCATAGTTGTCCCATGTTACTTTTTGACAATTTTCACTTTTCTTCATAAAACGATGTTTTGATGCCAAATCCTCCGGAAAAAACAAAAGAAAAGTTAAAGTTTGATCACAGCTTCTAAAAAACAACATCAAGCTCAATTGTCCCATGTTGATATTCTAGGCATAACTGTACCATCATAAATTTTTAAGCCCGTAACCAAGATTGATTGATTCAAACGAGGGGATCTTTTCACATTTCATTAAACAATAGTTTTCTGCTTATAAAAAAACCCAGTATATTGCGAAACTAAAATGCTTAACGCTTCTGGTAGACAAATATGTTAGAAAACTTCGATTGCGTTCCTCTCAGTTGCTGATTTTGGAACATGGGACAACTATGCGTAGAACGACAGTAAAGTTTTGATAAAAAACAGAAATTTAAATAAAAACATACCCGATTAACTTGTGTAGAAAGAAAAATTCCTGTCCGTTGCACCTCAATAAAGCAATGTATTTCAACTACAGTGTATATGTTTCCTGGCATTACATCGTTTCCTGGCATTAACATCGTCTAATCAATAATTTCTATGCCAATCAATGATACTAAAGCTGAAATTATGCTTAAAAATTGGACTTACATTACCCAATACAGATTTCAATACAGATTATTTGAGAAAAAAAAACTAAGATAAAAAGATTTTTTCAGACCAAAAACACAGATCTTGATTTTGTCATGGCTGCTAAACAAAAACTTATTCCGTCTGTTATCGCAGAATGCTAGGGCACCTGAAGTAATTTTATACAATGGTCCAATGTACGTTGCAGTTGGATCAAGAAGGCTGGAAGACTGTTCTTTGAACGAATTTTCTCATGGGCTCGATTTTAAAAGAGTGAACGAGCTGCCTGAGTTCGGGATTATTAAGCATCAATGAATAATCAAGCTAGCAATCATAATTAATGTGGATGGAGGACCAGATATCATAGATATTTTCGATTTATCATTTAATCAATTGAATTTTGATCCAATACGCTGCTCCTACAAATGATCCAGGACGCAGTAGTAGATTCAATACTTCCTCATAATCATGAGGGATCTCAACTGGAAACGAAACATTTTAGGTATGCAGAGGAATCGTTAACTGATTTGTGAAATAATCTAGCGATCGACGGACATTCCCTTAAAACAGAATATATTGAGTTCGCACACTCCACAATCGATGAAGCGGAATTTGTAGGATATTAAGTCGAGTGGTTTACTCGTCACGTAAGGACATCCCAGGGCCTTTTGCAAGTAGTGAAATGTAACGACAGGAACTGCTGCATTGAACCAAGGAGTCGTGTAAATCAACATTAATTTATATCAGTCCATGTTTCTCTCAGCTTAACGCCAGATGGGTTGAAAGTACCAATCCCAATTGATGTCAGTATTAATTTTCCGTGTAAATTTCTTCAAAATTCTATGAATTTTTCGAAAGTTCTTCCGGTTGCATATATGACTACTTGCATATAAGGAACTTCCGTAAGAACATTTGATTGATTTTCAATCCGCCCAAATGGTATCCCTAGCTGTGGGCAGTGTTGCCCCACGTACAGATTAATCTGGAAAGGTATGAAATTTTTCGTTATTTTTGATACAGATTCTGTACGGTACAGAGTACAGATTTTCGTCGAAAAGTACAGATTGGTATAGATTTTATCCGCATGTGAATGACGGCTTTTATGCCGCAGTATCGCTTGGTGCGGCTGATAAAAAAGAATTTATAATGCAATAATTGATCACTTTCATAAGGACGAAATTCGTTTCCAGTGTTCTACGATGGTAATATGCAATATCTGGAGAATGAATTCATACTCTAATTGTGGAATTACTCCGTAAGGAAACCACAGTTTCAGAAAACGAGCATGTGTATGATTGGTTGACAAAAATGTGTTGTCTAAAAAAAATTGATAGTATGATGTCTAGAAAAAATTGACGCATACCTGTTTGTATTGTTCTGAATACGCCTCACTCCTCAGCATTTTTTCTAAATACAATCAGAACTAAAATCGGCTCAGCAACGATGCGATGAACACTATTTTGAGACCAAAAGATTTGATTAAACATAGTGACTTTGTATAAGCATCACCAAACACTCGAATGACTTGCAAATGTAAATGTAGTAAATAAACGGGTTTTTTTTCATTCTAATAAAATATATATTTTTTTTACAACGAATATTTTCGATGGTACAGATTTTTTGAAGAAAAAACACAGATGAGAAAGATTTTTAACCCCTCTGGTACAGATTAAAAATGTGGCAACACTGGCTGTGGGTCCAAATCGTCTCAGGTCTTTTGCGGAGCTGCAAAATATACTTATCTGTATGTAACACCTGTTTTGTCCAACTTATTGTCGAGCATAGTCCATAGATTTTCCATTGGGTTCAAATCGAGACTCTGTTTTTTTCCACTCTATTCAATGCGGGACGATAGAAAGAGTGCTTGTGATTCTACGTCGATATACTTCTCTGCCGTCATAATCCCATAAATCTGGGCCGATCTTCCCAAGTCCCAAACCATGAGGAGCAGCATCAAATTATAATATTGCCAACGCCATTATTTATGGGACGCGGGTCTCCGTAGCCACATTGGTTGCGCGTTCGCTTAGTAAGCGATCGATCGTGAGCTCAAAACTCAGGGCCCCCATGGACCATCTTTGTGTTGTTACAGAATAACTACGTCCACGCAACAATCATCAGCGATGGAGATCGATCCACGGTCGAAATAAGATCGATTCATCCATACAACTGCTCTGCTCTGCAAGAAACATCGGGCTGCTGTTCTATAAATAACTCAACAATGGATCAACGACTGTCTCCGCTGTCCAGTCTTAACTGTGGATAATGGAAGAACAGATAGAAAACTCTTTCGCCTAAATGGCTACTGTGTAAATGTGTACCATTTTCAATGGTATAGAAGGGAATACTCTAACGCCGAAAAATGGCAACTGTGTAATGTGCTAATTATAGATATGATAAATATGTGACATGTACACGATTAAAATTCGGCTCTGTTACAGCTAAAATGCTAATGAGCCTGAAATAAACAAAAGGGATAAAAAATATATATATATATTTATGGTTGTTTGGAGACGTCTGTCTTGGAGTCTTTTTGACGTAGGACTACGTCTTTCATTTCTATACTGAGGTATAAGTTCAAAGTTCCGAAAACGAAACCGTTACGCCGGAGAACGAGATTTTGAGCGTTTATAGCTCCTAAACAACTGAACGAAATGGTATGATAAACTCTTCATTCGAAAAATAAAATGTCCACGCGTTAAAACAGGCTAATGAAATCACACCAATCGGTATATAAGCGAGTGCCGCTCGGAAATCCTCTCAGTTATAATTGCGCAACAATTGGGGTGCGATCGCTGGAATGGATAGATGTTTCCCTAACACAGATTTCAAAACCATGGAGCCTGAGGAAATCAGCATAGCAAAATAGATGCAAGCAGCGGAAACCTTTGTACTCGCTTGCATTTTTGCAAACCGGAATGTGTTTTCCCAATACAGATTCCCAAACCAAGAAGTTGGGGAAATCGGCATTGCAGATACATTCAAGTCGGCAATACTTTTATAACCCCATGCATTTTTGCACTCCGGAATTCGTTTTGCTAACACGGTCTGCAAAAGCTGGTACAAATGCAACGCTTTGGCTTAATTAAGACTGCATTGGGAGATATCTCTACATGTCGCCAGTTCACTTAACTTCTACGCATACCGTTTGATGATTAGGAAATATGTTGAGAACTATTTGCTGCGATAAATACTATCGTAATACATAAATTGGCTTAAATTGGGATTCTTTGCAATTGAATTCGTAAATAGTTGCATTCATTCACTAGTTCAATCAATAATTTAATCAATACACACAAAAAATAGCTCTGCGCAACGGCGGTATCGTACACAAAAAGAAACATCCGTGGTGGGATTATTGCTAATTGTATTTCTTCAATTACTTCAATTACAATTGACTACTAAGCCAACGGCAGTCCTACGTCAATCTTGCGGTTATATCATAGGTATAACCCATCCATAGTTTTTTATCTCAGGGTAGTTCGCTTTGTACCTTAAATTTACCGAGAAATAAGAAGAATACAAGTGCAAATATTGTGGAAAATCCTGATAGTACCTAATACCATCCCGCCATGCAAATACGATACTTTAAACATGCTTTGGAAAACAATAGTAATAAATTTCTCTCGACGCGTTTTTCTATGAATTTTTCGCATCACATCTGTAATGTTTTTTTTTTTTGTTAAAACCGATTCAGAGACGAAGCTGTATGTTGAATTCATTGAGTTGAATTTTTCAGTGGTTGTCTCAGATGAAAAAAAAATTGTCAAGAAAGGATGCATTTTCTTTGTAATTCGTTTCAGTTTTATTCCGTTTAATTTTTTTTTATTCGTTTCATTTTATTCACTCGATAAAACATTAAAGGAACAGAGTATGAAGTCGATACTTTTAAGTGGTGTTTGAAGTGATGGACTCACCTTCGTGAAAAAAACAATCAATGAAGTTGAGATGTGAATCATTTTAAAGCTTCAACTTTTAGAACCTTTTTTCTGCAACCATTAGAACTTACCGCAATATTTGAAATATAATAGAAGATTTTCTAATACAACACAAAAAACATGATGTTGGAGCTTTTGAAAAATCGATGCAAAAACATGAATTTATTTTTTGTCAAAGCTATAAACTAATCTTGTACAGAACTTATTGGAGTTTTGAAAACTGCGTTTCGCTTTGCAGTGCGATCTTGTTTTATTGAATTATTCATCATCAAAGATAAGGGGGTCATTTTTAATTCAAACAGAAATATCTCTGTATTGAAAGATCCTACAGGAATGTTGTAGGATTTAAAGAAAAGCTGTTTAGTGAGGTTAATGGGGTTTGCTATTGATTTATTTAGCATAAAAATGTGTTAATTCACAAAAACTTTGGAAAGTCGGAAATAAATCTGTTTTTTTTTCTTCTCAATATTTTTGGGCACCACATCTATCCACACCAAGATGAAAATAAGTTCGTCAAATATTTAAAAAAAAGTTGAGGCTTCAAAATGATGTGCATCGTCATGCGTCAAGTTACAGCATTTCGAAAAACGAATAAGGTGAACTATATTCGACAGAAATTTTGTTTTTTGTCGAATGTAGTTCACCTTCGACCGGACAATTTTCTAGTATTGAACGCTTCACCTAAGGAGTGTATCGAAAAGTAGTCTTAAACATTTTTTACACACAAACGGGTGAACTTTTTTTGTCGTGTAATCAGAGCACGCTTTGTTTACATGTCAAAAATCGAATTACAAGTAATTTAGTCGCGGTGATAAAGTTTTTTTCAAAATGTCGCGGATTGATTTAGAATCTAAAAACAAAATTCTGCACAATTTGTGCACCGGAAAGGGTGTTACATACCACAAAATAAAAACAAATCAAAGTTCGACCAGAATCGCTGCAAAATTCGGTAATGAGTGTTCTTTCGACGATCTCAGGCAGAAGTGGACGAAACCCCGGACCAAGTAATCCCGAATTGAACCGAAAAGTTGTAAATTATATTCAGAAGAACAGGTCTGCATCTATGCATCTAGAGATATGGTCTGAAGACCTATAAAAAACAAAAAGTGGCCAAACAAACACCGAAGCAGCAAGATCGCGCTAAAACACGAGTTCCAAAGCTATATGAGCTTGTTTTGAACAATCTCAACCAGTGCATTCTCATGGATGACGAAACATACGTCAAAGAAGATTCCAGAACGCTGCCGGGACCTCAATTTTATACCAAATCGATTAGAGATAGTGTACCATTTGCGGATAAGACTGGCCAAAAAAAAGCCAAAGCAAGCACGTGTGGCATGCGATCGTCACCTTTTTTTCACAAAAGGGACGATAAATGCTCAAATTTATGCGGATGAACGCTTGAAGAAGAGATTGCTTCCACTTTCTAGAAAGCTCGAGGTTCCTTCTCTATTCTGGCCGGTTTTGGCATCGGAACATTATGCCAATTCCACTCCACAATGGTTTCGGAAAAAAACATCATGTTCGTCGAAGAAGACCTCAACCCACCTAACTGTCCCCATCTGCTTCCAATTGAACGTTACTGGGCGATTGTCAAGGCCAAGTTCAAGAAGGAAGGTACAATAAAATATGTCAGAGTTCAAGAAGAATTGGTCTGCAGCGTCCAGAAAGTGTAAAAAACTATAGTGCAGAATTTGATGAGTGAACACAAATCTAAGGTTCGATCATTTTTAGAAATCAACAATAAGCTTGTTTTTCATTTCATTGCACAATAGTCCAGGAGGTACATTTAAGTGGAAATTAGCATTTAGAGCTCGTTATTCTTTAGGCAAAAACTGTCTCCAACAAAGTTGTTACATATGAAAGAGCGCTCGTTTTTATGTTATCAAAAATAGAGTGACCAGAACTGTCGATGGAATAAAAAATATAACTTTCTTATTTTTATAGATAGAGGTAAACATAGTTCGACAATATTGTAGCCCCAGTTATTTAAGACATATTTGTAGAACAAAATTGTTCTCTTCAAATAACCGATATAGCGCCTTTTTTCAAAGTTGCGTTAAGGTCATCATGCATCGCAAAATGTTGGTATTGATAAGCTCTAAAAGTCGTACGAAGACAATTTTGATGTAGAATTTTAAATATTAAAGTTAGAGTAAAAAACCCCCGTTTTTTCATGGACACCCTAATGCAACTTAAAAAGAAAGCGCTAAAACCAACTCTGTGGGAGATATTTATTCTCCAGACAAAAAACGTCTTCGGCAAAGTTGTTACATATGATAGAGCGCTCATTTTTATGTTGTCAAAAATAGGGTGACCTAAATTTTCGATGAAATAAAAAATATAACTTTCTTATCGTTATAGATAGAGATAATCATAGTTCTACAATGCTGTAGTCCCAGTTATTTTAATCAACTTGGACTAATCTCACTTCTTAACTAGGCGAACCTAGCCAGAATTTTCACCTGCCCCCGGGCTTCTGAATGCCAAAGGGGGACTAGGCTCTGCGGAATGCACGTATCTGCATGCTCGTGCTGTTTTAGTCCTGACCGAGGAATTGTCGGACAATCGCGCAGGTGCTAAGGATGACCGACTTTTGGATGCCGGCCAATTCCTTCTCGATGTTCAACACCTTTAGCGCTTCCAGAAGTGTCTTCGGGATAATTCCAGTTCCAGAGAGAACGACTGGAACAATTCTTGGGACCTCCCTTAGCCCCCACAGTTCCTTGAGCTCCACGGCCAATGGTCGGTACTTGCAGATTTTGCGACCGTGGGTCTCCTCCAGATTCTGGTTCAGTGGAATAGCGACATCGATGATGGTGACTTTGCGGTCGCTCTTGTCGTAAACCATTATATCTGGGCGGTTGTGGTGGATCGAGAGGTCGGTCAGAACAGTGCGATCCCAGTACAGCTTGAAACGGTCATTTTCCAGGACAGGTGCAGGCAGGTACCGGTAGTTTGGTACGTTGTCTTCCAGTAGAGCACATTGGAGCGCCAGTTGTCGATGAACAATACGGGCCACGTTGTTGTGGCGCTCGGTGTAGGCTGCGTTGGCCAAAACGGGACAGCCTCCCATAATGTGCTCTATGTTTTCACCTGGTTGATGGCACATCCGGCAAATGTCATCAACGTCTTGATGCCAGACGTACCGCCTGCAGTTTCTCGTCGGCATTATCCTGTCCTGGATGGCTATCATGTCGGCTTCTACTACTGAAGAGAGTTCACCACGCGTTAGCCACAGATTAGATGCGGCCTTGTCGACGTGTGGCCGGTCCAGTTGATGGGGGTGGGCACCATGCACTGCCTTCTGCTTCCAAGCTGCAATCTTCTCCTCCACTGTCTGCAGATTGCAGTTGAGTTGGTACTCCGCTTGCGCCAAGTGCAGAGCGCTGTATCCTCTGTCGGCGGCGCAGACAGCCCGGTATAGCGCGTTTTGGTTGGCGCGTTCTGCGAAGTACTCGCGCAGTTGTCGTACCTGGGCAACACACAGTGCAGATATGTCGACTATTCCAAGTCCCCCTTCTTTGCGTGGCAGTGAAACTCTCTCCAGTGCCGATTGAGGATGGTGCATTCCGGCCTCTTTGAATGCTTTCCTCATCCTCCTCTCAAGGTCCTCTAGGTTAGTTTTGCTCCATTTGACTACACCAAAACTGAAGGTCAGTAGGGGAACCGCGAATGTGTTGATCGCGCGTACCTTGTTCCCCGCATTGAGGAAAGTCCTCAGGACACAGTTCACTCGACTCAAGAACTTGTCTCGCAGCTCCGTCTTGATGTCGGAGTGGCGAATCCCGGTGAGCTGTCGGAATCCAAGATATTTATAGGATTCGCCACGAACCATGTCTCTTATGAACTCGCCGTCATAGACCTCGTAACCTCCGGATTCGGTAAGCTGCCCTTTCAGCAGATGGACACAGCGGCACTTGTCGAGGCCGAACTCCATGCAGATGTCCCTGCTTATGTCTTCGACAACCCGGATAGCTACACCTAGACGCTGACGTGAATCAGCGTAGACCTTGAGATCATCCATGTAGAAGGTATGGGTCACTTCTTCGTGGGCGCCGTCGCCATACCTTATTTTATAGCCATGACCGTTTCTATTGAGCGTCCTACTGAGGGGGTTCAGTGCCAGACAAAACCAAAGCGGGCTGAAAGAGTCGCCTTGGAATATCCCCCTCTTTATCTGCAGCGTTCTAGACTGCAACACATTTTCCCCATCACTGAGGTGCAGAGACGTGCTCCACTGCCTCATCGCATGCTGCAGGAACCTAACGACGACGGGATCAATCTTGTATAGCTCCAATACCCGGACGAGAAACGAGTGAGGTATGGAGTCATAAGCCTTCCTGTAATCGATGTAGGCCATACTTAGGTTCCGCTGGTTATATACCGCCTGGCCGACTATGGCTGCGTCGATGATGGCCTGGTCTTTGCAGCCATGCGTATTTTTCCTGCATCCTTTCTGCTCTTCTGCGATGATATGGTGTTGTTCGCAGTGGGTAGAAACTTTGGCGGTTATGATGCTGCTTAATATCTTGTACAGACTCGATAGGCACGTTATCGGCCTGTACTTTGATGGGTTCAATGTGTTGCTGTCTTTCGGGAGGAGGAATGTGACGCCACGGGTGGCGAATTCAGGGAGGTTGTGTGGGTCACGTAGCACCTTGTTGAAGCACTCAGCTATCTTTTGATGTGCGACGGTCAGCTTCTTGTGCCAGAAGTTCTGAACACCATCGGGGCCCGGTGCTGCCCAGTTCCTCAGGTACCGCGAGGCTTCGCGGACATCGTTCTCTTCGACGATGATAGCTGGCATCTCTCCAATTTCACCACAACTCTCCTCCTCCCGTCTTAACCACATTTGCCCGTCACGATGTTGTACTGGGGTCTCCCAAATACCAGCCCAGAAGTTCGTCACATCGCTAATATCTGGCAAACCTTCGCGGTAGTCGGGCTTCTCGTCGCTAATGTGGTCGTAGAACGCTTTTTCGTTATCTCTGAACATCCGATTTTGTTCCTGGCGCTTTGCAGAGTCAGAGTAACGTTTCAGCCGTTTAGTTAGGACGCTCAATTGCTGTACCAGTGTGTCGAGTTTTTCCGTCAGCTGGTGAGCTCCCAGCTGGCGAGGTTCAGTAGGCCGCACGATCACAGCAACTTGGCGACATAATTTCGCCGATCTGTTGCCTCTTTTGTACGCCATCAGTCTTCCAATTGCGGCGCGCTTGTTTAGGATCCGTTGCTCCAATCTCCTTCGCCATGGAGGCTCACGCCTTTCACGGAGATGTTGGAGCAGTCCGCCTCTTGGCCTAATACGGTATCCTAAACTTTTGGCGGTCGCCACAGCAGCACAGTAAACTTTCAGTTGCAGCTCCTCCATGTTCTCAGCATCAACCAAGTGCAGCGGAAGAACGTGCTCGTTCATGAGCTTTACTGCACTTGTCAGCCTGCGGGAATGCTGCAACTTCGGGATCCTGGGGCGCGACAATGGGTCTGTGTCGCGGAACTGTGAGATCGCCTCGTCGTAGTGGAAGACCAGATCGCGTAGTAGTTGTTGATCTGGCTGTGGGTCTTCCGGCTCAGGGGGTTGTAGTACTGTGGCCTCCACTGGTGCTGATTCGCGTGCCCCACTCGCGAATGAATTGCTCAGCCGTACTGAACTTCGTCTCGACACATCGCTTGCTCTGTTGTTCCTGGAGCTTATTTCTCTCTGCACCTGCTGCTTGATCTCGTCGATTTGCGTTTGGGAGAGCATGTTGTTGCGTACTATCGCTCTACGCCTCGCGTTCATCGCGTTCTGATCAAGCCTCCCGACGAACTCTGGATACGCTTCCTCGAACATTGTTAGTATTCGAGGGCGACCGCTCATGTCCGTCTCCAAAGCAGTGCAGATGTAATAGGCGCGGATCACGAATTCATTTATTTCGTGTGTCCACATGATCCGGCGCCTAGTGGTACCCACAAGTGTGGACGACTGTCGTCTGGCAGTCGCAACACGTCTCGTAGGCGCAGCGTTTCTTGGGTGATGTCGATGGCTGCTGTTTCCGTGTGGCGGTAGCTCTTCGGGTTGAACCCGGCTGGTGGCCCGCTCTTGCACATCGCCCTCCAGCCGCTGGCCGCTCGCTCTTACGCCCGTTCCAGGACCAGCTCCAGTTCGGGGACCCTCCTCGGGTGATCGCATTCTAATTACTCTTCGTGAACGTAGCTCCATTTTCTGGGTGTATCTCCTTTGCCCGGGAGACAGCGGGTTGGCAAGGCCTCCATGACCCGGGAGGCCTTCCCCGGGAGAGATATAGCGATTTTAATCAACTTTTTTTTTTTTTTTTTTTTTTTATCTTCGCTTATTTTTCGTCGGCCTATTTCCGCCACTTTAGTGCCAATCACCGACATCAGGGAGGCGACTCCACCTGTTCCTACCTATCAGACTCAACAACTCATGAGCCGGGCCAACTTCTTTTACTTCCGCTCCGAAGGAAGACGTAACCAGAGATTTTTCGCCTCAGAAAATCCCAACGACGCCAGCTGGGATTGAACCCAGGCCGATCGGATTGTGAGGCTGTTACGCTAACCATACAACCACTGGCGCCGTCTTTAATCAACTTTGTAGAACTTAGCTTTTTTCTATCTTTTAATATAATCGATTTAGCGCTTTTTTTCCAAGTTTGCATTTTGGGTGACCATGGAAAAACGGGTCTTTTTGCTTTAACTTTTATATTTGAAATTCTACATCAAAACCCTCTTCGTACGACTTTTAGAACTTTTAGAATACCAACATTTTGCGATGCAGAACTTATCCCAAAGTTATTAATAATTTTTTTAACCAAAAACTCATGATTACAATTATGATTTACTCAAACGCTAAAAATGACATAGTTTTGAAAATCATACATTGTGTAGAGTGGAATATGTTCTTTAAAATGTCGCCAATAAACTTTGTTTATGTTTGCCCCAGAAAGAATGACATTTATTTATTTATTTATTTACATTTACATCTATCAACAGGTTCAATTACAACCCAAATGATACAATAATTATCTTAATCTATCTTACGCTATCGGTTACGGAGGAGGCGCGAGCCATGCTTGCAACGGGCTCATGGTAGGAATAGTTAGTGCGCGATGAAGAAAATCGTGATTGCGCAGATTTCTCCTTCTGGTATAGAAATTTATTTGTCGTAGTAATTCTGGGCAATCGATATTCCCTTGTAAGAGATCGAAAACAAACAGAGCTTTCGCTGTATTGCGTCGCTCGCAGAGCAGATTTAATCCCAAAAGCTTGCAGCGATCTTCGTAGCTGGGGAGGTTCTGATGATCATTCCAGGGTAATCGACGTAGAGCGAAGCGTACAAATTTGCGTTGGACGGACTCAATTCTTCGAATGCTGTTGTCGTAATAAGGAGCCCAAACTACGGATGAGTACTCCAAGATCGAGCGAACCAGCGAACAGTATAAAGGTTTGAGGCATTGTATGTCGGTGAAATGTTTGGTGATACAAAACGTAAAACCAAGAGCTTTTGATGCCTTGGAAACAACGTATGAAGTATGTTCTTGGAGCGTTAGTTTCGAATCTAAAATGATTGCTAGGTCCTTAATGTTTGAAGTTCTATTCAACGTCGATCCATGAAGCTCATTATCGAATCGTATCGTTGATCGTTTCCGAGAGACAGAGCACTTTGAAGCGTTGAGCGACATACGATTGGCTTCACACCAACCGGCAAAAATTGTTAATTGTCCTTGTAAAAACACTGCATCTTCGTAGTTCTCCACGCGCATAAAAAGTTTAAAGTCATCCGCATAAGAAAGCTTCTTGCATTCTAATATTAGGTTGACATCGTTGAGGTACAGTGGAAAAATTAAAGGTCCTAGGTGGCTTCCCTGTGGAACGCCCGATGTTACTTCGAATGGGGGTGATATAAAGTCAATCATGACAAACAAAAGAGGGTATATTTTGGGAAAAAGTATCAATAACTTTGAGTAGAGTTGATATATAGACAAGTTCTGTATGTTTGGATTAGTAAGCACTAAAAGTCTTTTGAATGCAGTTTGCATGAAGAATTTGAAATATAAAAGATAGAGCAAAAAATTTTTTTATCGTGGTTACCCGAACGCAACTTAGAAAAAAGGCGCTATATCGGTTATTTAAAGAGATGAAAAAAAAGTTTGTTCCACAAAGATATCTCAAATAACTGGGGCTACAACATTGTCGAACTATGTTTACCTCTATCTATGAAGATAAGAAAGTGATATTTTTTTTATTTCATCGACAATTTTGATCACCCTATTTTTGATAACATAAAAATGAGCGCTCTATTATATGTAACAATTTTGTCGAAGACAGTTTTTGTCTAGAGAATATCTGCCGAGCTCTAAATGCTAATTTCCACTTAAATGCACTTCCTGGACCATTGTGCATTGCTATGCAAACTTAATATTCTTCAATAAAATTCACTTTTGTAAACACTTACTGAACGTTTTCAGTTTTATTTAGATGTTTGAAAGTTTAGGACTACTTTTCGTTGCACCCCTTATGTCAAACAAATTCCATAAAACATTTTTTAATTTTTTTGAATAGATTGGTACACTAAATCAACAAAAATGACATTACATTTCAAACAGCAATAAGCATCTTGCCACAGAAAGGTCCATTAAATCGTTTGGTTCCTACGGCAGTCGCGATGATTGCACACTTAATTTTACAGCAATCTCTAGTTTTATGCAATACCCTCAATCTGCGGCAGAACAATGTGAAAACAAACTCTCATAACGCAGACCCTCCATTCGACAACGTAATCTGGTGGAAACCGTAGGTGACCATTTTTATCCTGCCTCAATCCACGGTATGCACCAGAGCCAAAAGAAAACATGAGTAACGAAGAAATTAAATGGAAACAATGCTGAAAGTAAAAGTACCCTATCGTGGCGGTATGTTTCACGCGGTAGTACACGATGGTTCAACGAAACAATGGCCCCGCTAACGAAACCTCAGAAAAAATCGAAAACAATGCACCCACTCACGGTATACATATCTGCATATGGTGACAACGTATTTTTGACACCGGTGCGAAACATTGAGCGAAGTTTGCAGCAGCTGATTATGCATCCTCTCTTGACATGCAATTCTGCGCCATTTTTATCTAACAAACTGTTGGGTGGTGGGAAAACAGAAGGCTGTTTCATGTGACAAAATCCATTGTTCGCCACCGGCTGAGAACAATAGGCGGAATTCAATTATTACATTAGCACGCGATGTGTGGAAATTCGAGCCCCCTTTTATTTTTTGGCTGAAATGTGTTTGTGCATCTCTCACACGCTTCAATGCCACCTGAAAACTGTGCGCGAACAACAACAATGATGACAATCGGCAGAGTTTTTCTTTCTTTCTTCTTGTGCTTGTTGACAAAAAAAAAATCGCGAATTCTGCGTATTTCCTCGTTTCGGTGGCTGGGAAAACGTTGTTGTTCCCTCTCGATTGTTATTTGACGTTGCTACAGACTTGTTTGACAGGGATTTGACAGCGCATGACATGATGCAATGACATTCGTTTCGCAGCGATTTGTGTTGATGATGGCTTTGGCCATGTTTTGTTTGAAAACAAGTTGCTGCGAATGATGATAGTATGGAAGCAAAAAAAAATCTTGGATGCGATAGAGAGAATGAATGCGTCTGCGCATTTGCTGCAGTAGCAGTGTGTGTCGCAAGTGCAATACAGCTCCAACAGAGATAAATAAACAGATGAAGCTGCCAGTGAACATCTCGTTGTGAAGGGTGAGACATGAGCAAGGAGGAAATCTTCGAACTATGGGAAATAGTTCATCGTATGCCAGAATTGTAAATCTTGTCGTTTGCATTTCATATGCCGAAGCTTCGGAAAATGCGTTATATAATACTACTGACAACTCACAAACGATATACTGTAAATAAGACCGAATGAACAGTATTTTATATTCAATTCCTACATGTTTTCTTGGCATTAGGATTTCGGACATCCCTACTTCGCTACCAACATTGACGTAACAAAAACAGTCAGCGCGAGCGACAACGTGAAGACTGTACTTATTCATTCCAAATCATATCTTTGTACGATAAAGACGTGATTAAATCTTGTTTCAATCTTGTAGTCCGAGTGTCATTATTATAGAAGTTTCTTCCCTGTTTTACTTAACACAGCTTTGCTTCCTGTTATCTACCATTTCACAACAGGTTATGGGCCCAGAGTTTGTGGCCATAGTTAAATAGTGAAGAACTTGTAAAGAAACTGTGAAGTGCTTGTTTTATACGAACGGAAAAAATCCACGTGGTCACGAGTTACAAAATGGCTGATAGTGCGAAAATTTCTTTCCCAAAGTTGAACCAAACAAATTGGGGCTCCTGGAAGCAGCGTATGGAATGGCTGTTGGAGAAAGAGGACTTGTGGGGAGTGATAAATGCCGCTAAGCCGGATCCGGAAACCGAGGATTGGAGAAGCCGTGCAAATTTGTCGGAAGGTGATTGCATGGAAAAACACCTAACAAACATGGATGACTTGTTTGATAAACTCTCTGCGGCGGGGCAACAATTTTGATGAAAAATTGCAAATCGCAATGATTTTTCGGAGTGTGCCTGAATCGTATCGCGGTCTAGTGCAGAGTTTACAAAGTCGGAATGATGCCAACTGTACTGTTGCGTTGGTCAAAACGCGGTTGTTGGATGAATATAATCAGCGACGTGATCGTAGGGAAGTGCCAGTGAAGCCAAATAAAGCCATGAAATCGCAAGCGGAAAATGAGAAGAAAGAAAAAGTGTGTTACTTCTGTTAACTACCGGGACATTTCCGTAAAAATTGCCGAAAATGGCTGGCGCAGAAAAGTGATTCGAAAGGAAATTATAGTAAAGATGGTGATAAAGCGAATCAGGTGAAGAGTTCCCGTGATCCTGTTTGTTTTTTGGCAGGTGAAGTGACTCCAAATTGTTGGGTCATTGATAGTGGAGCGACGTGTTATATGACCAGCGATAGTTCGTTTTTTACAGTGCTAGATAAAAGTGTGAAATTAAACGTTACACTCGCGGATGGAAACCGCACGACGGCAGTCGGTGTGGGTGAAGGTTTAGTTTTTGGTGAAGATGTTTTTGGCAATCGAGTAGAAATAACCTTGAAGAAAGTGCTTTACGTGCCCGGACTTGATGGAGGGCTGATTTCGGTAAGCAAATTAGCTTCGAAAGGCTTTACAGTGAAATTTGGCAATTCTTTGTGTGAAACCCAGAATGCGGATGAAGAAACAGTGGTTGTTGGTGACAAGATAGGGAGTTTATATCGACTTCGTGTACAACAACGCTCTCTCAAGATGAAAAATGAGCATCACGAGTGGTGTCAGCACACGTGGCATCGTCGTTTTGGCCACAGAGATCCTGGAATTCTGCAGCGCCTCGAGAAGGAGGGTTTAGTAAGTGGATTTGATTTGAAAGATTGCGGTATACGAATTACGTGTGAATGTTGTCTGAAAGGCAAATTATCGCGCAAGCCTTTCTCAAATATTACAGAGAGGGAATCCGTTCGTCCACTCGTGATTATTCACACTGATGTTTGCGGTCCGATGGAAACCATGACGCCATCGGGCAACCGTTATTTGATGACTCTTATAGATGATTTTAGTCGTTATGCTGTTGTTTACCTATTGAAAAATAAAAGCGAAGCTGCTAGTAATATAAAACATTACGTTCGCTGGACTGAAAATTTATTTGGTAGGAAACCACAAATTATTAGATCCGATGGGGGTGGCGAATATATAAGTCGCGATCTGCAAGAGTTTTACAAATCAGAAGGAATCAAAGCTCGATACACAGTACCTTATTCTCCGCAACAAAATGGCGTAGCTGAGCGGAAGAATAGATCGCTACAAGAAATGGCCAAGTGTATGTTGGCCGATGCTGGCATGGTAAAATTATATTGGGGTGAGGCTGTCATGAGGGCAGCGTATGTTCAAAATAGTTGCCATCAAGTTCTGTTAGTAAGACGCCGTATGAACATTGGACGGGTCAAAAGCTAGATTTGAAACATTTTCGCGTATTCGGTTGTGAAGCTTACGTACACATACCTGATGTTAGGCGCTTGAAATTAGATCAAAAAGCCATTAAGCTATATTTGTGGGATATTCTGAGGATCACAAAGGGTACCGTTTTGTGGATCGCTCGAATAATCATCGAATAATAGAGACCAACCATCGAATGACAATGAGGAAGATGTTGATGATACTAATGATTTGCATCGTAACAGAAGAAACAGAGGTGTATTACCGGGTCTTTTAAAAGATTTTGTCGTTGGTGTTGCTGATCATTCTTCAATTGAACCGAATAGTTATCGAGATGTATTGAACATTCCGGAATGGAAATGTGCGATGGAAGCGGAGATGAATTCTCACGCAGTTAACGAAACGTGGGGGCCTCCGGGAAAGAAAGTGATCGGGTCGCGTTGGGTTTTCAAAGTGAAGAAAAATGAAACAGGCAGCATTGTTAAATACAAAGCAAGGCTAGTCGCGCAAGAGTATAATCAACAATATGGCGTGGACTACTTCGATGTTTTTGCCCCAGTGATACGTCAAGCTACTTTGAGAGCAGTGCTGGCAGTAGCGGGTAAACAAAATATGGTTTTGCAGCATTTAGATGTGAAAACGGCTTACTTGCATGGTAACATAGAAGAAGAAATTTACATAATCAAGTGCCCGGTTTCGAGATTGCTGATCACCAGGGAATGGTGTGCAAGCTCAGGAGGAGCATTTACGGACTTAAACAGTCCGCTCGCTGCTGGAATCGTGCACTGCATCTTGTGTTGGTGCGGCTTGGATTTGTGCAATGTAAATCGGATCAATGTCTATATATTCGACGCAACAAAGAGGAACAGATAATATTGCTGGTTTATGTTGATGATATTTTGGTGGGAAGCTGCGACACCAAGAAAATTATTGAAGTGTATGAAGATTTGAAGAAAGAGTTTGACATTACAAATCTCGGTTCAGTGAAACATTACTTGGGTCATGAGGTGGCTCGTGAGAATGGTTTTTATAGTATTCGTTTAACAAGTTATATTGACACGGTAATTCAAAAGTTTGGACTTGAAAACTGTAATCCTTCAAAAGTGCCCATGGATCCTAGTTATATGAGTGTTAATATTGAACGCAAGTTACTATCTGACATAACGGAATACCGGAGCTTGGTCGGTGCACTCCTATACATTGCAGTCAACGGAAGGCCTGATATTGCTGCTAGTGTGTCGTTCTTAGGTAGGAAAGTTAGTGCTCCAACGGAAGAAGATTGGAAGGCAGCTAAACGTGTTGTTAGGTACCTAAAAGGATCAAAGCATTTGAAACTCAAATATGGTCCCGCAGAAGGCTGGGAGCTCGTCGGATACTCAGATGACGATTGGGCCGGTGATCATGCGAGTAGGAAGTCGACAACAGGATTTATTTTCTTGTTTGGCGCTGGACCGATAGCTTGGATAAGCCATCGTCAATCTAGCGTTACGTTATCATCCATGGAAGCTGAATATGTTGCATTGAGTGAGACTTGTCAAGAACTTATATGGTTACGACGGTTGTTTACGGATCTTGGAGAGGTGCCCACGAATGCCACGAAAGTTTTCGAGGACAACCAAAGCTGTATTAGTTTCATAAAAACAGAGAGATCCAGTAAACGTTCGAAGCATATTGACACAAAACAGCATTTCATAAAGGATTTGAATGACAACGGGACTGTCGAGCTGATATATTGTCCGTCCGAGAGAATGATAGCGGATGCTCTCACGAAGCCGCTAGGGGCTACGAAGTTCCGGAGGTTACTGGCTGATATTGGACTAACGAATTGAGCGACTGTGGTGTCCATTGACGAGGAGTGTTGGAGTAGTGCAATGTACACCCCTACATGTTCTCTTGACATTAGGATTTCGGACATCCCTTCTTCCTACATCCCTGTTTTACTTAACACAGCTTTGCTTCCTGTTAGCTACCGTTTCACAACATTCACTACCTGCTTGCGATGTCACTGACATACTAAATCGTCGAAAAACCTTCTATAATTCCGGGATTTTATTCTCTGATGGTAGTTTGCGTCATTTTAGAAATCGATATAAAATGGATGTGATAATCTGCAATAGCTAAAACATTCTGGTAATAGTCAGCAGCTTGTATCCGTAAAAATAATTAATGTCTCTATTCTAGCACAGGGTCTGGAATCTATGGTGAACAAATATACCTAAGCTTGGCATATGGAGTCGATTCGAATACCAAACTACTTTTATAAAGACATATGTAGAAATCGTTAGAGCCTCCTTATCAGTCTGAGCGTATTTCTTTTCCGCTTCAGTTAATGGTTTAGATGCATTAGTCTCAATTGATTGACTGATTCCACCAGCAGAAAAATTGTTTCAATTCTTCAGTGGTTAGTTTCAAGAATTGAAAATTTCATTACTATGATGGGTGCGTAGAAATATTTCCAATCGATTGATGTAAATTTCTCTACGATTTATCGATAAAGTTATAATCGTACGGAATTGTTATTGTTTATTGCGTGTTCACAAGCTAAATTAAAAGTTTATAAGTTTCATACTCATACTCCCAAGTTAAAACAGGAAACAACAACAGATCATTGAAGACAACAACATCACAATTACGAAAACACTTGTAATACTAACCTCGAGCCAACCGCGAGTAATCGGTTACATATTACTAACATAGTTATAAGGCAAACATTGTCGAAATATTGAACTCCCGTCAGGTTGACGCCATATGAGCCTTAATAAAAATATATATTTTGGATAAAAAAAAAAAAACAACTTGGTTACGGTATCATTTAATTGTTGATCTGCTACCGTGCGGCTCGAAAGCGCAGAATCGTTACAAAACTTGAACTCCGTCCTTGAACCGGGCGCGTATTTATATAAGAGATTGCATTTGCGATTTTCATTTTGAATTAACCAAACTAGCAGAAGCTAAAAAATATATATTACCGCTTAAACACATGGACATCCAACGCAACGCTTTCGTTTTCGAAACATTTAACTAATACCCCACTACAGGAATGAAAGACGTAGTCCTACGTCAAAATCAGTAATACTAAGTAAGTAGGTAAGTTGAGTCGGCGATATTCCTCTTGAAATGAAAAACTATCAAAGAACAAGATAAAAACGCCAACGACTCGTTACATTGATAAAAAAAATTGGAAGCGCCTATGCCCAGGAACACGGACGGAAGCTTGACGTAGAATTGTAATTGTTGGGAACAATTAATTTCTCAGTTGAGTTTTTATAACTGTTTAGAAATCTTTCAAACAGTGACCTTGAAAAAGCGATTTGCTACATAAACTGGTATTCTTCAATCGAATTGTCAGAGGAAAAATCCGGAATCATAATTTTTTAACTATTGAGAAAAATTGCAAGATTATGTCCGAGACACGACCGCATAGTTAACATGGGATTGCATCACGATATTTGTTACATGTTGTTTTTGAAAATCTTTGAAAAAGATTCACAATCGCAGTTGACCACTAACAACAACGACCTTGCCACTAATGACTTCACCTTTCTCTTGGAGAGTTCTTTTACATTCTTTCACATAGGTACGACCGTCCTCACAGTGTGCTTGCATCGTCAGTTCTTTCCGTAGTCCGTCGTCTGTTTTAGGGAAATACACTCTGTCCATCTTTTATAAGAACAGGTACTGATCTTTGTGTCATTATAAGCAAGCAATGCTTCAATTTATATTCTAGTGTGTAGGTATTGGTGATTACCATACATTACATGATTTTCATATATGTGTGTACAAGCACTTAGCGTAAACGAATGTTTTAGTATTTTTCAAGTGTCAAGTCTCTATAACACCAGTTACATTTGCCGTTGTTTTAGTTGTTTTGATCAATAAATCTGGAAAATGCCGAAGGAAAAAGTGCTCACGGAGAGAGAAGAAATACAAATAGATGCATTTCACCAAGAAAATGTTGGTATAAGAGAAACTGCTAGTCGGATTGGACGAACCCATCAAGTAGTGCTCAGTTATTTGGCGAATCCTCAAGGATACGGTAAGAAGGAGAGAGCTCCACGTAAATCGAAGCTCTCTGGCCGGGATAAGCGGGAAATAGCTAGAACAGCTTCGAATACCTCAAAATCGTTTATGCAAATTAAGCAATATTTAAATTAAAATGTTTCTCGGGTGACAATTTGTCAAGTTTTGGTTAAATATCCTCACATAAAGAGGGCTAAAAAGTTTAAAACTCCTCATCTTACACCATCTCACATCGGAAGATGTCTGGGTTTTGCCAAAGCTCACATGAACCGACAGTGGGACATGGTATGTTGTGACAAAGAATGTTTCCAAAAGAATACATTTTCCTATATACCATAACGAAAAGTTCTTCAATGTATAGGTTCACTGACGAAAAAAGTTCAATTTGGATGGTCCTTATGGTTTCAACGGGTACTGGCATGATCTACGGAAGAAGGAACAGTATTTTTCAACCAGGAATTTTGGTGGAGGCTCGTGCATGGTTTGGGCGGGATGCTGAGTAACCGGAAAGCTCAAGATTACAAGGATTACACATATGTTCTGGAATCCTCTTTGAATTTTTCATTGATGACACTTATGAATTTTGAAGTGGTCTTATAGAAACTGGACAGCTGAAATTATCATATTTAAGCACAATAAATAAACAAACAACTCTTTTGAACGAAATTAACGTTAAATATACTTTATTCTAAGCATTCAACAATGTATGAATGTATCTTGTTGAAATTCTAACTGTTTGTGTTGTAACGAAATAGAATCAGGGTGGTCTTATAGAAGTTGGACAGAGTGTATAAATACTCTAGTGGGATGTTTTTTCATACGATTTTTTGGAGATGCTTACAATATCATGGAGTTTTATATAATTTTTAATGCCTTACAGAGCGTTCATAATTCACGAGTACTTATACGAGTATGTTTACATTCACCGGCTCCAACAAGGACACTCGGGCAATAAACTTTTCAAACGAAAATGATAAATTGCTCTGGGAATTTGGAACCTATCTTTTCATCATTTTTAAACTTTTTTTTTTTAACAATGGACAAGTACACGTTTATTTCAGTTGTTTTCAAATAAAAAGGGAGGGAGATATTGTTTGAAGGTTGTACACTCTGTCCAACTTCTATAAGACCACCTTGAATAAATTTTATTGTACCAAAACAGTTAGAATTTCAACAAGATATACATGGTTGAATGCCAAAAATAAAGTATGTTTAACGTCAATTCCATTCAAAAGAGTCGTTTGTTCATTTATTGGGCCTTAATATAATAATTTCAGCTGTCCAGTTTCTATAAAACCAGTTTAAAATTAAAAGTAAAAAATTCATAAGTATCAACAATCAAAAAGTTCATCGATCATGGCATACTGCTATCCCTCAGCATAGATTCTGTGTGCTAGGATCCCCCAAAGATTTTGAACAAGATGCAAGCCTGGAGAGCGAGTCGGCCAGTCCAATAAGTCAAGGTTTTGGTTCTTAATCCATTGCTTAGTTTCATGGCTGGTACGAATAACGGCATTCCCTTGTGGAATGAGAATTTTTTGCGACGATATCTACGTAAAAACGATAGTAGACGATACCCGAACATGTATGTGATCCTTGCTATTCATTTTGAAGGATGTGAAGGTTATCTTGAGCCTCCACCAAAGTGTCTCTATTGTTCCTTTCCATAAATCATGCCAGTGCCCGTTGAAACCATCAGGACCACCCAAATTGAGCTTTTTTCGTCACTGAAGATAACCTAGCAAAGTTAATAGTAAAGAAATTCCGACTTAAATTTAAGGCCTTTTCTTTTTGGTATATAGCAAAATGTGATCTTTTAAAATATTCATTGTCATAACATACCATGTCCCACTGTCGGTTTATGTATGTTTAGGCAAAATTCAGACGTCTTTTGATGTTAGATGGTGTAAGATTAGGAGCTTTAACCTTGACAGCCGTCTTTATGTAATGATTTTTTGCCAAAACATGACGAATTGTCTCCCGGAAAACATTTAAATTCAAATATTGCTTTATTTGCAAAAACAAATTAGAGGTATTCGAAGCTGTTTTAACTATTTCCCGCTTATTTCGGCCAGAGTGCTTCGATTTACGTGAAGCTCTCTTCTTCTTACTGTATCCATGAGGATTCGCCAGATAATTGAGTGCTACTTGATGGGATCGTCCAATTCGACGAGCAATTTCCAACATTTTCTTGGTGAAATGCATCGATTTGTCCTTTGCACTTTGTGAGCACTTTTTCCTTCGGCATTTTACAGATTTATTGATCAAAGCAACTAAAACAACGGAATATGTGAGTGGTCTTATACAAACTTGACACTTGAAAATACAAACACATTTGTTTAAGATCAGTGCTTGCACACACACACACACACACATATGAAAATCATGCAGTATATGGTAGTTACCAATACAAATACACTGAAATATACATTTAAGCGCTGTTCGTTTACAATGACACAAAGCAGCAAGATCATATCTTGGTCTAATAGAAGTTAAACTGAGTGTAATGGGCATCCAAATGATGTCCCTTGAGGTCCTTTTATAATCGAGGAAAAAATTAAGTACTTTGTACCCAACATTTCACGGGCCATTGACGAGATGGTCAGTGGGTCATAGCTAGCATTTGCATGAAATTATCTTCATAGAGTGTATGACCAGAGATGCCAACCAAATTTTTAAAAAATCTGGAATAATTTGAAAAAAAAAACTGGATAAAGCTGGAAAAAAATTGAAAAAACTGGTAGAATTTTTTTTTTAAATTTTTTTCTCAATTTTTTTTATATCAACAATACAAATAAGGGTATATTTTCAATATGAATTTATTTTTTTCTTAGTGAAATGTATTGCTTACAATTTGGTGGAAACAGGTTTGCTTGCGAGAGGCCGCCGCTTCTGACAGCGAGCCGGCGGTCGACTCGGATTGCGTCACCACGATGAATTGGAATCGTCTCAGTTCCTTATCGTTAAATGGGAGCTTCGCCACCCTATTACTTTACCCTCAGAATAAACTTTATAGCAAAATAATAAACTCATAAAAATTGCGCTTCGTTGGCGTTAATACGTAATAACCGTAGCATTTTTAAATTTCCTCAATCTGTTTGGTCATTATTAACATTATACTTTTGTTTTACATTCTGTGTGATTCTTACTAACCCTGACTGTTCTTTATGCATGTCTACACAATTTTTGGGAGCTAGAATTCCGCGCATAGTTTCTGTTCCTGTTCTATTTCGTAGTTTTGTTTTGTTCAAATTGTATTCTGAAAACAATCGTTCAACGATTGCTGAGTAATGCGGCAAAATCAGAAATATTGGAATAATATTTTTCAACTTAGGATAAGCAAAATGATTGTCATTTCTTTTTAGTGTCAAAATTTTACCCCAAAAGAAAGAAGCATCCTAGCGTTTGTTTACAGTGAAGTCAGTAAAAACCAGGTTTCGGATCTCCCCAAACTCGTTATCAATATCCTGAATTTTTCGATTTCGATCGCAAATATTCGGAAGTCTTTGTAGAAGGAGAACAATTGACATATGCTTCTTTTTTATGACATTAGTTGGATCTGTATTCGTCATGTTGATAATCAAAGGATCATTGAAATTAAATGCAAGATTTCCAAATATTCATTGATCAACAATTCTATCGCGGCACCTACATAAACGTTATCAAAACTGACATAATTTTCCTGATCGAATTGCACGTTATTCAGGTTGATTATATTTTTCATATCTGTCTCAAAACAGTTATCAAAAAGTATCCTGAACAATCTTGAAATGCTCGAATGCAAAGTAAATAGCTCCGAACTTCCGCTTTGAAATATTCTGGGTACATTGTACACCATGCTTAGAGTATGAGATGAGATGGTTGAATAAATGATCGTCGTAGGATTATTTAAACCGACGGTACTCTATGCAAAATATTAGCTCATTCGGACTTCATTTACTGGTGTCACAAACGTTAAAATTTGAGTTTTTTTAAAAAACGGAAAATCACCCAATATCGAGATTTTATCTCGTTATCTCGAAATTTTTTTTGTAAAAAAATTTTTTTGGGCGCTAGGGCGTTTTTTCGCCTGAAAATCTATTTTTGACAAAAAAAAATTTTGAGATAACTGTAAATCTCAACGTGTCATGCAATTTTAAGACATTTAGCATCAATTTTGTTTTTTAAGGCCCCGTTTTCCGGTCATTTTTCGGTTTCCGAAAAACTCAAATTTTAACGTTTGTGACACCAGTAAATGAAGTCCGAATGAACTAATATTTTGCATAGAGTATATTATCGTGCAAATCATCATTTCGTAGCAAGTTCCGAATGAAAAATCGAGATAACTATTTTCAATGGCACCCTAAACCATAATTTTCTTTTCGTATTCCGAAAAAAAAACCAGAAAGTCCCAGAGTGCCGATTTTTGACAAAAAAAAGTAGGTGGGTTATATCTATTATATAACCGCAAGGTTGACGTAAGACTACCCTAGCCCAACAATCATTTGTTCGTATCGATTGAATTTTTGATTGAATGAAACTATTTCTGAACTCAATTGACTTCAATATATTTGCTTTGTGAGTAAAAATATTGTATAATGCCATGTAAAGTCAATTCATGCATTGTGATATATTCGGAACAAACTAACTCCTGACCTGCATGTATTTGCAATGCCAATTTCCCTACGCTCCATGGATTTGAAGTCTATGTTAGGGAAACACATTTTAGTCAGAACAAAAATATCCTCAACTTTCATGTGTTTGCAATGCCGATATCCCCAAGGCTGATTGGTTTTGATGGCTGTGTTAGGAAAACCGTGAATCGGGCCAATCAAAACCAGGCAGTTAGAGCGTTTAGATAATGCTTAACATTTTACAGTTATTCTATTGTTTATCTAATGAAAAATAACATTTCATTAATTGCGATAGAAGCGTAGGAATATTCCCTATAAATTGATGCAAACATCCTTCCGATCCAGTAAGAAATGTTCGAGTTATAAGCATTCGGAATCTTTCATTTTTTCCTGCTTGTTCTGTGTTTAGGTTTTCATTTTACCCCCCATATACTCCGGTTAGACGTAGTCCCACGTCAAAAAAAATCGAGATGACACTAGATCTCGACGTTTCATGCCATTTTAAGACATTTCGCATCAATTTTTTTTTCGAAAACCCCGATTACCTTTACTCCCCCCTTGGGTGATTTTTCGATTTTCAAAAAACTCAAACTTTGACCGCTTTGCGCCACTCTCCTTTAAGTCCGATTGAGCTGAAATTTGGCATAGAGTGTTTTTTCGAGGTGGTGAACATTTTGTATAGGGGAACTTTTTGAAATTTTAGAGTCGATTTTTTCCCATACTTTCATTGGCACCCTAGACTACAGCTAAGATAGCAGTAGTTATCCTTACACAGTTGCTCAATTCTCTCAGGCATGTGTTCACATGCATGTATTGCACACAGAACCATACTATGGCAAACACATTTTAGTGTGAACGAACTTGGGCAGTACTTTTCTAGACACGTTCTTTATGACTTCTCGGTACCGGTATGGTATTCCGTCTCTATTAAAACAGGCAACGACAGTCTCGTAAAACGTTTCTGAGTCAGTTTCGATAACCTCAACCAAGTCATGGAAGCAGTCTTAACAATAGGGAGTAAAAAACTTGAAAATGCCCAAAAAATAAAAAAAAAGCTGGATAAAACTGTGAAAATTAAAAAAAACTGGAGATTTTTGGCCTTTGGCTGTTTTGCTGGCATGCTCAAAAAACTGGCAATATACAGGAAAAACTGGAAGGCTGGCAACTCTGTGTATGACAGATACGAATTTAACAGTTCAAATAAAAATGTCGTAAGTCCTCTGTAATTTGTGTTTTTTTTCGTATGAAAAACGAGTATTCCATGAAAAATTATGCGACCATGTTTACATTCACTGATTTGCCATTTGCATGATTCGCAGTATAAAGTTGGAATTTAACCATTCTTCATCAAATGCAGAACACATCTGTTTTTTCTCAATCACTACAGGAATCTTTTCACCCCATGCAGAACACGTGACCAATTTTATCTTTCATTTTCCTACTGTGCGTTCTCACCCACTCTTTCCCACGGTTCACGCTGAATCACCTGTCCCGCGAATGCTGGCGATGTGTGGCTCATGAATGAATCACGCTGGATGTATGCGTGTGCTTTCTATCGAGAGGGAGAGCAAATAAACACCGTCATCGAAACACACCTGAGAAACAGGAGATACAGAGAGCGGCCAGAACCATTCAACGGTTTGCCCGTGGCGTCAAACAACGCAACTTCCAAACGCTCGCTACGTTCACTCGCGGATGGACGTAAGTTTCTGTTTCGCTCTCTTCTGGCATCCGGGATTGCCATTAATAGTAACTACTAATGTAAGAGGTGAATTGTAATGGTTTGTTGTGTTGGAGAAGAAGTGATTGTGGGGGAATCCTCCAGTTGAGTGCGCTTTCCTAGAAGCAAAGCAAAGTTACAAAAAAGTTCTTGTCTGCGAGACGAGATTGATCCACAGGAAACACCATTAATGAGCTGTTCTGTGGTAAAATCTCGATTGGATTGTGTGTCGCTGTGAATCGCGGTGCCGGAAGTGTGTGCGAAGATACGCAGTAAACTCAGGGCTTTGTTAGAGTTCTCCTGACAACCATTCCGTCGTTTGTTTTCTGGTTCTGCGCCCTGCGGGAAAATAAAGTACCGTACAAAGGATTGTGCAAAACTGTGTCCGCGAATGTACATGTGTCTGTGTGTGAGTGTGAAGCTGGCAACATAAAAGCCAAAACACAGAAAGGGGAAGCTGAAGCATAGAATTTATGTCAGGTCAAGAGTTTATTGACATTTTGGATACGGACGAAAGCTCCGTTGCAATGTTTACATATTATCCGCAACATAACATCATCACGAATTGCTCGCGGAGGTTTTAATGATATCTTCGTGTGGTCCTAATAGAACACGACCAAACATTCAGTGCATGCTTCTGCTGGAGTGGAGAGTAGCTTAAAATGTCTATGCGCGGAATTACACGAAACGCAATAAATAGTCACGAGCAGTAATATGTTCCGTTACCAATAGCGTTTCAAGTCGCGATACGCGAGAGGCAAACAAAAAAGTGGTATACCAGATTTAAGCGTGGGGCATAGCGAATGGGCGCAGATTGGATCCATTGCTAACAATTCACGCGAAAGGAATTGCATAAGTGTAAGCAATCATTAATCGGTGGAACGATCGGAGGCATAATACGACAACAGTGTTTTACGCTGTTATTGACACTGCTGAAAACCGGATTACTGGCCAGCAGCGCGCGGAATCGTGATCTTTGCACCTGAACTGATCTCTGGTACAAGACTGGAATTGAAACGGTAAGTTTCGTGGAGGCCGCCTTAGGGTGACTTTGGTCACCTAGTTTCGCAGTGTAATTTACCATGAAATTGGGTAAACTGTACAGGGTTTCTCGTGTGGAAGGTTCATAAGCACAACGCCAAAATGAAGATACATGGACAGGTTTCAATCTACTGTATGAGTTTATGTTTACGATTACCTGCTATGTCACTTTTGATTTAAGTTGCTATTAATCATGACGTCAAAACACGTCATTAAATTACGAACTGGACTTTTATTAGCGGTCTAGTCTATTAACAGGTTTATGCCATTAAACCGGAGTGTTTTAATTGTAAATACACGTTTATTGCTGTTCAATGGATTTAAATATTCTTTTCGAAGTTAAGCCTATTGCATAATGGTCCAGGAGATGTATTTAAGTGGAAATTAGCATTTAGAGCTCGACAGTTATTCTCTAGACAAAAACTGTCTTAGACAAAGTTGTTACATATGATAGAGCGCTCATTTTTATGTTATCAAAAATAGGGTGACCAAAATTGTCGATGAAATAAAAAATATAACTTTCTTATCTTTAGAGATAGAGGTAAACATAGTTCGACAATGCTGTAGTCCCAGTTATTTGAGACATCTTTGTAGAACAAAGTTTATCTCTAAAAATAATCGATATAGCGCCTTTTTCTATGTTACGTTAGGGCCACCATGAAAAAAACCATTTTTTTGCTCTAACTTTTATATTTCTAATTCTGCATGCAAACTGTCTTCGAAAGACTGTTAGAGCTTGCTAATACAAACATTTTCCGATGCAGAACTTGTCGATATCTCAACTTTACTCAAAGTTATTGATATTTCTTCCCAAAAATATGCTCTCTTCAATTGTTTTGTCATTCTTTCTGGGGCAAACGTAAACAAAGTTTATTGGCGGCATTTGAAAGAGCATATTCCACTCTACATGATGAGTGATTTTCAAAACTATGTTATTTTTCGTGTTTGAGTAAATCAAAATTGAAATCATGAGTTTTTGGGTGAAAAACCAGCTATAACTTTGAGTAGGATTAAGATATAGACAAGTTCTGCATCGCGAAATGTTGGTATCAATAAGCTCTGAATGTCGTACGAAGACAGTTTTGATGTAGAATTTGAAATATAAAAGTTAAAGTAGAAAAAAAACATTTTTTCATCGTCGCCCTAATGCAACTTAGAAAAAAGTGCTAAATCGACTATTTTAAAAGATAGAAAAAAACTTTGTTCTACAAATTTGTTGAAAATAACTAGGGCTACAACATTGTTGAACTATGTTTATCTCTATCTATAAAGATATGAAAGTTAGATTTTTCATTTCATCGAAAATTTTGGTCACCTTGTTTTTGATAACATAAAAATGAGCGCTCTATCATATGTAACAACTTTGTTTAAGACAGTTTTTGTCCAAACAATAAATATCTCCCACAAAGTTGTTTTTAGCGCTTTCTATCTGAGTTGCATTAGGGTAACTATGAGAAAACGGATTTTTTACTCTTACTTTTATATTGAAAATTCTACATCAAAATGGTCTTCGCACGACTTTTAGAGCTTATCAATACCAACATTTTGCGATGCAGAACATGTCAATATCTCAATTCTGCTCAAAGTTTATTGATTGAAATAACATAGATTTGAAAATCAAATATAGAGTGAAATTTGTTCTTCCAATTTCCGTCAACAAACATTTTTTACGTTTGCCCCAGAAAGAATGACAAACAAATGGAAAGAGCGTGTTTTTTGGAAAGAAATATCAATAACTTTGAGTAAAGTTGAGATATTCACAAGTTCTGCATCGAAAAGTGTTTGTATTAGTAAGCTCTAAAAGTCTTTCGACATTAGGGCATTAGGGCGACGATGAAAAAATGTTTTTTTTCTACTTTAACTTTTATATTTCAAATTCTACATCAAAACTGTCTTCGTACGACTTTCAGAGCTTATTGATACCAACATTTTGCGATGCAGAACTTGTCTATATCTTAATCCTACTCAATGTTATAGATGGTTTTTCACCCAAAAACTCATGATTTCAATTTTGATTTACTCAAACACGAAAAATAACATAGTTTTGAAAATCACTCATCATGTAGAGTGGAATATGCTCTTTCAAATGCCGCCAATAATCTTTGTTTACGTTTGCCCCAGAAAGAATGACAAAACAATTGAAGAGAGCATATTTTTGGGAAGAAATATCAATAACTTTGAGTAAAGTTGAAATATCGACAAGTTCTGCATCGGAAAATGTTTGTATTAGCAAGCTCTAACAGTCTTTCGAAGACAGTTTGCATGCAGAATTAGAAATATAAAAGTTAGAGCAAAAAAAAATGGTTTTTTTCATGGTGACCCTAACGTAACATAGAAAAAGGCGCTATATCGATTATTTTTAGAGATAAACTTTGTTCTACAAAGATGTCTCAAATAATGGGAGCTACAACATTGTCGAACTATGTTTACCTCTATCTATAAAGATAAGAAAGTTAGATTTTTTATTTCATCGACAATTGTGGTCACCCTATTTTTGACAACATAAAAACGAGCGCTCTATCTTGAGTCACCACTTTGTGTAAGACAGTTTTTGTCTAGAGAATAACTGTCAAGCTCTAAATGCTAATTTTCACTTAAATGCATCTCCTGGACCATTGTGCATTGGAAGCTGCACATTTTTCCCATCTTTCAGGTAATTTATGAATGAAAAAAAGATCACAGGAGGGTTATGTCCGTGATAGGACCGCATAGATGACGTAGGATTACGTTAATCTGTTGATTTTGGATGTTTGAAATTCTCATAAATCCATTATGAAATGACTGAGCAACGAGCGTTTGAAGTTGGGCAATTTTCACAGTGTGATAGATTTTCATTTTTCAATTTGTACTTCCAAAAGACGCAAATCTATGTCAAAATTTGGAGATGCGCGAGATAAAGGACACGGCACTAGAGGCTGCGATTCTACTAAGAAAATGAAAATTTCTACAGAGTACAGACGCACTGGATGTGAGAGAATAGATTACTTTTACGGATCGACCGATCAGAGCAAGGAATTTCCATTTGGAGATTTTTCGATTGTTTGATAGTTAGCTTCATATAACATATTATTTTATTCATTGTAATGAATTGTTATGGAGTGCTCAGATCGGTTATGGCAAAAATCTCGTCAATCCTTCAGGAAATAACTAAGCAATAATTGTAAGTTTTTTTCCCTGTTGGATGTGAACCACTGCGTCCATTATTCTGAACTATTGTGGTATATCCTATTTTTTATACTCCACTTCAAGCTTACCTACTGCTTATTGATGAAGAAGTAGACAGAAAGCTATAGCGAGATAGGTGCCAATCAGGAATACTCTGTTTGATACATTTTATAATCCTGATCGGCGACGCAGACCAAATTTCCTTGGGCTCCAGAATAGCCTTATCAAGGTATTGAAGTCTGCGTCTAGTTAGAGCTCCACAATTACAGAGCAAATGTTCCGAGGTTTCGCTTTCGGTGTTACAAAAGCGACAAATATCATCTTGCACTAAACCTATGTTTTTGAGATGGTATTTACTCGGACAGTGTCCTGTTATAAGGCCCGTGATTGTGCTGAAGTCTTTCTTATTAAGACTCAGCAATTGTTGAGTAATTTTAATACTCGGCGTGATAAATTTTTTTGACTGGTTAAGTTGTACCGCCAACCAGTTGGCTAACACTTCCCGGTCTTCAGCTCACCTTTCAACACACAGTCAGAAATTCCACAGAATGGTTCTGGACCAGTGAAAGGTGAGCTTGAGCCGTTCCTGGCAAGTTCATCTGCTCGCTCGTTACCCTCTATGCCGCAATGGCCAGGAATCCAGTACAGTTGTACCGAACTTATCCGACGTAGTTGCCGTAAGAGGAGAATGCATTCCCAGACAATTTTTGAGGAGCATTTAAAAGCATTTAAAGCTTTAAGTGCCGCTTGACTGTCTGAGAATATGCAGATGTTAGCATGTTTTAGCTATATTTTCTTTTAAGGCAGACATTTGAGCATTCTATTATAGCAGCTATTTCTGCCTGAAAAACTGTTGGCCAGTTTCCCATAGATACAGATATTTTGTTCTGGGACCATACACTCCAGCACCTGTTCTGATTCCCATTTTTGACCCATCAGTGTAGAACATGATTGAACCATTACGAACACTGGGACCGCCTTCATCCCATACTGAACGAGAAGGTTCGATTACACTGTATGGAATGTCGTAGTTAGTCCTAGGTTCCATCCAATCACTGTTCATCTCTGAGGATGGTCCTACGGGTAAGAGATTCAGGATGCTCAAGTGACCAATTTTGTCTCCGTCTAGTATTTTTTTCCATTGTTTAAGCTTTAGAGCGCTTTTCTTAGCCTCTAGCTGTACATGTTGGTTCAGAGGTAGCAAGTGAAGAATAGCCTCCAGTGCCTTCGAGGGTGTGCTTTGCATTGCTCTAGTAATTGCAACGCATGCTAGTCGTGGGAGTTTGTTTAGCGTTTTTGTAGCTACAGTCTCCTTGGTCTTCGGCCACCAGACTAATGAGGCATAGGTTATCCTAGGCCGCACAATGGCAGTGTAGACCCACATTACCATTTCTGGTTTAAGGCCCCATGTTCTTCCTATCATTTTAGAACATGCCCATAGGGCTGTATTGGCCTTACTGATTATTGCATCTAAGTGCGTATTCCAGTTGAGTTTAGCATCTAGGATAACACCTAGATATTTCACTGAAGTGCTGCATTTTATTTCCACTCCCCCAAGATATAAAGACTGCAGATGCTGTTTTTTATTTTTGGTGAATGGGACAATTGTTGTTTTTGAGGGATTTATGCTCAGACCTTCTGTGGTACACCAGGTTTGTGTAAGGTTTAAGGCCATCTGCATTCTGCTCGATATCACGTCGTCGAACTTGCCTCGTATCATTATGACTAGATCATCAGCGAAGCCCACAATTTCAAAACCTCTTGCCTCTAAACTTGTCAGAAGGTCGTCAACTACTAGTGACCAAAGGAGAGGTGATAGAACGCCTCCTTGTGGGCAACCCTTTGTTGCAATCACGTAATTAGACGACCCGCCCAGCTCCGAGGTGATTTGTCTGTGTGTGAGCATGCCATGGATCCATTCGACTATACAGTTATCGAAGTGTCTTCTTCTCATTGCCTGTGCCATTGATAGATAAGAAGCATTATCAAAAGCACCTTCGATGTCAAGAAACGCGCATAATGCGGTTTCTTTTGACAAGAGAGATTTTTCAATTTTTGTCACAAGCATGTGTAGTGCTGTGATTGTGGATTTGCCTGATTGGTAGGCAAATTGGTATGTGGATAGTGGGTGTTTGGACATGAATACAGACTTTATGTATTCATATAATACTTTTTCCATAGTTTTCATCAGTATTGATGATAAACTAATTGGTCTGAAAGCCTTTGGAAGTAATTTGTCGCGTTTTCCCGCTTTTGAGATGAAAACTACTTTCACAAGTCTCCATATCGAAGGAATGTGCTCTAGTATCAGACTTGCCTTAAAGATCTCGATTAGAGATGGAATTAGTTTTGATTCTCCATTTTGAATCAGGGCTGGAAAAATCCCACCTGCACCTGCAGATTTGTAAGGTAGAAAGGATCTCATCGCGTTTACTACCCTGGCCCTCGTGAAAGCTAATCCAGCAACTATATTTGCGAAATCCTTTGCACTTTCGGGTCCTGTGAGACGCCTTCGAGAGCATATTGTGTCGCCATTATAGCCAGGATTTGTATCCGAGTGGACAGATGTAGATCCCAGAAAGTGAGTCTTCATCAGCAAGTCTAGTACTTCTGAGGTGTCATCCTTTTTAAGCGATCCAAGCCCGTTCGAGTGGTCTTTTGCCAAAGTCTTGTTGAGTCTAGCAACGATTGGAGTATTTTCAATGCTTTCGCAGTTATATACCCAGGATTTTCGTTTAGATCGTCTCAGTTCTCTACTGTACTCAGTTAGGGCTCTCTTATATTGAGACCAGTCCGAGGTAATTTTTGCTCTGTTGAACGCGCCGTTTTGCGAAGCCGTTCGAGCCTTTTATTCCACCAAGGAACGTTTCTTGTCGAAGAAACTTTTCTCAGTGGGCAATTACTGTTGTAGGCAGAGACTATCGTTGCATCTAATTCTTTTGTAGCTGATTCAAGCTGCTGAATCGACCTTATTATCGAGTTTAGAGTTTTTGACTCGAGTTCAAGTGCATACCGATCCCAATTGGTTTTTTTGAGATCTCGGTATTCTCTATGAACTTCCATGCCACCATTCCATTAAAAAAAGTGTGTCTATGATCGGACAAAGACGCCTCTTCGGAAACGTGCCAGTTATGGATATTTTCTTGAACAGCCGGGCTGCACAGCGTTAGATCTAAGACTTCTTGTCTGATAGCGTTAATGAAGGTTGGTTCATTCCCTTTGTTAGCAATATCTATGTTGTTTAACGAGAGAAATTCTAAAAGACACTCACTTCGGTAATTAATATCCGTACTTGCCCACAAAGTGTGATGAGCGTTGGCATCACATCCGATGATGAAGTCCTTGTTAATTTCCCTGCAGTAGTTTACAAACGCCGCTACCTCTCGTGGAGGAACCTCAGGAACGTCGTCTGGAAAGTAAGCCGACGCAATTACGATGTCGGCCCTTCCTTTGGCGGTAGGAACTTCCACTCTGATCGCGACGATGTCCCTTTGAATGAACTCTGTAATAGGAAAGCATTTAATGTTTGCATTTACTAAGCAGCTCTTGCGGAGTCATGCTTGTCATCATAGAACAACTTACATGAACCTGTTTGAATACCTAGTATTCTTCCTTTGTGAACCCAAGGCTCTTGTATAAGAGATCCACAGCGTCTTTTGTAAACCTCCTGGATAGCACGCTCGACGCTGCTTTGGCGTGATGGAGGTTTATTTGCAGAACTTTAGTGTTCTGCATTAGGTTGGGTTGTCCGATCTGGTAGTTCATTTGGGAGGATCGGAGTCCCATCTGTTTTTTTTTTTTGAAAATCAGGTCAGGTTTTTTGCTTGTTCCAGTTTCCGTATTCGTATTGGATCTGGGATGGGTTTGAAGAAACTCACCTTTTTTACTTGGCACAGTCGAGGCTCCTAACCTGTTTGCGATAACCGTTGAGTTTGTACCGCTTGGGCCGGGAATACTCAGAATGCCAAGCTTCTTGTTTTTCGGAGAAGCTTCACGAGGGCGCTTTGGTTTACCAGAAACCCTTCTGACAACTTCTTGAGCATTTTGTGGTTCCACTATTTTGGAGTCACTAGTCTCTGGGTTATGACTTGGCGCTGCTTTGGATTTGTTTTCCTCAGCTTTGTTCCGCCAAATTGGAAGTTTTTATTGAAGTTTGTGCTAATTAGTTTACGCATTGAAGCTTCGTCGACTGTTAGCGTCCAGTCCGCGTGAATTTCGTTGGGATTGGATCTCTTTAGTATTCGCCATTTATCGGTGGAGAGATTTTCATTTTGACTCTCAATGAGGCTTTTGAGTCTCTCGTCGCTGAATGTTGCGCTTTGTGGGAAAAAGGCATGGAGAATTTCTGGACGCGGAATATTTTTAGCGTCTAGAGCAACCAGTTTGATGTTGTCGTCTAGGATTATCCCGGGAACCACTTTCTTCAACCATTCCGAAGTTTGATGGTCTTTGCACGAAAGGATTAGATAACCTGACTTATACGAGCAATTGAAAAATTTGGGCTTAACCGGCTCGTTTCTTTCTATTGCAGTGAGTAGAGAATTTCGGATGGAATCTAACTGAGCCGTAGTAGGATCGGTGTTGGGATAGTCCTTCGGGAGTATTCCAACTTTGATCTGTTCCAAAGCTTCCTTGAAGGAGATTCCAGTTTCGACAGAAGTTATTGCGGAGTCTTTGTTTTGAAGAGTGTTTTGGGCATCTTTTTTTTTGCTCATTCAACCCCGCTCTTTTACGGGGGCAGAGATTTTGTTTAGATTTTTTAAGAATCGGTTTTTCATCACTACCAGGTAGTTCCGATCCTCGGGGGCGTTTTGCTGGTCCAGAGATGTGCTGACTCAGTGCTTGCTGCCGAGCTTCCTTTGCAGGGATCCCAGCTGCGACCAAGTTCTTCAGCCTCCTTCTCTGACCCTTGGTGAGGGTTTTTCTTCCACGAAGAGTGGACCTCAGCTGAATCTAGCACTTTAGGTTCAGTTTTTGTAGTGACGTTACTTTCGTCACTTTCATCCTCTAGCGACTCACAACGAGTTTCATGATACAGACCCTGTTCGATTTTGGCACGTTTCGTTTTTGGCACGGTTCGATTTAGGCACATGTGCCAAAAATGAACGGTTTTTCTTGAATCCTGGTTTTTTCGTCTTCCATTCAACCAATTTAAGCTCAAAACGAATGATATTATGATTCTTTACGTTAGCAATAAAAATAGCCGGGGTTTTCGAAAAAAAAAATTGTTGCAAAATGTCTTCAAATTGCATGAAACGCCGAGATCTACTGTCATCTCGAAAAAATTTTTTGTCAAAAATCGACACTGGGACTTTTTCCGTTTTTGTAGGAATACGAGGCAAAAAGTATGGTTTGGGGTGCCAATGAAAATCGTCATATCGATTTTTCATACAGGACTCCCTACGAAATGTTGATTTGCTCGATAAAATACCCTCTGCAAAATATTAGCTCATACGGACTTCATTTACTATTGTCGCAGATCTCAAAATTTTAGTTTTCTGGAAATCGAAAAATCACCCAAGGGGGGAGTAAAGGAAATCGGGGTTTTCGAAAAAAGTTTTTTGATGCTAAATGTCTTAGAATTGCATGAAACGTCAAGATTTACACTTAAACCTGTTTACGTGCGGTTTTTTTTGTGCGAATTTTTTTTGTACGATTTTTTTGTGCGGTTTTTTGTTCTTGTGTGGTTTTTTTGTGCGATTTGTTTTGCGCGGTATATGAAAAAAAGCATATTTGACGAAGTTATCGTCCACTTAGTTTTTTTCGATGGTTAATACGCATTTCAGTGCGATAAAAAATATTTGCGTCTCAATTATCCACTTCTGAAATCAGTCTCTTCCTCCCATCAAATGCTCTAAGTTTTTGCAAGTTTTTTCATGACATGATTTCTAACAGCAACACGTTTCGACATGCAACTAAAAGCATAAAACAGCCACGCGCAACCGAAAAAGCAAACTGTCCCATCGTAAAGCAGGGAAACAAAAGGAAATTGAACGGTAAACGGCGTGGGTTTGAGTTATTTTCTTGGGGGAAACTTTTTTCATGAGGTCCCTATCTACCGCACAGAAAAAGTTTTTTTCTAAATGTGTACCGAACACGATTTTTTAAAGCTACTGGCGAAGTTTTGCACGATTTTTTTTATGCAATTTTTTTTCATGCGGTCCCTATCCATTTCCAATATTGCCGCAGTCCCCTTATAACTAATTATTTTTTTAATAGTTTCATTCAGCTTGACCTGTTTGTCTGTATGTTTGACTGTTTGTAGGGTTGTCCTACATTAATAGAACATTGACCCCGTTCCCGTTGACTGATTGATCTGAAATTTTGGAAGACACCTCTAATTCTACTGTCATTATGAAACTGCGTATTCCATGATCTTTAAAAATTCAATTTGACCGCCGCTATAAAAATGACTGCATGCTTGACTTGGAGAACCCAAAACGTAATAAACAACATAAATTCAAAAAAGGTCGCCCCCACTAAATGGTCGACTATGTATTTTTTGCAATCCCCTAAATATCTGATTTGAAAAATGATTTGACTAATAAAATACAGTACACAATGAAATTATTCCGAAGTAAATTAGGTAAGAAATAAACGTTAGATTTCCATTATCCACAATTAGTTGTTTTATCAAATACCCCACGATTTTATTTTAGTCTCATCAATGTCCTAGATTAATAAAGAAACGGATGTGATAACTACTAACTGCTTCTTGCCTAATTATTTTCTAGCTTTTAGTACATTAAACCATTTAACTTAAAACTTTTTTTTTTACTTATTTTATTTTCTAGTAAATTATCTGTATCATTAGTATACTTCTCTACAATAAAACCATTAAACTTTTTTTTTTCAATTTTTATTTTTTATCTAACATTCTTTGGAATATTTTGATGATGTACTGTATTATATTAGTCAAATTATTTCATTTGATACCAATATTAAGGGGATTGCAAAAAATACATAGTCGACCATTTTGTGGCGGCGACGTCAAGCCATTCCAAGCGACCAAATTGAATTTTTCAAGATTATGGAATACGCAGTTTTATAATGGCAGTAGAATTAAAGGTTTGTTCCAAATTTCAGATCAATGAGTGATCAGGAACGGGGTCAAATTTCAATTAATGTGGGACAACCCTACAAACATTCAAACATACATACTAACAGGGCAAGCTGAATGAAACCATCAAGAATTAACTGTTTATTTGGGAACTGCGGCCATCTTGGATTTGGATTGTTCATGGTCTACTGTGTTCTACCAGTCGAGCACTTTCATTTGATACCCATATTGATGGGACTTTGAAAAAAATGACGTCGTTTTGTGGTGGTGGTCATTTTGGATTTGCATTTTTCATAAATAACTGTGTTCTACTATTGAACCCCTTCATTTGGTAACTATATTGATGGGGTTCTGGGAAAATATGTAATCCGCCATTATGTAGTGGCAGCTATTTTGAATTTTGCATTTTTCATAAATAACTGTGTTCTACTAGTCAAGCCCTTTCATTTGATACTCATATTGGCTATTCTATATGGAATTATTATACAAATTATTCAAAATTTCCGAAAATCAAAAATAAAATACGCCGTATAATCGAATCCCGGATAATCGAGTCTCCTGATAATCAAGTCTCCGGATAATCGAGTCCGACCTGTACTTACATTTTTTATGAAAATGTTTTTTAAAAATATTTCTCGATACACCATAGTAAGATGCACTTTCAGTATTTTTTTCAAATTTTTATCTCGAAGATATCGAGAATGGCATGAAAAACATTGAAAAGTACATTTTTTTTCCATAGATCCTATGTTGAACCTCATAAGGGGTTCAAAAAAAAAATAGTCAAAATTTCTTATTTGGTATCCTATACAATATTTGCCATAGAGCGGGTGATTTGGTTTGGGGGTACTTTTTACTTCCATACTCGGCCAGACCCTTTGACATGACCATTTTCGTTGCCTCACTAAATCGATACCTCAAACTAAAGTCAATTATTTAGTTAGTCTTCTTTGGAAAAATGTAATGCTCGCAAAAAACTGGATTTTGCTTTGTTATTACTGATTGTATTTGTTTCTTATAGTTTACATGGTTTCGGGACCAAGGGCGCTATATCGGTATCGATACCTATAAATGTTGTTAAAATAAAGTCTATAACCCAAAGAATGTCAGGGTTTTGAATATTAAATTATTTATATCATTAAAGTTCAGTAAATTCACATTTTAAAATGGAGTATTCGCAATTTGAATCATGCGTAGAAACTTGATTCATATTCCGAACACTAATTTTAATGAAGATATCTGCATAAAATATCATTTTATTTCATCCATTTATTGTAGATTCTTACTATTTCTAGTACTTAACATGAAAACAACAAACGAAATAGTTGGAAAAACTACAGAAACTGAAAAATTAGCGATATTTGTCTTTTGCAGAATGTGCTAACGCAAACATTTTATGATTGGTTTTGACTGTCACTTTCTTGCAAATGCTATAAATTATAAATTATAGGCTGTATCGATACCTGTAAATGATGTTGAAATGAAGGCTATTACCCAAAGAATTTAAGGGTTTTGATTATTCAATTATTTATAACATTTTTCAGTTTTTCAGTAAATTTATATTTGAAAATGACGTGTTCGGAATTTGAATCATGCGTAGAAACTTGATTCATATTCCGAACACTACTTAAATATTATTTTCAATGAAGATTTTTGCATAAAATATCAATATGTTCATCTATTTATTGTAGGTTCACACATTCTCTAGCACTTAACATGAAAACAACATACAAAATTGTTGAAAAAACTGCGCAAACTGAAAAATGGACGATGCTTGTTTTTTACGGACTTTGCTAACGCAAACATTTTATCATTGGTGTTTTCATTATTCAATTGTTTATATCATAAAAGTTTGGTACATTTATATTTGAAAATGAAGTGTTCGAAATTTGAATCATGCGTAGAAACTTGATTCATATTCCGAACACTACTTAAATATTATTTTCAATGAAGATTTTTGCATAAAATATCAATATGTTCATCTATTTATTGTAGGTTCACACATTCTCTAGCACTTAACATGAAAACAACATACAAAATTGTTGAAAAAACTGCGCAAACTGAAAAATGGACGATGCTTGTTTTTTACGGACTTACGGCAAACATTTTATCATTGGTGTTTTCATTATTCAATTGTTTATATCATAAAAGTTTGGTACATTTATATTTGAAAATGAAGTGTTCGGAATTTGAATCATGCGTAGAAACTTGATTCATATTCCGAACACTACTTAAATATTATTTTCAATGAAGATTTTTGCATAAAATATCAATATGTTCATCTATTTATTGTAGGTTCACACATTCTCTAGCACTTAACATGAAAACAACATACAAAATTGTTGAAAAAACTGCGCAAACTGAAAAATGGACGATGCTTGTTTTTTACGGACTTTGCTAACGCAAACATTTTATCATTGGTGTTTTCATTATTCAATTGTTTATATCATAAAAGTTTGGTACATTTACATTTGAAAATGAAGTGTTCCGAATTTGAATCATGCGTAGAAACTTGATTCATATTCCGAACACTACTTAAATATTATTTTCAATGAAGATTTTTGCATAAAATATCAATATGTTCATCTATTTATTGTAGGTTCACACATTCTCTAGCACTTAACATGAAAACAACATACAAAATTGTTGAAAAAACTGCGCAAACTGAAAAATGGACGATGCTTGTTTTTTACGGACTTTGCTAACGCAAACATTTTATCATTGGTGTTTTCATTATTCAATTGTTTATATCATAAAAGTTTGGTACATTTATATTTGAAAATGAAGTGTTCGAAATTTGAATCATGCGTAGAAACTTGATTCATATTCCGAACACTACTTAAATATTATTTTCAATGAAGATTTTTGCATAAAATATCAATATGTTCATCTATTTATTGTAGGTTCACACATTCTCTAGCACTTAACATGAAAACAACATACAAAATTGTTGAAAAAACTGCGCAAACTGAAAAATGGACGATGCTTGTTTTTTACGGACTTACGGCAAACATTTTATCATTGGTGTTTTCATTATTCAATTGTTTATATCATAAAAGTTTGGTACATTTATATTTGAAAATGAAGTGTTCGGAATTTGAATCATGCGTAGAAACTTGATTCATATTCCGAACACTACTTAAATATTATTTTCAATGAAGATTTTTGCATAAAATATCAATATGTTCATCTATTTATTGTAGGTTCACACATTCTCTAGCACTTAACATGAAAACAACATACAAAATTGTTGAAAAAACTGCGCAAACTGAAAAATGGACGATGCTTGTTTTTTACGGACTTTGCTAACGCAAACATTTTATCATTGGTGTTTTCATTATTCAATTGTTTATATCATAAAAGTTTGGTACATTTACATTTGAAAATGAAGTGTTCCGAATTTGAATCATGCGTAGAAACTTGATTCATATTCCGAACACTACTTAAATATTATTTTCAATGAAGATTTTTGCATAAAATATCAATATGTTCATCTATTTATTGTAGGTTCACACATTCTCTAGCACTTAACATGAAAACAACATACAAAATTGTTGAAAAAAACTGCGCAAACTGAAAAATGGACGATGCTTGTTTTTTACGGACTTTGCTAACGCAAACATTTTATCATTGGTGTTTTCATTATTCAATTGTTTATATCATAAAAGTTTGGTACATTTATATTTGAAAATGAAGTGTTCGAAATTTGAATCATGCGTAGAAACTTGATTCATATTCCGAACACTACTTAAATATTATTTTCAATGAAGATTTTTGCATAAAATATCAATATGTTCATCTATTTATTGTAGGTTCACACATTCTCTAGCACTTAACATGAAAACAACATACAAAATTGTTGAAAAAACTGCGCAAACTGAAAAATGGACGATGCTTGTTTTTTACGGACTTTGCTAACGCAAACTTTTTATCATTGGTGTTTTCATTATTCAATTGTTTATATCATAAAAGTTTGGTACATTTACATTTAAAAATGAAGTGTTCGGAATTTGAATCATGCGTAGAAACTTGATTCATATTCCGAACACTACTTAAATATTATTTTCAATGAAGATTTTTGCATAAAATATCAATATGTTCATCTATTTATTGTAGGTTCACACATTCTCTAGCACTTAACATGAAAACAACATACAAAATTGTTGAAAAAACTGCGCAAACTGAAAAATGGACGATGCTTGTTTTTTACGGACTTACGGCAAACATTTTATCATTGGTGTTTTCATTATTCAATTGTTTATATCATAAAAGTTTGGTACATTTATATTTGAAAATGAAGTGTTCGAAATTTGAATCATGCGTAGAAACTTGATTCATATTCCGAACACTACTTAAATATTATTTTCAATGAAGATTTTTGCATAAAATATCAATATGTTCATCTATTTATTGTAGGTTCACACATTCTCTAGCACTTAACATGAAAACAACATACAAAATTGTTGAAAAAACTGCGCAAACTGAAAAATGGACGATGCTTGTTTTTTACGGACTTACGGCAAACATTTTATCATTGGTGTTTTCATTATTCAATTGTTTATATCATAAAAGTTTGGTACATTTATATTTGAAAATGAAGTGTTCGGAATTTGAATCATGCGTAGAAACTTGATTCATATTCCGAACACTACTTAAATATTATTTTCAATGAAGATTTTTGCATAAAATATCAATATGTTCATCTATTTATTGTAGGTTCACACATTCTCTAGCACTTAACATGAAAACAACATACAAAATTGTTGAAAAAACTGCGCAAACTGAAAAATGGACGATGCTTGTTTTTTACGGACTTTGCTAACGCAAACATTTTATCATTGGTGTTTTCATTATTCAATTGTTTATATCATAAAAGTTTGGTACATTTACATTTGAAAATGAAGTGTTCGGAATTTGAATCATGCGTAGAAACTTGATTCATATTCCGAACACTACTTAAATATTATTTTCAATGAAGATTTTTGCATAAAATATCAATATGTTCATCTATTTATTGTAGGTTCACACATTCTCTAGCACTTAACATGAAAACAACATACAAAATTGTTGAAAAAACTGCGCAAACTGAAAAATGGACGATGCTTGTTTTTTACGGACTTTGCTAACGCAAACATTTTATCATTGGTGTTTTCATTATTCAATTGTTTATATCATAAAAGTTTGGTACATTTATATTTGAAAATGAAGTGTTCGAAATTTGAATCATGCGTAGAAACTTGATTCATATTCCGAACACTACTTAAATATTATTTTCAATGAAGATTTTTGCATAAAATATCAATATGTTCATCTATTTATTGTAGGTTCACACATTCTCTAGCACTTAACATGAAAACAACATACAAAATTGTTGAAAAAACTGCGCAAACTGAAAAATGGACGATGCTTGTTTTTTACGGACTTTGCTAACGCAAACATTTTATCATTGGTGTTTTCATTATTCAATTGTTTATATCATAAAAGTTTGGTACATTTACATTTGAAAATGAAGTGTTCCGAATTTGAATCATGCGTAGAAACTTGATTCATATTCCGAACACTACTTAAATATTATTTTCAATGAAGATTTTTGCATAAAATATCAATATGTTCATCTATTTATTGTAGGTTCACACATTCTCTAGCACTTAACATGAAAACAACATACAAAATTGTTGAAAAAAACTGCGCAAACTGAAAAATGGACGATGCTTGTTTTTTACGGACTTTGCTAACGCAAACATTTTATCATTGGTGTTTTCATTATTCAATTGTTTATATCATAAAAGTTTGGTACATTTATATTTGAAAATGAAGTGTTCGAAATTTGAATCATGCGTAGAAACTTGATTCATATTCCGAACACTACTTAAATATTATTTTCAATGAAGATTTTTGCATAAAATATCAATATGTTCATCTATTTATTGTAGGTTCACACATTCTCTAGCACTTAACATGAAAACAACATACAAAATTGTTGAAAAAACTGCGCAAACTGAAAAATGGACGATGCTTGTTTTTTACGGACTTTGCTAACGCAAACTTTTTATCATTGGTGTTTTCATTATTCAATTGTTTATATCATAAAAGTTTGGTACATTTACATTTAAAAATGAAGTGTTCGGAATTTGAATCATGCGTAGAAACTTGATTCATATTCCCAACACTACTTAAATATTATTTTCAATGAAGATTTTTGCATAAAATATCAATATGTTCATCTATTTATTGTAGGTTCACACATTCTCTAGCACTTAACATGAGAACAACATACAAAATTGTTGAAAAAACTGCGCAAACTGAAAAATGGACGATGCTTGTTTTTTACGGACTTTGCTAACGCAAACATTTTATCATTGGTGTTTTCATTATTCAATTGTTTATATCATAAAAGTTTGGTACATTTATATTTGAAAATGAAGTGTTCGAAATTTGAATCATGCGTAGAAACTTGATTCATATTCCGAACACTACTTAAATATTATTTTCAATGAAGATTTTTGCATAAAATATCAATATGTTCATCTATTTATTGTAGGTTCACACATTCTCTAGCACTTAACATGAAAACAACATACAAAATTGTTGAAAAAACTGCGCAAACTGAAAAATGGACGATGCTTGTTTTTTACGGACTTTGCTAACGCAAACATTTTATCATTGGTGTTTTCATTATTCAATTGTTTATATCATAAAAGTTTGGTACATTTACATTTAAAAATGAAGTGTTCGGAATTTGAATCATGCGTAGAAACTTGATTCATATTCCGAACACTACTTAAATATTATTTTCAATGAAGATTTTTGCATAAAATATCAATATGTTCATCTATTTATTGTAGGTTCACACATTCTCTAGCACTTAACATGAGAACAACATACAAAATTGTTGAAAAAACTGCGCAAACTGAAAAATGGACGATGCTTGTTTTTTACGGACTTTGCTAACGCAAACATTTTATCATTGGTGTTTTCATTATTCAATTGTTTATATCATAAAAGTTTGGTACATTTATATTTGAAAATGAAGTGTTCGAAATTTGAATCATGCGTAGAAACTTGATTCATATTCCGAACACTACTTAAATATTATTTTCAATGAAGATTTTTGCATAAAATATCAATATGTTCATCTATTTATTGTAGGTTCACACATTCTCTAGCACTTAACATGAAAACAACATACAAAATTGTTGAAAAAACTGCGCAAACTGAAAAATGGACGATGCTTGTTTTTTACGGACTTTGCTAACGCAAACATTTTATCATTGGTGTTTTCATTATTCAATTGTTTATATCATAAAAGTTTGGTACATTTACATTTAAAAATGAAGTGTTCGGAATTTGAATCATGCGTAGAAACTTGATTCATATTCCGAACACTACTTAAATATTATTTTCAATGAAGATTTTTGCATAAAATATCAATATGTTCATCTATTTATTGTAGGTTCACACATTCTCTAGCACTTAACATGAGAACAACATACAAAATTGTTGAAAAAACTGCGCAAACTGAAAAATGGACGATGCTTGTTTTTTACGGACTTTGCTAACGCAAACATTTTATCATTGGTGTTTTCATTATTCAATTGTTTATATCATAAAAGTTTGGTACATTTATATTTGAAAATGAAGTGTTCGGAATTTGAATCATGCGTAGAAACTTGATTCATATTCCGAACACTACTTAAATAGTAATTTCAATGATTATTTTTGCATAAAATATCAATATGTTCATCTATTTATTGTGGGTTCACACATTCTCTAGCACTTAACATGAAAACAACATACAAAATTGTTGAAAAAACTGCGCAAACTGAAAAATGGATGATGCTTGTTTTTTACGGACTTTGCTAACGCAAACATTTTATCATTGGTGTTTTCATTATTCAATTGTTTATAACATAAATGTTTAGTAAATTTACATTTAAAAATGAAGTGTTCGGAATTTGAGACGGTTCGGAATATGAGACAAAATGGTATTCGATCATACCTACAACTACACTATTTCAATTGTCAAATGTGTTCCATTTTTCTGTGTCACCGCGTAACTGAACCCTTCCCTACTGATTCCGTCGACACCAACATTCAAACGTCCATTCACGCCACTTAATCCATTCAGATCTGGGCATTTCTCCATAATTAATATTTCTCACAGTCGTTCATGACTTATTGGGGATTTTATACACTTTGTGCACCGTTTCAACTTAAAATTCAAGAGAACGAACACTTTATCGGCACGAATCGTGCCGGGAGCATTGTATCCGCCCGAACCGGGTCAAAGTCATGAACAATCTTGACAGTGCTAATGAACGTTTTCTCTCCAACCAATAGTATATCTGAGTAAAAATAGCACTTGGCATCTGGAATTTAATTTACTTTGCGTTATGCACGTACATTTGAATTTGAGGCGAAGCCGATAGCCGCGCGCATCTTAAAAATTCATATCACCACACAGCACGGAATCTGCAAACGAACTCGAAAGCTAGTTATGCGAATGGCAGCGGCGGGGAAAAAACCGCGCCAGCAACAGATAAACACGCATTTTAATTACGAGAACCGCGCTTATCGGTGTGGGGACCAGAGGCAAGGTGATTTCCACCCGAGGCAAAGGGAAATTTATTGTCCTCCCCCTCCATCTGCTCGCTCAGCACACCTATCCAATCACGACGGTTGATAGTGATAGTGATTGGTGTATGTAACGGCTCGGAACAATAGAATTAGATACCGCGCTAAACTGACAAACAGACGGCGCTGATGCCAAGCAAAAGTGGTTGTTTTTCATCGTCAATCGCCGCGGCTTCACAGAAAATTACGCAGAAAGTGAAAATACGCGTTTTCTCATGAGGCGGCATCGCCGCGCTTTGTGAGTCTAGCCGATAATGATTTTCCCAGCGGCGAATGGTGCGGTTTGTTGGAATATATTTGCGCTACTTGACGGTTAGTGACAGCTGTAATTGGAATCAAGTTTCAAAGCAATCACGCAGAACAAATTTTCGTCTCCGTGGCATTCAAATATTTATGAGAACGACTGCTTGCAATATTGACGTTCCTTCGAACAACGACAGTTGTGCCATGAGATGGTAATCAATATTTAGCAACCAAAACGCGCGTCATCCATTAACATCGGTAGCCTTGGCATTGTCACCCTCTATGGGCATCAAGCCAACGAGGCGCACTTCCACCACGTGTCTCGGTGAATAAGCTTGCCAAAATATTTTTTTGCGGAATTATGGGTTCGACTTTCATTGTCAATTCCAATGCCGAGATGCCACTTTGGGTTTAGTTTTCGTTTGTTTGTTCGCATCGTTGCGTCTTTTGTTAGTGTGTCAGCTCACAATTGAGCCTGTGCTGATTTCATGGGTTAGTTGCTTCTCGGAGAACACAGAGTCAAATAACATAATGATGCCACTAAAACCTCAAAACAACGCTTTTATCGATCTCATTACGATTCAGCATAATCTACTTCCTGCTCTCTTATAAGGTGAAACCCAACGCACACGAATCCATCTACCGCTCAAGCTCACACCTTGGCTGGGCGAAAAAAAAAAGTACACACAAAATACGAATACCATAAAAGCGGTCCAAGTCGTGTGCGGCACACACAGATTACGGTCAGCCCTCCTCGATTGGCGGTCAAGGGCGATCTTCGCAAGCCACCAGACAGACGACGTTCAAGGATCGAGGAGGTGAGGCGACATATTTAAGTTGTTTCACTTCACGGCGGCTCGTGGAGAAAACATCATTCATATCCGGGGCTTGTTGTGGCGCTGAATATATATGAACAAAAACATTTGTATGTCACAATGCAAGCGGAAATAATAATGATGCGATGCGGTGGATTTCGGTGGATGCTTTCAGATGCACATGGTTTAACACGCATATACACTCTGTCCAACTTCTATAATACCAGGTGATGATCTTTCTGCTTTGTGCCATTGTAAACAAACAATGTTTCAACTTATATTCTAGTGTATTGATATTGGTGACTGCCATACAATGCATGATTTTCATATGTGTGCGTGCAAGCGCTGAGCGTAAACCAAAGGTGTTGTATTTTTCAAGTGACAAGTTTCTATAAGACCAGTTAAATTTTTCCGTTGTTTTAGTTGATCAATAAATCCGGAAAACGCCGAAGGAAAAAGTGCCCACGGAAAGAAAAGAAAGACAAATCGATGCATTTCACCAACTAAATGTTAGTATCAGAGAAATTTCTCGTTGGATTGGACGATCCCATCGAGTAGTGCTCAACTATTTGGCGAATCTTCAAGGATACGGTAAAAAGAAGAGAGCTCCACGTAAATCTAAGCTCTCTGACCGGGATAAGCGGGAAATAGCTAGAACAGGTTCGAATACCTCAAAATCGCTTATGCAAATAAAGCAATATTTCAATTTGATTGTTACTCGGGTGACAATTCGTCAAGTTTCGGTAAAAAATCCTCACATAAAGAGGGTTTAAAAGGTTAAGGCTCCTCATCTTACACCATATCACATCGGAAGATGTCTGAGTTTTGCCAAAGCACACATGAACCGACAGTGGGACATGGTATGTTGTGACAAAGAATGTTTCTAAAATAATACATTTTGCTATATACCACAACGAAAAGTTCTTCAATGTATAGGTTATCTTCACTGACGAAAAAAAGTTTAATTAGGATGGTTCTGATGGTTTCAACGGGCACTGGAGTAATTTACGGAAGAAGGAACATTATTTTTCAACCAGAAATTTTGGTGGAGGCTCGTGCATGGTTTGGGCGGGATTCTGTGCAACCGGAAATCTCAAGATAGCTTTCACATCATTCAAGGATTACATTCATGTTCTAGAATCCTCTCTCCTATCGTTTTTTTGTGGATATCGTCACACAAAAATCACATTCCAGTAAAACAATGCTACTATTTATACCAGCAAGGAAACTAAACAATGGATTAAGTACCAAAAACTTATTTTTTGGACTTTTGGACTGGTTGACTCGCTCTCCAGATTTGAATCATGTTAAAATCTTAGGGGGATTCTTTGTACGCAGAATTTACACTGAGGGAAAACGGTACACCACGATTGAAGAGCTCAAGGTCGCAATTTCGGAACCATGGAAAAATATCTAGAATTTCGCTCAGCAGCATTTGGTATATAGTATTCCAACACAAATTTTCCAGGCTATTAGCAGAAATAGCAAGATTTCCAATTATTGACACGTAAATCAGCCGATCGTTTTGGATTTTTAATTGATAATACTGATGAATTTTGAAATGGTCTTATAGAAACTGGACAGCTGAAATTATCATATTTAAGCACAATAAATAAACAAACAACTCTTTTGAACGAAATTGACGTTAAATATACTTTATTCTAAGCAGTCTACAATGTATGAATGTATCTTGTTGAAATTCTAACTGTTTGTGTTGCAACGAAATAGAATCAGAGTGGTCTTATAGAAGTTGGACAGAGTGTATGTGACCGGTGTCAATGCTAATTGACTGCTTCAGTTTTAATTTTAAAATTTCAATGTTTAAATCAACGTCAACTTTAAATCAACTCGAATGGTGGTACGCTAAATTCGGAATTCGTGAACTGGGCTAAGATATTCCACGGACCTGATACGAATGAAACGATTTGTATTAGGCTGTCAAAAAAGTCCTGCGGTATTTCTGCAAGGTGTCGTTGTAAGCGCGTAGTTCTAGTTGTATTCGTTGTATCGAGTCATACTATAGCTTGTTGGAAAGGTATTTTTGCGCGCTATAATATAGTCCTTTACAGTGTTTTGTTTGGTTAAGTCGCTCGTGAGTTATAGTGTCGCAATTATGGAGCAAAATAAAGAGAAAATCCGACATATTTTACAGTACTACTATGACAAAGGCAAAAATGCATCTCAAGCTGCCAATAAAATTTGTGCAGTTTATGGACCCGATACAGTTTCCATTTCCACCGCACAACGATGGTTTCAACGTTTTCGTTCTGGTGTAGAGGTCGTCGAAGATGCGCCACGCTCCGGAAGGCCTGTCGTCGAAAATTGCGACAAAATCGCTGAATTAGCCGAGAAAGACCGGCATAGTAGCAGCCGTAGCATCGGCCAAGAGCTGGGGATAAGTCATCAAACCGTTATTAACCATTTGAAGAAGCTTGGATTCACAAAGAAGCTTGATGTATGGGTGCCACACACGTTGACGCAAAAAAAAACATCTTTGACAGTATCGACGCATGTGAATCGCTGCTGAATCGCAACAAAATCAACCCGTTTCTGAAGCGGATGGTGACTGGCGATGAAAAGTGGGTCACTTACGACAACGTGAAGCGCAAACGGTCGTGGTCGAAGCCCGCTGAAGCGGCTCAGACGGTGGCCAAGCCCTCATTAACGGCCAGGAAGGTTCTGCTGTGTGTTTGGTGGGATTGTCAAGGAATAGTCTATTATGAGCTGCTTCCCTATGTCCAAACGCTCAATTCGGACCTGTACTGCCAACAACTGGACCGCTTGAAGGTAGCACTCATGAAGAAGAGGCCATCTTTGATAAACAGAGGCCGCATTGTCTTCCATCAGGACAACGCCAGGCAGCACACTTCTTTGGTGACGCGCCAGAAGCTTCGGGTGCTCGGATAGGAGGTTCTTTTGCATCCGCCGTATAGTCCGGACCTTGCACCAAGTGACTACCACCTGTTTTTGTCAATGGCGAACGAGCTAGGTAGTCAGAAGTTAGCCACAACAGAGGCCTGTGAAAATTGGCTATCCGAGTTTTTTGCCAATAAGGAAGCGAGCTTCTATAACAGGGGTATTATGAAGTTGGCATCTCGTTGGGAACAAGTCATCGAACAAAACGGCGCATATTTGACTTAAAACAGATGATTGTAACTAATTTTATGAACAAATCAAAATTCAAAAAAAATACCGCAGAACTTTTTTGACAGCCTAATATATTCTATGAGAAGTTGTACGACATTCTGAAGTGATAGATTTAGCTTAGACCAGCGGTACTAAACCTTTGTTCTCATATGTGGTGTTACGCATCGCAAACAAATTAAGAAGGGTGACTATGAAATGATTGCTGGAAAGAACAAACATTAAAGAAATATATACATATGTAAAAAAAAATGGATCTCTGTCTGTCTGTCTTCTGATTCTTATGGACTCAGAAATTTCATGAACAGATTATGCTAGTTCGAGAACCCTCCCCCCTCTCTAAGGGGGGGGGGGGTGCCATACAAATGAAACACCAATGTCTGCATAACTCGAAAACTAATCAAGCAAATGCACATGTAAAGGTTTTAGGGGATACGAAACGTTTCTATGGTGAAAAGACACTCCTCCCCTTTTTTTCCGCCATACAAATGAAACACAAATTTCTGCATAACTCGAGAACTAATCAATGGAACCAAATTTGGTATATGGGGGCAATAAATGTTTCTATGGTGGTTTGACACTCCTACCCCCTCCTTAAGTAGAGGGGACTGCATAACTCGAGAACTAATCAAGCAAATGGAGCCAAATGTGAGGGTTTTTGGGTACGAGAAATGTTTCTATGGCGGTATGACACCTCTCCCACCTCTGGAATGGAGCGGGGTTCCATAAATATATTACACATATTTCAACCAAACAGACAATTGAAAATTTTCGGAAAACTCTGAAGGAAAATGGGAAAATTCAGAAAATTCAATTCCCATATGTTCTACAAATTCATAGTGACAAGCGTTGTTAGTCCACTTGATGTTTGTGTTAACGAAATTGATCTTTGTTCGGGAGTGGAAATGGATTTTATTGTGAAAAAATACACTTCTATATCTTCTTCCATCTATATACAGCCATGAAAAAAATGGGTGGGTTATAACTATGATATGAACGCAAGGTTGACGTGGGACTACCTTAGCTTAGCAATCATTTGTTTGTATTGATTACATTTGTGATTGAATGAAACATTTTCCGAATTCAATTGAATTCAATATATTTGCTTTGTGAGTAAAAAGATTGTATAATGCCATGTAAGGTCAATTTATGCATTGTGATAGATTATGTTCTTCGTTACAAGTAAATTGATTGACAGTCCTTTTACGTTTGGTATGATGACATCTTGGTTTAGAAGTCTGTGTTAGGCAAACACATTTCAGTCGGAACCAAATTGCCCCCGATTTACATTTATTTGCAATGCCAATTTCCCCAGACACCTTGGTTGCGAAGTCTGTATTGAGTAAACCCATTTCAGTCGGAACAAAAATACCCCCAACCTGCATGAATTTGCAATGCTAATTTCCTCAGACACCTTGGTTCTGAAGTCTGTGTTTGGGAAAAACCTTTCTGTCGGATCAAAAATGCCCCCAACTTTTATGTATTTGCAATGCCGATTTCTCTAACACTGTTTGGTTTTGAAGTCTGTGTTAGGGAACACATTTCGTTGAGAACAAAAGCCTCCATAGTTTCATGTATTAGCAATGCCGATTTCCCCAAGGCTGCTTGGTTTTGATGGCTGTGTTGGGTAAACCGTAAATCGGGCCAATCAAAACGAGGTAGTTAGAGCGTTTAGATAACGCTCAACATTTTACAGTTATTCAATTGTTTATCTAATGAAAAATAACATTTTATTTATTGGGATAGAAGCGTGGAAATATTCCGTTTCAATTGATGCAAACATATTTCCGATCCAGTAAGAAATGTTCAAATTAAAAGCATTCGGAATCTTTCATTTTTTCCTGCATGTTCTATGTTTCGGTTTTCATTTTACCCCACCATATACTCCGGTTAGACGTAGTAGATACTAATGTAGAAAACCCTCAGCTTTCAAGAAAAATATAAAAAATATAGCGCCCTCTAGTCCAAAACCATGAAAACAATAAAAAACGACTACAATCAATAATTACAAAAATTAAATTATTTTTTTTACTAGTTCAATGTTTTTTAATAAAATGCTAGCTCATTGGCTTCAATTTGATTTTCGATCATCAAAATCGGTAAAGTTGTTCGAATGTTATGAATTTTTGAAAAACGTCATTTTTGGGAAAATTGGAAAAAAATGATTTTTCGGATCACCCTAAAATGGAAATCACCCTGATGAAAAAATAAAAAAATACGGGTCTAATGTTTTGCGACGAAGAACAAAATTACCACCTTTGGAGAAAATCTGAGAACCACTATATCGGTTTGGCATGGAATGGTTGTATAAATAAAAAGGGATCGCCGAATGTGTTGATAAGAGCAAAATTCCAGGAAGGAATTGTCCGATTTAGGGCTGTCTTTATTCTATCATATTTTCTGTATCAAACATTTATTCCATGTAACGGAGAAATATGTTATTTGCAAGTGGTTGAAAAATCTTGAACGAGAATTGTGTCTGGAAATAATCTGATACTGTAATATCGAGTTTTGGTAGAAGTACTAGCAATTTCATAGTAAAAGGTAATTTTAAGGCAGTATTCTAGTCTAGAAATTTGAAAAAAAAATCTTTTTTTTTTGTTTCATATTTCTGTAGTTTAGGCATTCGAGAATACACCTTAGAAAGGACTTATCGATAATTCTGTCATTTACCGAGTTAGAGCCATTTTTGTTATGCGGTATCTAACCTGGTAGGGACATAACAATGAAATTCAAATGCGTTTTTCTCGAAACTAGTTTTTTCAAACTGGCATACACGATATCTCAAGTTCTACCGAACCTATCCATGTCGAATTTATATGGATACAATCTGCAGGCATCTCTCTATCGCATGAACCTCTAAAAATTGTATTTTTTAAATTTCACTATTTTCAAAAAATCGCAAAACGTAAGAAAAAACGTTTTAAACCGCATTTTGTTTTTTAAACGGCCGCCATTTTGTCAAAAATTATGTTTTTGACTTGTCCGAGGTTCATGCGATAACGATATCTTTACTGATTCAGAATCTGTTCGATATTTTTGTTTCAGATGACCAGAAGGGCTGAAATCGTGTACGCCATGGCACAACTTTTTTTTTTGAACCCTCTCACTTCATCAGCTCTTAACTATTCTAGTTATTATTTTTTTTTTCGTTCAATTTTTGTTTTATTGTTAAAGGATAGATGAACAAATAATGATATAATGGATAGTAAAAATATTCTTTGTTATATTTTTACGGAGCTCCAAAATACGTCCGAAATTGGTGTCTCTACACTATAATATCCCCTTAAAAGGTAGATTAGAAGATCAATCAATTAACAGTTCTGCGATTGAACCCATGAACGTGCGCTTAGTACGAAAACGTGAATTTTATAACCAAAGATAAATTTTGGGCGGGACGATGTTTGCCGGGTCAGCTAGTTTAATAATAAAACTCTTCGATACAGGTATTTGATAGCAATGACAAGGGCCAATAAATGAATGCTTTCACTGAGTGAGGAGCGATTTGAATTGGTTGTCAAATTAATTCTAAGCATTAACATGTACTATTGATTGCTCGCTGTCTAGAGCACATAATCTGAATCCTGAACTTCTCGAATGTCTAGATAGCTTCCCAGTATCTCTTAAGAAAACTACATCTCCAACGCAGAACAAAACATCTCAGAAGACGCAGAACGGCAACTGAAGATCCGAACCGAACCTTTTGTGTGGTGGCGGCCTAGGCGAAAGCAATAGCATCGAAATAACACAACTCTTAACACTGAAAAATACCTTATGTCACTTTTAACTCGCAAACAATAGATGAAATCACAAAAATTGAATGATCGATTGAAGAAAAAAAAATTAATAAGATATTCACGCTTTATCGGTCATCCAGCTGGCGACCGGACGTCAACAAGGCTTTCCAAATGGTATTTCTCAAGGCCAAGTTGTTGAGTTTAGTTTATAAAATTGGTCTTTTTCAAGACTACAGGCAAACGAACTGAGAAAGATTGAAGCCTGTATAATTCAAAATAACACCATTACACCAATAAATCCATACGCACTCCTGAATTCACAGAAGCTCCCTTCAGTCAAAAATAAACATAAAATAGATTTTTATAATGCATCGAAATTTCTAAAATAACTCTTGAGTCGAGAGCTTTGGTAGCCTTGAGAAGGACCGATGGATTTGCGTTGTTTTGTAGACACAGCTGAAGATGGTTGATTGATGATTCATTCTTGTTCTTACGAGAACAAGAGACGCACTCAATACAATAAAAAAAAAGTTGTTGTTCGAAAAACTTTTTCCCTGTAAAATGCCCATCTTCCGCTGTATGGAGGACTTGTTGGAAATTGTAGGAACTATTCATAAATATATTTTTGGGAATTTAAAAAAAACGTTTTTGAGAAAAATGAATTTTATTTAAAAAAAAAGCCAGGAATTTTTTTTTCCAAAATTTTTTCGATAATTTTTTGTTTTTAACAATTTCCTACATTTCATCCTTTGACAAGAATTTTGTAGGTATCATAGTTTTTAAGTTATAATTTTTTGTAAAAAATTAAGAAAAAAAATTACCTTTTTCCAAAAGTAGTTCAATTGTTTTTCGAATATTTCAAGTATACGAAGTTGCTTAAAAGATCCATGTCCTTACACCCACGTTTTACTACTATCTGAGATGGTGCCGACAACTCCTAAGACGAGTTGGCATGAAATTCGTCATTGGCGAAATACTCTAGCAATAGATTTTTACAATCTTCTCTTCATCCCAATTTCTTATCACTCTGGAAATTTTGCCATGCGAGGAAAAGGTGGTAATCGCTTGGTGCCAGGTCCGGACTATGTGGTGGATGCATAAAAACATCCCAATCAAACTCTCCGAAATCTGTGGCCTTGCGTTGTCCTGACGGAACACAAAACCTCTTCTGTTAGCCAGTTTTGAACGTTTCTAGTCAATCGCTAGCTTCAAACGGTACATTTGTTGACAGTAGAGATCTCAATTTAGTATATTGCATTAAAATAAAAATGAAAAACAATTTAAAATATTTTGAATTTTCTTTTCTTTGACCTCCATTGTTAACACCCTGTAACTCACAACTGAATAGAACAAACAAAAAACAGCAAAAGATTTTTTTTAGTGTGAAATGTGAATTTATGAATTTTCGAAACTTTGATTTTTAGTATTTTAATAATCATATTTAGCCACAAATTATGAATCTTAAGATATTTAAAAGAATATTTCTAACTTATTTTCTTTTTTTTATAGGAAATAGGCTCTTTCAATATGTTTGTCGTGTGATACCGCCATGTTAATGAAATTTGATGAATTTGCTTATAATTTTCAACATTTCCAAATGCATCATTATGGTAAAACTATATGTTTAGGAGTTACGTTGAAAAACATTATCGCTACGTTTTGTATTAACCCACATGTCTTCAAATGTTTTCAACGTAACTCCTAAACATATATTTTTACCATAATGATGCATTTGGAAAAGTTAAAAAAGCCAATTTACTATAAAAAAGACAATAAATTAGAAATATTTTTTTAATTATCTCGAGAAATGCTGCATTTGCAAGAAGATTGATAAAAAGCTTTTGTCTCCGCCTAGATAGGTTCTAAATGGAGATCCAGAGTGTTGAGATGAGTAGAGTAGAGAATCCTGTCTACAGCGCCAAAATGTCTCCGCCCAGAGAGGTATCTGAGCAGAATTCCAGAAATGAGATGAAAGTAGACGGGCTACCCGATGTGACCTGTTCTGAACATTTCTTGCCATATTTATACGATTGGTCCCATAGTCATTTAAATAGCGCAATTGTTGTATGGGTTGCGTCTAGAATATTCGCCATAAACAATTACGCTTTGTATAGCGGGTTCGTTCCTACGCGTTCCTGTCCTTTGATAATTTGCTTGTTATTGTTTCTGTGTTGTGATTGTTTATACGTTGTTTTGTTAAGCTGTTGTGCTGTGTTTTGTTAACTGCTAGTGTGTAATACAAATAATGTTTTTATCAGGTGTTGTCCCGGGTGAAGAAGGTAAGTAACAATATGTATTCATATTAAATAGCTAGACTTATTGATTTTTGTTTACTGGTGCTGAATCAGGCTGGTTTTTTAGTGTACAGTGCTTATAATTTTGTGCGTTGATCAAAGTGTTTTGTGAAAATGATAATTTGTGTTGTTCCTTTGTCCGGGCCGAAACATCTTTTTTTTTGTTTTAAATCACATCAGGATTCATAATTTGTGGCTAAAAATGATTGTTAACATACAGAAATTCGAAGTTTCAAAAAAATTCGAGGTTCCACAAAGTTCATCAAAAATAGTTTTACCATCTTATACCCATTTTTTTAAATTTTATATGGAAAAATAAACAAACATAAAATAAATTATATTTTAGATATTGTTATTGAAGTTTTTTTGTAAATAAAAAAGGTACAATTTTTTTTCAGTGTATTTTTTTCACGTTTGAACATCAATACTCTATAACCCTTTCTAAAACATTGTTGCGGTAGGACTCATAGTTTTTGAGATATAAATTATCAGAGATTTCTCTTACTAAAATCGATACGCCCTGTTCAAAAGTTACGCTTGAGTCAAAAAATTCCCAATTGCTGTGGAAAACTCATATTTTCTCTAACCCAAACGGAATACACACTTTCATTCGAATCAAAAATACTCATGTTTTGTCATTTGTCGATTTCATTTGGAATTGCTGATTCGAGAATTACGTAAACATGAGATGTGCAATAATTTCAGTGGAAAATGTAAAATACAATGATCGTTTGACAATTCGTCCGTTCACATATTTTGGTAGTCCTAGGCATCATATCAAACGTAAAAGGGCGTTCATCGAATTTATTTGTAACGAAGAACATAATCTATTACAAAAATTTCGATGCATTCTAAAGTAATATTCGAAGTGGTAAACAAGTGGATTGCACAATGTAATTGCGTAGTTCTACGTCGAAAATATGCCGTCGTGTCCTAGATAGAATTCATGAAAATAAAAATAATGCAGACTATGAAGAAAATTATTTTTGTGTCTCGTAATGCTCTTAAAAATTAAGGAGAAATTACGCCACATGTGGAAAAAAAAACCCACATACGAACGCATTTAAATACTAATTGAAGTTATATTTTTTTCTTCAAAATTTCGAAATGACAGATAATATATAAAATTATTTTGTACTGCGTATTTCTTTTTATTATTATTAGATTTTTGACGTAGGATTACGTCTTTCGGGAACATATTGGGGTACAAATTGAAAATCGAAAATCGAGTACATAGTGAAAATTGTCCAATTTCAAACGGTTTTCGCTCAGTCATTTCATGATGGATTGATGAAATTTTTGCGCCAATCGATTTCGGCACTCCATAACAATTTTTTATATTGAATAAAATAATAGATGTCATTAAACTAACTATCGAACAATTGAAAAATCTCAACCCCTATCCTAACGAAAATACCCACTTCTGATTGGTCGAAATTGACGACACATGCGGCGGGTCCCTAACAGAGACATCAAAACCAAGCTGCCTGAGGGAAATCGACATTGCAAATATATACAAACCGGGGGCATTTTCGTATTGCAAGTAATCGGTGCGTGATACGATTAATTTTAGCAAATAAAAATTTAATTTGGAACTTTGACGTTGGTTGCTTCGTGAAAAATGAATAATTTAGCACAAGTGTAAATGTAAAATTGTATATGGTAGCAGTTGTGTTGACTTGACTATATCAAACGATTAATTTTAATTTTCAAAAATAAAAACCAAGGTGTGTTCCCGCTCGAGAACGGGTCGTTTGGTTTAAGCTGTTTGTTTTATTGTATTCATTTTCACCCAAGGAAAGTTTAAACGGCGAGACAAATTGAAAAAGTGAAGAAATGTTGATTTCCCATATGCTCTACATATAGTATTAGGTGTTGTTAGTCCAATTAAAATTCGCATTGGGTTGAATAAACACTCATAAAGTAAAAATTATAAAAGAAAATTACCTTTCCCATTTCAAATATGTTTTCTCTATATTAAAGTAACATGTTTTGTTTACTGATGAGAAAATTGATAATTGTGTTCGGTATTGGTAATTATCTTATATTACATTGGTTAATGTTTTTCTTCTTTATTTCATCCATACATATCACAGGAAGCATCTCGTCTAGGATCACAGAGAGCAGTTTTCATATCTCGTTCCACTTCGGTATCTTTTATCTGATACGCACCATCCAACGACTGCTTACCATTCTTCTGTCATCAACACTCGGTAAACACTGGCGGAGTGAACAATCAATACCCAACAACCAAACAAAACGGCCCTTTTCAGAGCCACCGAATCATTATCAAAGAATTTAACGATGTAACTCTTCAAATATATCCAAAACCAACAGATAACCTAACGGAATCCTACGTCAACTAAGCGGTCGTGTCTCGGACACAACCTTCTTGTGACTTTTTTTGATAAAAAAATAGTTTGAAGATATTTATCGATACACCTTAGTAAGATGTACTCTCAGTATTTTTTCATATTTTTGTCTCATATCTAGAAAAGCCGTAGCAACACATTTAAATATGAATTAAAGCAGTACTGAATCTCTAAACCTAAATATTTTTTTTTTCAAAATTTCAATGTTTTTTCTAGTATTAAAATTTTTGATCAAATTTTTTTTTTTTTGATAATTTTTCTTGATACACCGTAGTAAGATGCATATTCAGTATTTTTTTAAAATTTTTATCTCGAAGCTTTTGAGGATGGCGTGAAACAAACGAAAAAGTACGTTTTTCACTATAGATCCCATGTTAAACCACATAGGGGTTCAAATAAACCGCCAACATTTCTTATTTAATATTCTATACAATATTTGCCAAGTATTTGGTGATTTGGTTTGGGGCACTTTTTACTCCCTATACGGCCAGGCTATTTAAGATAAAACAGTTCAGGAGAACTTGATATATCGTGTACGCCAGTTTGGAAAAAGTAGTTTAGGGAAAACATGTTTAAAGTTTAGAATCTAGAAGTGTTTGTTGTGAACGGCGCTAGTGGGAAAGCATCAACCAAATCTTAGAGATATCCCAATTCAATCAGTGTGCAATTCATCAAAATTCTTTCGCAGCACAAAAATTCATGAAAACGTGACATGTCTGATTTGGCACCCTTGAAGGAAAACGAAATCCTACTATGTTCTCTATGTTCTATGTTCTGACACGTAATAAGGTGCCATAAAATCGGTAGCAGTTTCAAATTATTCACTGGTTTATTGAAATTTTTTGATCACTCTTTGTTTCTGAAAGATTTTTGCCAGTGAACTAAAAAAATCAATTCTTTTTTGTCTAGTGAATGCTTCCAATAGATTGATGCGCAATACAGGCTATGAAGTAAGCTTATGTTTCTCAAAATTAAATCAATACAAACTTTTTATTTAATTTTAATTAATTGATATCGCGTAGCCACGCAGTCGAAAAATTCACGAACAAACAAAAGTGAACAAACAACAGACTCAAACAGTCCGTAAAACTTTTCTTTGCTGTTCTGGTTCACAATATGAAGTTCGTACCAGCGGAAGAGTGACTCAGCATCACATCTTAATTTCCCGCTAGTGCTCACTAGCGCAATTTAAACATCAAATATCCCTCGGAACACTTCACACCTTGCGCCCAAGCTCTGAGTTCTAGCGTTCCGTGACAAGCCCTTTCAAGGTGGCTTTTTTTTCTCTTGCAACATTTCACACATCACATGGTACACATTCTATTTTACATACTTTGGTGCCAACGAAGCAAACAGCTGGCAGAGAGCACAGCAAAGTTGTTTTTGTGGCTTGTAATAAAAGTTGAAAGAAAAACAATACAGCTGCATACAGTATTACACCCTGCCCCCGGGGAAACTGTATCCAGCTTGTCTGGCTCATGTTCTGGGTTACTATTTGCTTTGATTTTAATCATACCAGAGTCGCGAGAGTCACTCGACAAGCACGCTGGTAACGAAGCTGTCCAACGTGTTATTTAACACTCGTTTCAACGTGTCAAAAAAAATTTTCGGGTTGTTGTGGGTAAGCGGAAGTTGAGGTGATCTGGTCGCCCCAAAATAAATAATACTTTTCAAAAGTAATATAACTTTCCGCTCCCTCGTCGCAAAATTACACGTCAGGACGGTCAACAAGGCACACAAAAAAAAACGACACACCAAATCCAATTTGGCACACGATCCTTGAAGGAGTCAAAAAGGGTGACAGTTTTCCTTTTTTTCTCATTATGAATGCGAATTATCAACGGGCAAAAAGAAAACTCGGGACGGGACCAAATGAGGCGGGGAAAATCGCCATAACCATCGACATTTGGCCCCAAGGTGAAATTCATGGCACGTTTTACGTGAATTGATTGTTGGCTGATATTTTTCACCAGCGCCACCTCTGCGCCGATACGGTACGTACTATCAGCTCTGGGTATAATACCGACAGCAAATTGCCCACAGGTCGAAGATCAAAAAGTTTGAGCCAATAACAGAATTCCAAATGGGCCCCAACGGGATTGGGAAACTGTGTGGCGCTGTTGAGAGAGTTCAGTTGTCACAGCTGAATAAACAACGAACTTGTCAAGGTACGGTGAAGACACTGAGTTCAACTTGGAATGTATCGCTGTTTTCGCCAGCGTGAGGCTCCCACTGAAACGCTGCTGCTGGTGTCAAGTCAAGTGGAAAAACGAGTTTTTCCGCGAAACACACTTCGTTTTGTGTTCGCTGTGCGAAGTTCAGCGGAAATCCGATGGGTTCCGTTGAATGGTTGAATCAACGGAGGAAGGTGATTTATTGGAACTTGAGCCGTGCGATTGCCAGTCAGTGGGATGAATACAAATCAAGTGTTATTACACGTGAAAGAGAACGAATCCATCCGAACTTCAAGGAGCAACACAATTAAGCAATTTTTCTGGTTGATCTCAGTTTGTGTTCGATTATTTGCTTGTTATCTCAGCCATGGCTTGAAATTCATTCTTCTGGTTTTTTGTCCCATCCGTTACATTTTGAATATCGTTTCATACGCGAAAAAAGAGTGGATTCGATTAATTTGACACAAGACAACCCGATAAACTGCCTAAACCTACCTTTTCACCAACGATACCGATAAAAATTTTTAAAAAATCTACCCTATATTATTAATTTTATTATCGCTAAAAGTGAGATGACATCGTTTCAAAAATCAATTAAGGTTAGAAATCAGAAAATAAAATTCCAAGACCATTCATCTTGACTGGTATGGCCAAAGTGGTATTGAAGAATTCAATCAAACACAATATTATTTTGTTCTGAAGATGTTTAACGGTATCAAGCTTGAATCACTTCAATACGGGACGCATTGGTAATTTCGTTGTAACGTTCCTAATGGTCAGCTATGGAATGTTTCGTAATGAAGCGGAAATTCCAAACTAAAAACGTTTCCGTGAGCGGTAAAATACAATTGCAACACTAGTTCGGATTCGTCTGCGAGAAGCCTTTAACGTCGGCAAGTAATCAAGCTGAATGCTCGAATATCTACGTCGAAGAGTTTTTGGAAAAAACGGATTCTACTGTACACCAAAGGGTAAAAGGACGCCATGAAATGTTGGTCAGATTTGATTGGCTGTAAAAAGACAAATCAGTAGTACAGTAGAACCTCGATTATCCGCGAGCGGTTGATCCGCAGTGCGGATTATCTGCGGAAGTGAGTTCCTTAGTAAATCTATAAACCTTCCCGATTTTTTTCAGTGAGTGGTAGAGTCTTGCTTTTTTGTTTTGGTCATGGCTCTAACATCATCTGATCACTGATGTACACGACCTTACAGATTGATAGTTCAATAATTTTTGTATTGATGAAACATAGTTCTCATGCTAAAATATATATTTTTCGTGTTTGTGCCTCATTTTTAGTCTTATATTGCATTATCCGCGATTTTCGTTATACGCGATGGCCTAGCCCGACTATTCCGCAGATAATCGGGGTTCTACTGTATTGTCAAAATGGGGTGAATCGGAAAAGGACCTCATCCCATTCTATTGTCCCCTATTTTGTTCAGTTGAGAAATATTGAATAGAATAAAAATATCTTCGAAGATGAGAAATGAATATCGACTCTCCTCTCAGTCGCTTCGTTTCGACTAGCACTACTTCGGCATTCGCCGTCAACATGCATTGAATTGACGAGCGTGTAAGAGTGAGAATGACTGATGAACTATTTTAGTCAATAATCTGCCTCTTCATTTAACTGGCTTCAATCCATACTTCTAGTTCCTTCTGACACGAATGTCTTACTCGCGTACACAATCTTATTTTTACGTCTAATAAAGTGAAGCGATAATTGGATTTCTGATGCAAAAAGTCACAGGAGGGTTCTGTCCGAGACACGACCGCATAGTTGACGTAGGATTCCGTTAGACTATCTGTTGATTTTGGATATGTTTGAAGAATTACATCGTTAAACTCTTTGATAATGATTTGGTGGCCCTGAAAAGGGTCGTTTTGTTTGGGTATTGTTTGTTCACTCAACCAGTGACAGTCGTTGGATGGTGCGTATCAGATAAAAGTTACCGAAGTGAAACGAGATATGATGAGAACCGCCCTCTGTGATCCTAGACGAGATGCCTCATGTGTAATGTATGGATGAAATAAAGAAAAAAAAACTCACCAATGTAGTTATAAGATAATTACCAATACCGAACACAATTATCAGTTTTTCTCATCAGTAAAAACATGTTACTTCAATATAGAGAAAACATATTTGAAATGAAAAAGGAAATTTTCTTTTATAATTTTTACTTTCTGAGTGTGTATTCAACGCAATGCGAATTTTAATTGGACTAACAACACCTAATACTATAAGTAGAGCATATGGGGAATCACTTTTTCTAATATTTCTTCACTTTTCCAATTTTTCTCGCCGTATGAACTTTTCTCGGGTGAAAATGAACACAGCAAAACAGATAGCTCAAACCAAACGACCCGTTCTCGAGCGGGAACACACCTTGGTTTTTATTTATGAAAATTGAAATAAATCGTTTCATATATCAAGTCATTTTTAGAACAACTGCTGCCACCCACAATTTTACGCTTACACTTGGGCTAACAATTTTAACAATACAGATCGGTCATTGATATGAAATTTCACGAAATAACCACCATTAAAGTTTCAAATTTAAATTTCATTTGATGGAGCTAATCGTATCACTCACCTTACTTGCAAGATAAAAATGCCCCGACATGCATATATTTGCAATGCCGATTTTCCCCGGGCACCTTGGTTTTGATGTCTCTGAATAACTTGGTATTCCCCAGATATTTTTTTGGTGCACAATCTTAACACCTGCTTCACCATAGCGTCAGCTCAATGCATTGATGACAGAAAACAAACAATGTTGACTGCTTGGAAAAAGGCTGAATATTTGCGTCAGCAGAGATTCATTACTAATACCCTAGCGTAAATATTTCCCTCCCGCTATCTTCTCTCCTTGTTTATATTTATCATTACGACTGCATAATTTTCAACACAAAACAATCGGCAATTATAGCATAAAAAATAGGCGATTGTTGCATCGTTACAGGACCAATGCACACGGACGCAGATACAAATGGGGTTTCAGCGTAGCGAAGATGAACTATTTTTACGTACGGGTTATGAATCACGCACGTACGCATACAAATATCCATATACGATGGCTTGAAGCAACTAAATACACACACACTTATCTCCGTTCTGCGCTCTGCTCAACAGAAGCCCATTCTGTTAATATTGCCAGTCTACATTAGCTTAGCTATCATCTTTTGTGGGGAGAGTTTTCCTACCGTCATGCGAAACCAAATCACTGACAAAATTCCAGAAGATTTATTTTTTTGGTGAGCTGACGATAGCCTAGCTTGATGATTCCCCACACAATTGTGTAACTCAGAACTATAATGCAATGGTGTCAGTTTGATGCAATGATTGCAATGCTAGAGACATTAGTGAGTGAGTAATTTGGTCGCGATCCGAAATGAAGACATGTGATGACGCAAAAAAAGCAAGAACAAGCGATTGTCATTGCTTTGAATACATAACGATACTGAAAGTTTGCTTTCCTTCCTTGCTTGAGACTTTAAACTTCTTCAGTTCATTCGTCTCTAACCTTCAAAAAGGCCCTTGGAAAACATTACTTTATCCATAATGCTACTCCTCTACTCCCATTGCCTTGAGAAAGGCATTCGATCCCTCGCCATCCAGCTCACCCAGCAACGATGTTGTTCAGTCGATTTCCTCTCGAAGAATGGAAGTTTGCCGCAGCGATATCCACTGTTTATACTCTAGGCAAGTATTCCCCTTCGTTCTTCTTCTTTTCCTTTGTTCATCTTACTTCTTACGATTTCCCCTTCGTTGCTCGTCGATAAGTTGCTCGTAATTGACAGCTCTGTTCGAAAAGCACACAAATGGACCAAACAAATGTTTGAGGAAATGGGAATGCTTCCAATTTTCATCAATTTAAACTATATACATACTATGGGATTGTAATGTATAGCATATCAAACAAATCTTAGGGAATTTCCGATTCGTTTGGTATGTAAATCGCCAAAATCCTTTCGCGGCAAAAATAGTTATTAATGTTAACTTTATTTCATAAAAACGTGACCTGTTTTCTGATTGAAAGACGTAGTTCTACGCCAAAACGAAGAAACTTACCGGTACTCCTATTACTACAGGTGAGCTAGATTTTTTGTATCGCACACGAAAACTACTCACACGTATAAAATAGCGTGCAGTGTTGTGTTCCGAACCACTGACAAATTAGTGAATTTTGTTTATATCAGGGCCCGAAATCTTCGAAGGTGAAAAATGAAGATCGACTCTACTCTCAGTAGCTTCGCTTCGACTAGAATTGCTTCGGCAGTCGCCCACAACAAAAAGTGACTTGACTAGAAAATGAATTGACTAGCGTTGACTAGCGAGGATGACTGGTGAACTAGTTCAGTCAGTGGTTATTTTAACTGACTCGACTAATGAACACAAATCTGCCTCTTCATTCAACTGACTTCAATCCACATTTCTACTCCCCTTGGAACGAAATTTATACCCGCTTACGCAATCTTATTTTTAAGTCCATATAAAGAGGAACCAAAACATGATTTCTGGTGCGAAAAGAAGTTACTCCATCAATGGACGGTTTATTGTCTACCCATCGTGAACTCAAACCAACGAACTAAGATATTTATCAAGTATGCTATAAAGGTCCTCGCAATAGTATTAGTAAATACTGTGCAAAATAGCGCACACACACGGCACGCTATTTTATACGTGTGAGTAATTTTCGTGTACGATACAAAAAAAAATGTAGCTCACCTGTAGCGTATGTCAAACCACGTTGAACTCAAACATCGATGCATGCATGCATACATTGGAGAGAGAAAGAGAGGAACGACGTAACGCAAAACGCAAACAATTAGACCCGTATTTTTTAATTTTTTCGTTAGGGTGACCAATTTCATTTTGGGGTGGTCCGAAAACTCAATTTTTTAATTATTTTTTTTTTCCAAAAACGCCTTTTTTCAAAAATGTATTACTTTCGAACTATTGGACCGATTCAGATAACCAATATATCAGATTAAAGCCAGCTGGTCAGTTCTTTTTAGGAAAAATACTTCAGTTGCAGAGAATTTCAATTTTGTGTCCGTTATTATTGATAGCATTTGTTTTTTCTGGTTCTCATGGTCTCGGGTCCAAGAGCGCTATGTTTTTTTATATTTTTTCTTGAAAGCTGAGGTTTTTCTACATAATATATCAAAAAGTCAGAGATGCGTTTTTTAGTTATGATTTTCCAAATTTAACCGATGGCTCAAAACATATTTTTTCCCCTTTATCCCAAAAATAGTTTTTTCAAAAAAAAACAAAACTTTTGACTAAGATAATTGATGATTTGACATACCAAATTAAAGCACTTTAGTTTTCTATGAAACAATACCACATTAGCGAATAAATTGGATTCTTGTTGCATAGATCCAGTATAGTCGCATAGAAATATTGAATGAAGACTAAAAATATGTTAACTTTGAAAAATCATAACTTAAAAATGAAGAATAACTCATCTCTGATTTTTGGATACATTATGTAGGAAAACAGTTTTTAAGCAAAAATATAGCGCTCTTGGTCCCGAAACCTTTTGAATTTCAAAAAAACAAGAAGTGGGCTATATCTGTGATATAACCGCAAGGTAGACGTAGGACTACCGTTGACTCGGTAATCGTTTATTTGAAATTGCATCTGAATCAATTCTTAATGAATGAATGAGAGAATATTTCGAAAGATTGCTGAAAGTTTCTCTTATTAGTTTGTGGGTGGATGAGTATAAGTATGGAATTGTAACTAACATAAAATTCAACTCTTTCGAACTTGTTGGTGGTCTCGAAACGAACCGATGGAATTTAAGTGACCTTGTAAAAGCAACTGAAGATGTTTGATACATGATTCATTTTTGTTTTCGTGAGAATTACACGAGATTTTTCATGATCACTCCATGCGCACAATATAAACTGAGGGCGTCATTTCACGGTGAAAATGAAATAAAGTCTATATAACCTTGCATAAAATTCATTTCGTTTTTATCGTGATGCGGCAATTTTTCATGACTGTTCCATGCTAAAGCAGAACAAAAACTGATGCGAGTAAAAGTACTCACGCCTTGCATGTGTCCGCTATGGTTTTCCAAACACTAATGCAAGCGAGCAAAGGAAATCACAGCTTGCATGTATTCACTATGACGGTTTCTCCAGGTGCCTAGATTTTGCGTCCGTGTTCGGGAATACATTGCGATAACTAATCATCATCAACGAGCTAGATTGTTATGATTTCAATAACTTGCTTTCAAAGCAATTTTTAAGCTATTGGAACAATTTTTTAGACCAATAAGTGACAATCATATAACTCGTTGATATTTTCTCTTTCGAGTGATTATTACACCACTCCGTTCAGTCGGTAAAGAGGTATTAACGTTCAAAACCTTGCAGTCCAGCGTCACTCTCGCTTTCAAAACTTTGAATTTACACCCCGGTACAGAAATGAAAGACGTAGTCCTACGTCAAAAAGATACAATCAATAATCATGAAAACAAAATTCATTCTTTTCGCAAATGTAATATTTTTCCAAAGAAGTATAAAAGTCAGAAATCTTTCAACATAGTCATTCTTTGAGAATTAATTCAGATGCAACCTCAAACGAATGATTACTAAGCTAACGGTAGTCCTACGTCAATCCTGCGGATCAATCACAGATGTAACACATCCCAAGTTTTATTATCTGGGTTAATTTATGTTTGTGTTCATCAAGAATTTCAAATCACGAAGGACTAAAACCAACGAGCGGAAGCTTAAATATTACTGGAAGGTCTTCAATTTAGAACATCGAGTTTGTCACTCAAATTCCATGTAAAACGAGCACATTAGTGGAGATTGAATTTTTCCTACCTTCTTCTCAACTACGCAGCCGGGAATATCTTTCAGCCCAAAAGCTTATTCATAAATAAATAAATAAATTTCAGCGTAATCTTCCTTGATGATGATTTGTCCCGCTTACAGTCTTCATTCCGATTTTTTTTCACGCTCTTTTCTTTTTTTTTCCTTTGCAGAACTCTTGCTGGTGACATCCATTTGGTGTAAGTACTTACTGTCTGCCACATTGTTCAATATTCATGCTATCATCCATGTTTAGCCCCGAGATGGAGAGGATGACGCAACAACAAACCGACTGCGGGTCCAAGCTCACGTGTTTCCCAGAAACAATGAAGCAGAGGGGGGGGGACTTTGAACCACTGTGAACAAGAGTCGCGCGTAGACACGTTGCGTTTTAGGAAACCATTGTCTCACGTTCATATCTGTGTGTGTGTGTGTGTGTTCGCTAATCTCACCCCCAGAAGAGAGAAAAAAAAGACTCCATCTGTCTGTCCGCAGATCAGATCAGAATTATGAAATGTGAACACCCCACTTGATCCCCCCCCCATCCATTCGCGTGGTGGAGGACAGAATAATGGCCGCCTCGCCCAGACACTAATTATCATTCTAATTTGCTTAATCAAATAAGTGCAGGAACGAGACAAAAAAAATGCGCGGGAAATGGACGACTCTCTTGCTGATGGTTTCATCAAGTAATGGAAATTTATGCTTTTCTAAGCAGTACTGCTCTTGGTAAAGCAGCGTGGGGTGTTATCTTCTAATTATAAGATTTGCCTAATGATGCCAGCCACGCTGAAGTGGATTGGTGGCGTTCAAAATAGGTAGGTATCTCTGAATGTAGGCGGCCGATTGACACAGTTTACAAAAATGTTTCGGAATGTCAGAGCATATCGTTAGAGAGCAGTAATTTGTCTCGAGCGACGACGAACAAAGAACCCTCAAATTTCTTGCGATTCTGGAAGTGTGGAAGTGGTTTTGCATTCTCATTCAGTTTGAGTGGATTTTTCCCGCAATCTCTGATTTACGATGGAACATGACTCAACGATGATTCAATTTAGTAGATCAGTGATAGTATTCAGTCTCAGGAAAAATGACAATGTTTCCTCGGTGAATACAAATTGAGTAGGCAGACGTTTGGTTTAACTTTTTTAAATAGAGAAATCCTACATGGAAGCACAACAAGAAACGGTTACTGCTTTACATTATCTTCAATTGCTCTTCATATTATCTTCAGCGATTCTTCAAATTCAACAATTTTTCAATGTTCCCAGATGACAGCTTGCCAATAATCTCATACTATTTTCACGATATGATTCCTCACTTCCTAAAGTGTGGAGTTAGTATTCTTAATAGTCACTGATACGTCTCCCGAATCGTTGCATTCTCAGAACTCTCACGGGAGTCACTTTATCATATCGTTTTGCAAGGGATATTTTTCCGTTGTTGGTCGAATCGAGACATCCTATTTGTCTAATCGAGGCACTTTGGCAGTTTACTCCGGCGAATTGTTTGTCTTACGATAGTGTACAGCGTTTTAGAGCCTAGAAAATAAGTAAACAAAAATAGCCTTGCAGTATGGTATCTATCTTCTCGTGAAAACACTAATTTCAATGTTGTAATGCGACAAGCGAACAGTCGTTTTGATACGTTTATCTTCTTACATAATTTATGAATGGTGTTTTGATGGGCGGTGGACGATTTTTGAAGAAATTGTTGTATTTTATTAAAATTGTAGTAAACATTATATTAATTTCAGCAGCAATTCAGGAGTACCCCACATGATAGTATGCGAAAAAATCCACACACGAAAATGGTGTATTTGCATTGTTCTGAATATTTTTTCCGTTTCTATAATTCGAGGGGATAACAGTTTATCTATCAAATTTTAGATCGTTTCATCCGGAATGAATGGAAAAAAAACTGATCGAGAAAAATTGCTCTAAGCTTGCTCAATTTATATGCATACAGCCCTTCCATGCCAAACCGATATAGTGGTTCTCGGATTTTCGTGAAAATTTGTAGTTGTGTTCCTTATGGCAAAATGTTAGACCCACTTTAGGGTGGTTCGAAAAATCATTTTCCCCTTTTTTTTATCAAAAATGATTTTTTTCGAAAATTCACAACTGGACCACTGGACCAATTCAGATGATCGACATATCAAATTGAAGCTATTGAGCTAGTCTTTGGAAAAAATCTATTTATATAAAAATTTATTTCTGTCTGTCTGTGTGATTCTTATAGACTCGGAAACTACTGAACCGATCGACATAAAAATTGATATGTAGAAATTTTTGGGGATGGGGAAGGTTCTTATGATAGTTCGAGACCCCTCCCCCCTCTCTAGGTGGGGGGAGCGGTTGCTGCCATACAAATGAAACACAATTTTCTACATTACTCGAGAATTAATCAAGCAAATAAAACGAAATTTGGCATGTGGAGGTTTTAGGATGCAATAAATGATTCAATGGTGGTTAGACACTCCATTCCCCTCTCTAAGGGGGAAGGGGCTACCATACAAATGAAACATAAATTTCTGCATTACTCGAGAGGTAATCAAGCAAATGAAACCAAATTTGGCATGTGCAGGTTTTAGGGTGCAATAAATGTTTTTCGGTGGTTAGACACTCCACCCCCTCTCTAAGGAGAGGGGAAATGAAACACATAACACATAAAAATATTACACATATTTCAACCAAACATGACAATTGACAATTCCCATATGTTCTACAATTACACAGTGACAAGCGTTGTTAGTCCATTTGATGTTTGCGCCAACGAAATTGATTTTTGTTCGATAGTGGAAATGGATTTTAATGTGATAAAACGCACTCCTATATCGTCTTATATCTATATAAATAAAAATGGATCGCCGAATGTGTTGATAACAGTAAAACTCGAGAAAGGAATTGTCCGACTTAGGGCTATCTTCATTCTATCATATTTTCTGTATCAAACATTTATTCCATGTAACAGAGAAACATGTTATTTGCAAGTGGTTGAAAAATCTTCGAGAATTGTGTCTGAAAATAATCTGATATTATAATGAAGAATTTTGGTGAAAGTACTAGGAAATTTATAGTAAAAGGTAGTTTTAAAGGGTAGATTAGAAGATCAAT